>NC_081540.1:11677295-12023961 GCF_030273125.1 Centropristis striata | reverse complement strand
TTTTCTCACCTTTATTTTGTCTCTGCACGTTACTGTTTTGGAGAAACCTTGTCATTGCAATTATTGCAAGATTTCTTTTTTTGTCTGTAGATGAGCTGATGTGTTACATCTTTCTTCCTCTGGAGGTGGAGGAGGTTTGTATGGTTCTTAATAGGACCACTTAAATGCAGACCTTTGTACAGTTTGGAAAGTGCACACTATGTTGCAGCCCAGTCTCATGACACATTGTGAGTGAGCTCACTCTGCAGAAATCTCACTGTAAGTCATTTTAACTGTAATGAGTTGTTAAAGTTTTATTTTCTTCAGACAGGTGAATAAATCAACCATAGTATTTAAAATTTATTTCAATGCAAATTCCCTTTTTTTGTAAAAAGTGGAAACAGGATGACATCCTCTCAATTATTGACATAAATTACGTGTTTTGCACAGATATTGAGAGAATCGGGACATCACTTTTTTTCTTTCTCAGGTCATTATCCTCCGTTTTTTAAACATTTTTGAAGGTTTTAACCTGACAGCAGTGATATTTTCTATTGCTTCTTCTCTCTTTATTCCGTCTCTCCCTCTTGTATTCCTCCAGTGGCCGGTGGATTCAGAGGGAAGGCTCGTGAGAAGAAAGAAGCTGAGTAGTTGTTAGAAGCGTAGAGGATTCAGGGCCCAAGGCAACTAATCAACGTATTACTTGTGTCACACCAACTTAAATCAACTTTTCTTGAAGCCCGTAGATACTCCTCCGTCGTCTTTGAATGTTGTCCTGCGAGACCCGTAAAATATTCAGACTATCTCAGTTACCTGCTGTTTTAGTAGGTATAAAGCAGAAAAAAGTAGAAAGTTAGTCTTTCATGTGATTCTGATGGACTGTCACTTGCTCAGTGGCACAAATGTTCGTACATCAGGCGCGGCGGACACGACTTTTCATCACCGTTAATCAAAATGAATAAACATGCATAATTGCACAGAGCGGGGAGAAGTTAGGGAAATTCAGAGGGAATTTTCAATGCCCTATGAAGTATTAAAACGAAGCTTGGCCTCATTTTTTTTTCTGTTTTTTTCACCTCACCGTACTTCCCCACCTAGCTTTCTCCCAACTGCACTGACATGTATATCTCTGGTTTTCATCACATGTGCATTTCTCAAACACACAAACCATTAGGACAAAATATTTACTTTTCCACAGACGCATTCCCGTACTTCTCCTAACTTTGATATTCCCTTTGATTTCCAGCACACCCCTCCCTCCCCTTCTAGACATGTAGAAGTTTAAGAAATCTGTGGGTTTGATGAGATTTTTCCCGCCTTTGTACATCATAGGCAAACATGAAAAAAAGTGCGTTAACAGACAGGCAACGAGCTCAGGCAACAGTGGGGAGCTAAGATTGACATGTTTTTTTATTTTGACAGCGCTCACCCTCCCTGCCCTTGGTTTATGATCATAAATAGTGCATGCTGCTTATTAGGAGGCTGCTGCCACGTTCCCAGCTAGCGAGTGTGTTGCTTGCCGGTGTTAGCAGACAATTTGCCAGTACACATGTGAGACATTATTAGTGTTTCCCTTTCATCCTGCGCCTCACTCTCCCCTCTGTCTCTCTTTCCAGTCCTGTGCCATCCATGCAAAGCACTCTGGGATAGGTTGTACTCACTGATTCTGCACGCTGCTCGTCATGCAGCGAAATTTGATGGGAAAAGCGCATAATTTGCCTCTTCTTAGATTAAATCTAACTAATGTGATTATGTGGCACAGACACAGGAGTATATGCAAGCCCATTAAAAAAACGAGTATGATGACAGAATTTCAAGACGTTTCACGTAGCTAAGAGGAGAAAAAAAAGAAAGGCCGGTGCTTTTAATGCTGCATGGAGCAACATCTGGCTCCAATTACCCACTGTGAGGTAGGTGCTCTATTATAAAAGGAAACTCAAAGGATTTCCTCTCTAAAAATACACGTTATCCCTTAATTCCTGCCTAAATTACCACTTAAGCAAGGCCTGTAATTCATAAACCCTGGTAGTCCAGGTCTTTGTCCATGCTGGCTGCAGGAAAAACTAAACTCTGTGTCACCTTGACCGTGGAGGTAGCCGTCCTTGGAGAGCAGTGGCAGAGAGTGACATGGGCAGGGCAGAGCGACTCAGAGAAAGAGATTAGTGGCGTGGTCGCACCTCTCCTCCCCTCAGATAGCGCCCCGCCGGAGTGGCGAGAGAGGTGAGGAGGGACATAATGGCCGATAGACCCCTTCTAAAAGGATGTTTTGTGAGAGGTGGGAGAGGAGGTGGGGATGGTGAGAGGGCTCCGGGGTCTCGGGGGATAGATTTGCAAGTGGAGATAGTCCGATTCACCTCTCTGTGACACTGACGCCAGGGGCCCGGGGCGAGCAGTCAGCGTGTGGTCAAGGCAAGTACGACCCCAACCCCCCACTAACCACCCGTTTCCAAACATATACTGTCTCTCAGAAAGACACACACACACAGACAGTACAGGTTGGGGCAGAGAGGTAATTCGATGCTGGGTTCTCTCCCGAGGCTCACTGTTGTGGTGCGAGTGCCGGTGTCACTGGGTCAGAGCTGAAGTTTTCCACCAAAGCTTTCAGAGTCTATTAACAGGGAACAGTGGCCCGCTCATCACGGTGCGCTCACAGGCAGGAGACAACTCTTGAGTACAGGATTAAAAGCACACACATTCATGAGCTCACTCTGCAGAAATCTCACTTTTAAGTCATTTTAACTGTAATGACACATGCTGCACACAAGGAGAATGTTTCCATGATAGTCAGATAAACTTTTCAAACAGTAATACGGTAATCGTCCAAGCAAATGATGACAATCTCTTCCAAAGTCTAACGTTTTCTCCAGGATTTAGATCTAGTTCACCAATATTTAAAGTGAAATTATGGTTTCATATACCTTAGCTTATTTTCATACTTTTGACCATCACTCCTGTCTGCTTTCTACTTCAACTTGACCTACAACATGCACACACATTTCTTGTGCAGTGAGGGATTAATACCAACATTTCACTTTGCCTCCAAATAAAGTGCATCAGATAATCTGACTAAACTTTTGGCTTGTTTCCAACCTGCATGATTTTCTGATTGCTTGTGTTTCTCGCCCCATTGGACTTCAATGTAGCGATTCTGCCATGCTCCTTGATCTCTGTGTTATCACAACTAATAACTGATGGCCAATATAACGCCCCAATTGTGATAAATGAAGAAATGCCCTTTAGTGATGGTTAAATTTATCAAAACAGCTTTAAGGCATCTTCCCATTAAGCCAAATAAGAAACATGGATCGCCAGCTGAGAACAAACAAGTCATAAATGGAGCTGGATAATATGTCCTGCCAGAATAATATCAGGATGCAAAATATGTCACAATGATATTGCTGCTAAAAATGAAATCTAAAACCTACAATGACCTAATTTTGCATTAGAATGGAAGAGTTTTGGACTGCCGGAAATTATAAAATAAAAAAAAAGAAAGTTTGTCAAGCCAACATAGGTGAAAGTTCTGTTTTTACACAAAGCTTACATGAATAAACATTTAATAGCTTTCAAATGATTTTTAATCAGTTATCTGTCACTTGAGGTCAGTATTAAATGCTTGGCTCCCTGTAGGTGAGATAACTTATTTTCTTTAAATAACTGTACTTCTCAGAAGGAGGAATATTAACCGTATCCCTAAAACACTGCTCCTTTCCTCGACTCCCCACATTTTTTAAAACCAGAAAGTGTCGAAGGCTCTGTTAACATTTTTCCGACCTGGAATCTTACAGACCCAGGAGTCCTGACTGAGCAGGTATTGGCACACCGCAGCCTGATTTCACAAGGTTTCGGGTGTATTTTTAATTAGTGGAAACATCAGCCTGAACCTATAGTCCAGCAACCACGAGGGAACATCGTCTCCAGCAATCTGCCCCAACCCTGTTATTAAGTGGTAATTCAAACAACTCATTTATTTCATCAGGAACTGCCCAGAAAACACCAGATTCCTGGAGTGTCTGTTCTTCAAGGAGGACTTATTTCAGGGTCACACAACCTGCATCTAAGATGAGAGAACTTTATTACACATTTAAAGAAATACAAGTTATTTATCTGATTTGGTAAGCCATCATCAGGATATCGTATGATGGAGTTCACGCCAGACTCAGGCATGATTATTCCCTTTGAAAAAGGTATGACTAATCCAAAACATACTGAAGTGGTAGCCAAAACAGTTTTAACACAATTCATGAGCCAATGTTTCCCCACCGCAATATGTAGTAACCTCAAAGGGGCATAGTTTAATATTTGCTCAAAAAATGTTGAGAAACTGACCAGAGATTCTTTTTCCCCTCTCGAAACTAATTGTTTTTCTTGCCAGCATATGAACACACAGGAAATTTTACTCCACTTTGCTTTGTATTTCTTAATCCTCTCTTAACACATCAATAAACTTTGCTGCAAATGTGCCAGTTGGCAAATGTTCAGCTTCAGTCCTTAAGCGAGAGGTTGAGACACCATTCAGGTGATTTGATATTTGTTTCAGGTCATTGTGACAGCTGAGGGGGACATACATACGAAAATTTTCCTATTGGACCAAAAGCCCATTAGTCCAATGGCCTGTTATTCTGAAGACAAAAAAAAACACTCCGAAAATACATACTGTAGTTGTTGGAGTCCACTGACTGACCATCTTACAACTTTCCAGCCTCCCTTTGTTTATTTTCAGTTGAACAGATCTGGGTTCCCTGGTACACAGATCATGATCATAAAGAATGAACTTTGTATGACTAAAGAGAGACTTTTCATTTCAGCCAGTTATACTTCCTTTCTCCTCAATATCTTGTGTAATGTATTTTCATGTGCTTCCTAAAATAATGTAATGTTTTATTGTGTTAAAATGCTGTTTTTAAATGTCTGGATAGGTTTAAGTTGAAGAACCACTTGGTGATGGTAAGGAAAAGATTGTGGTTTGGGTTAAAATTATCACCTTTACGTAACAATACACTTAAATCTAAAAAGGCAAAAAACTCATGGGCCATCACACAAATAGGCTTTAAGTCCAACGGGACATTGGATTATTGTTTTTTTTACACAAGTTCTGCAGGAGGTCTTTTCTTGTCAGGCCAGTTCCTGGCTGATCTAACTTTTTGGACTTGGGGCAAAAGTTTAATGGTGAAAATCCAAGACAGGATCTGCAACCAAAACAACTGACAGTATCAGGGGGCTTGTGGGGCTCAATGGCGGTCTGGGTCAGATGCGTTTGTTGCCCAGTTGTTAAGTGACTGAATCTTGGTATATATCCTTAAAATAACAGATTTGAAGTTGTTCTAGTTTTACTTTAACCCAATGGTTCTCAAACTTTTTTTGGTCATTCCCCACTTTGGACCAGGGGAGATTTTCAAGCCCCACCTCCCCCCTTCGCCCCAACACAATGCTAATGAAATACGCCTAGCTTAATATCATGTTGTATCTAAATTCTAACTCAATAACATCAAATCAAACCAAGTTCACTTACACTTGGTGTCGCCCCCGGGGGTGGGGTAGTGGGTGATCGGTCTAATAAGTGGCAACACACAGCTGTAAGGACGTTTTGCTGTCACACGCGCTGCATTTATAGTCACACATACACAGTCACTCTCTAGTCTAGTGCGCGGTCTTGCTCCAGATTCCAAGAGATTGGATCTCATTTGCAGGCGTCGGGGAGCCACTATCAATATGCGAGAGACTCCTGGAACTGTTGGGACGTCTGGATAAAGAAAGGCATAAAAAGGAAAATTTCCTCCCGTTTGGCGAGCCACACTGCTGGAGAATAGAGACGTAACAGGTGGGGCCCCACACTTTGAGAACCGCGGCCTTAACCATATTATTGACGTCATTCTTAGATAAGGGCCCTGATGTTGATTTCTTGAACTTTTACTCACCAAACAAGTCTGCTGAAGCCATACTCATGCCTGCAGAATTAACCTCTTTTCAAATGGAAATATGATCCCTTCTACAAACCTGCCGTAAAGTCTTCAGATCCCTAATGACCATCCAAACGTCTGCTTTAAAAACTAAATGACAGTGTTTGTTTGTTGTGCCATATCCTGAGCTAGAGTACAACCTGAACACTGAGGTTTGGTCGACCAAACCAGTATCTACTTTAAATCACTTCTGAGTCTCACTTTAATAGACTTGCTTTTATGTGGTGATGTTTTATTAATTTTTCCTGACGCCCATCTTTTTATGTGATGCTTTTATGTTTCTTGCTTTGCTTTTATGTTTCTTGCTTTGCTTACATTACTCTTTCATAACGTCTCACTTTTTACTACTTGTTTGCTGAAATGGTGTTGCATGTGTGCTCCATCTGGAATCTAAAATCACAGCTCTGTTTTCACAGACTTTATAGATAGATATTCTAGTAAATTTCAAAATTAAATTTACAGCTTTTAGCAAAGTATTTAATTATGATAATTTAAACAAAAAAATGTGTCCTAGACATGCATTCATAATGGTATACTCTGAAAAGAGCACATTATTCAAAATGAGTGATTCTCAAGTATAATATTTTGATAATTTTTGCTGAAGTAAAAGTTTAAACTGTGGTCTTTTCATAAAGTTTTTCATGTCGTTGTGATATTTCTGCTCCTTCTGAAAGGATTAAAGTGCCGCTGCCATCACTGTACAAGTCTAATTGGATTCAACTGTGTAACATTTAAGAAATTATTCTGTTTAATGTTAATGTGAGATGTATGCGGCATGAATACAGAGAGATGGGCCTTTACAATGGCGACCAGTTTAGCATCAGAATTACTGCAATTCTACTTTCCTGTTTTATTCAGCCAGTTTTAAAGCTACATCATAAACTAAACTTTCCAAAGCACTGCACAGATGAGCATTAACTTCCACGCTGATAAATCTTCGTGTGCACCTTTTGAAGTGAACTCAGCATGTTGCTGCATCTATGAAACAGCACAAATGTGACAGTATCCTTTTTAACAAGGAGAAAAGACAGCACAGGTCTCTGGGAGTCTTTTGGGGTAATTTAGCACAAACACAGCAAGGGAAACAGACTATTTCTGAAAGTAGTCATCCATCAAACACTGAGGAGAATGTCCAGTTGGTGGCTCCAGCAGGCTTAGAATAGCCTTTTGTTCAAACACCTTTAATAATTAAACACCTACTCAGCCCCTCAGGCTTCACAAGATTGAAGACTTTCGCAGGGGGGGAAAAAAATCCCCTTCTCTTCCCTGTGCTGTTGTAACCTGGAGAGCTTGGCAGAGATGAGGTGCGCCGTATCACCTAATGCCTTTTCCTTGCGCTGAACAAAACCCCTCTGACTCCTTAAGTACACCCATAAAAGAGAAATACTTGGAATACATCTGTCTCTCCAGCTCTACAACACACATTTGTGGCACTTTTCAATGCAGTTTTATTTCAGAAGTACAGTTATGATGAGGTATGACATGATCTTGATGTAAGTGATCTTGGTATGACAATATTTTGTGCCAGAAATCAGTATCTGGACCTTTTCTGTTTTTTTGCAGCTCATAAAGTCATCCAGAATATCACTGGAAACTAAACGTCACTAAAGGCAAACAGGTGAATTCGATTTTCAACGTGGCAATGCATATAATTAATGGCAGTTTTTTTTCAAAATATGAACAAAGATTAAGATTAAATGTGCCAAAAAGTTAGATGTACACTTTAAAAAAAAATCTGTTTAATTTATGGTAAAATACCGGCAGCTGTGGTTGCCAGAACTTCATCGTAAAAATGACAGTAAGTGGGTTTTCTACTGTACATTTAAATGTAAATATCAGCAAAAACTATAATTTAGACTGAATGTCCCTTTGTTTTTAGGGTAATTGTGTCCTTGTGACAGAATTGTATTTTTCCATTAATTTTACCTGAAAATATTTAATATTTTTACAGTAAAACTGAGTGTTTTTGTACAGTTTTTGAAAAGTTTTGTACTATTCCTTGATTTACAGTAATTAAAAGTATCTACTACGGTGAAATGCAATTTTTTATTTTTACGCCCTATCTCATGCAATTTGACAGTGTTTTACTGTACTTTATACAAACTTTTTTTTTTTTTTTTTACAGTTTAGGTCTTTAGGAGTTTTGTCTGTAGCTGTTTTGGTTGAAAATAAAGCTTCATAGACACATAGTAATCACTCCAGTTTTCCACATAAATAAAAAGCAGCATTGTGTTGTCCCCCTCACCCTCTTCTCCACTAACTTCTGTAACTCAGTGGGCTTCTTGCATCACCTGTAAAGTGTTTGTCGGATGTTTTTCCATGCTGTAATATAAAGCTCTATCTGCCGCCGTGCTGGAGAGTAACATTTCATCAGCTCGCTATCTCTCCAAAGATAAAAACAACCAACAATTAGTTAACATTCAGCAGCAGCGGAGCGACCTCGTGGCCTCAGGGTTTAAGGTACCATTAAACGCAACATCCGCGGATCTCGGTCCTGGACCTTTTGTTGCGTGTCGTTTCTCATCTCTCTCAGCCCTTAGTTCATGTCAGCCCCCTAATTAAGCCATAAAATTACCCCTCAAAATTGTAAAAAACAAAAACAGAAAAAACAATTATTATTTCATAAGTCTTTGCAATTGGCTTGCTGCCAGTGCCTCTTGGGATATGTTGTTGTTGGGAAGAAAAAAAAGTATTTTATCTCTGTATCAGTCAGGTAAAGAATTATAACATTCTCTTAGTGACTGTGATGAATACATGTGTACTGGAAAAGCAGTGGTGGAAAGTAACTAAGTACATTTACTCAAGTACCGTACTTGAGTAAAATTTTGAGGTACTTGTACTTTACTTGAGTGTTTAAATTTCATGTTATTTTATACTTCTACTTCACTACATTTTGAGGTGAATATTGTACTTTTGGGGTGAATATTGTACTTTTGAGGTGACTATTGTACTTTTTACTCCACTACATTTAGCTACATTTACTTTTCAGGTCGAGATTTAACATAAAAACATGATACATTTAAAGTGATTTGCTATTTTTATAAATGAAACCTCATGACAGTATATAAAGTAGTTCAAATGAGCCCAGCCTTGAGAAAATTAACATAAATGCATCAATAATAACAATTAAAATATAATATATTTAGAATATATATAACAATTTGAGTGGGGTCCTTCTGCATAACGAGTACTTTTACTTTCGATACTTTAAGTACATTTTGATACTGATACTTTTGTACTTTTACTTCAGTAAGTTTTGAACACAGGACTTTTACTTCTAGTGGAGTAATTTCACAGTGTGGCATTAATACTTTTACTTAAGTAAAGGATCTAAATACTTCTTCCACCACCGGGAGAAGTAGCTGAGGGATTGTTTGATGAAACATGCAGTTAGTTTGTGTATCAGCTGTGCACTTTCCTCAGCGGGTCACAAGCTTTTGTAAGAGTGTAGTTTTGCTTCCTGCCACATTAAACACTCACTCCGTCCTGTTCCGGCTCCCGTGGGACCAAATAATGACTAATGCAAAAAAAAGGGGCTGCAGATATGCTGAGAACAAGCACCTGAGAGAGAACAGCTGTCTTGTAAAAGGTCAGTATCCCACTGTTCCTTGGTCTCTCTCTCCATTTCCGGCCTCTCGGCCATCTCCCCTCTCCTTCCCACCCCCACCCGCTTGACTCCAAAGTCACGTACTTTGGCTTTTTTTCTCACACACATTGCTCTCACTCCCTGCGCGCTGCACCTAGAGGATTCTTGGCAGAGCCTGACCACCTTGTAATCCCATGTAGGAAAAAAAAATGGAGTGGGTGGATAAATGTACTGCGGCCTGGTTTATAAAACTTCCCTGCGAGTGGATATATATGGGTCTCTTGAGGTGTTTGTTTTCCCCGAGTGTAGTGTAGCTATCATCGTTGCGCACATGTGGACCCCCCCAACACACACACACACACACACACACACTTACACACAGGCACTTCTAAACATTGACAAACAGTCTCGAAAAGGCAAAAAACAAACATAAATCGAATTGGTTACATTTGGGCTGTTTTGGGGAGAAATTTCTCATAACCCACTCGACAAAAAGAGGCCGCTGCAATTTTGCAGACAAACAAACAATGTTTGGAGCGATCACTTTCAATAAATGCCCTACTCACATATTTGAGCGCTAATATTTATCATGAAATCGGTGCGGCCGCCAGACCGACTAAACAAATTCCGAGCTCCCACGTCTCTTATACCAACACACATGCAAAAAACAACAGTAAACACACACACTGACACCAGCGTGTCACTGAAAGTAGCCTAACACTGTGAGTGAGGCAGAGGTGGTGCTGTGCAGCAGCTGTACATCAGGCTACAACATGTAACTTTTTACATTGGTATGATAAATAAACAGCAATACCAGTTTATGTTTAGGCGTAAACCCCCCATTTCCTTGAAGTGGTCCTTTCAATGTGACTGAGGACATTTTGGGGCGTTAACCATTTCCTGTGGGCGGATCATGTGGGCGTGGCTGGCAGTGAGCTTGTTAACAATATCAAGGTGATGCTAGAATGGCAACAGCAATGGAAGATAAAAAGGAGAACAGAAAAGCAGTGTCACAATTTCGTAATACATACCAGGAATATATGTATATGTAATATTCACTATATGTATACCCAAAAGTATGTGGACACCTGAACATTACACCCATATTCAGTAATCTAGTGCTATAGAAGCTACCCATCTTCTTCTTTAAGTCTTTCTACCATGTTTTAAAATCTGGCTGCAAGGATTTGCTCCTATTGAGCAACAAAAGCATTATTGGCATACCCACACTGCCTGTAATCAGTGGTGGAATTTATCTTATTACATTTACTCAAGTACTGTACTTAAGTAAAATATTATGGTAGTTGTACTTAAGTTGAATAATATTATTTTAAGTCACTCTGTACTTATAATCCACTACATTTAACTGACAGCTTTAGTTATTTTACCCACTGAGATTAAACATGAAAAAATGTTTAAATGTATAATTATCGAAGATTCTTCCATTAATTCTGTGTTATGTTTTTATTATTTTAATTTTATTTAATTTTATTTTTTTCTTTAATCTTGCCATATATATTGTTGGGGATGAATTGATTTGATAAACTCTGTAACTTCTGTACCTTTGAGTTAAGTTCTCCACGTCGGCAGTGTTTGCATTACTGCTGGAAAACATGTTTATATGTCTGGATCGATACAGATGTTCACATATACACTGGCTATCCGCTGTATATGTGAACATCTGTATCAATGGGACTCTGTCAAGTTTAAGGGAATTGTCATATTGAAACACAATATTTTGACAAAGTCAATCAAATGATCTGCTTTGACCTTGGACCGACACTGCCAATTACACTTCTAAAGTCCAAAGATTTATTAAATCATATTTGATTTTCTGAGATCATCTTTTGGAGCGTGTCCATCAACTCCACACCCACAAATCAAGCAAATATGCTTTACATAATGACAACTTTGATGCTCAAAAGTATTTAGAATGGGCCACTACAATCAGCTTTTGAATCAGACCTTTAACCTTTTTCATATTGGTTGAAGCCTTTGATTTTGAAGCCAAAAAATCTGTATTTGCTGTCTCTTTTCTTTAATACACAATCAACTGTGTTCGTGCATCAGGATGTCATGTTACTTAGAAGTCATCTGCCCTGCAAGTTCTATTACTAAACATGCTGTTCAAACTTTTCCAGAGCTTTTTACTTCCATTCTCCCAGTGTGTATTCTGTATGTGTGCACCTAATGTGTGTGTATGTGTGTGTGCATATGGCCTGAATATGAAAATCAGCCCTGTGCGAGCCCCTGGGTGGCTGAGAGCAGGTCTCAGAGCTCTGACTTGATGAGGGACTCTGTAAGTCTCTTTACTGTGGTGACTTCTCCCTCTTCCTCCTCTCCCTTATCATCTGCATGCAGAAACAGGGATGGATGTGCGGACAGGGTTGTGAAGTTGCAGTGGGGTTGTGTATAGGCGCTACGAGGGATGGCCAGGGTTACGTTACGGTCAGCAAATTTGCTTTTTAATTGTATTTTCAGGCATTTTAGACTAATAAGGCCTTTGTCTTGAGTCCTGAGAAGAGTTTGTAAGTAAGGAAGGAAGGGAGGAAAAGACAGTGAAATGAAATAAATCGGCATATATAATAAGGAGGTAATGATGGACCGGAAGGGAGGGGGAGCAGGGCGACAGGTCTCGGCGGGTATTTCAACCAACAGCCTGTCAAAAGTGAGACGGCGGCAGAGTGCGTGACAGCTCTGACAAGAGTTTGCTGAGGTCCTTCAGCGTTTCTCTTTTGTGTGACAAGGGGAGGCAGGCAGGGAGGGCTGTTCGGCAGCTCAAGACAGCCGAGGTCGCGGGAGCGGTTTCCAGTGGGTCGCATTAACGCCAACCTGCCTGTCATGACTCATGGAGTTTCCTGAAAGAAGGCAGACGAAGAAGATAAAAAGCATGTTTCGAGTGGTTAAGGAAGGAGGATGCAGGTGAAAGGTGGATGGTCTCTACATGGGACCCAACATGTACTTCATCCTGTGAAGGACGTGAATCTTATTACCTCCTGCGTGTAGTTCAGAAAGGACCTGCATCAGTAGATGGTGAGCTGCCGAAGCCAGCTGGCGCTTCACTGATGCAGCCATCTTTTATCCATTTATCAGCTCGTAAGCACATGATAACTTATTCCTCTGCCTCTGATGTGCCATTATGAGCTCCAGTAAGGTAGAGGAGAAGAACATAGTGTGTTTTCAATATTAAAAAAGCCGTCATAAAAGGAAGGAGAGGAGCTCATTTTGCAGTATATGTGCTCTAAATGTCCTTGATGGGGATAGAAAAATATTTACCTCAGATATATATTTAACACATTCGATTTTCTCCATTCAATTCTATTTGGCTCTTGCATGGGTAATGTTGCACCAACACTTAATACACAGTTATTTTGTCAATATATGTTGATGTTAATAATATCAAGGTGATGCTAGAATGGCAACAGCAATGAAAGATAAACCATATTCAGTAATCTCGTGCTATAGCAGCTACCCATCTTCTGCTTGAAGTCTTTCCACCATGTTTCAAAACCTGGCTGCAGGGATTTGCTCCCATTAGGCAACAAGAGCATTATTGAGGTCCACTACAACACTGAGCTATCCTGTTCATCCTGAAGGTGGTCAGAAATGCAAACTAAAATCAGTCTGCACTGCAATGATTTTTACATTGAAATATACATTTTATCATGTAAAATATGTATTAGCACAGTTTCTACTCTAGAAATAAGACAATAATCTTAAATATATCTGTTTAAATGAATTGACTATTACAAACTGATCAAAAGTAGGCATGTTTAATTTCATTAAGTACTTTTCCCTCTAGTGAGCCACTGTGGGTGTGACTTGGGAGAGAGGATCCGCCCAACTTCACTGGTTAGCGGCTCAGGTAGCAGCTCAGAAACTACCTGCCTCGGGTACTTTCTGAGCCGCTACTGAGTGGCGATTTTGCGCATTCGTGATTCATTTGCAGACTGGTGCAATCTGGATGCTGAGGGGTTAAAAGCTCCTGCTCGGCTGACTGCAGCTGGGAGAGACCACTGCGAGAGGACTGGGCCGCTTGTGAGTGCTTTGGAACGGTGCTACTCGTTTAGAAGAGTAGGAACGAGTCTCCAATAACACCAGAAAAAGTCGCTAGATTTGTCGCCAGCCGCTTTTTTGAAAAAGAGTCGCTAGAGGGGTCTGAATAGTCGCTAAATATATCGACAGAGTCGCTATGTTCTACACTAAGTGCAACACTGCATGCCGTGTCAGTCACATTCGGACTCCGTTGGTTAGTCGCTACAAAAGTACCTGTATGGGAACAGAGGCCGAGGGGAACTAGTGGACGTATCCAAAACACTCCAAAAAGTACTCAGAAAGTACTTAGTCGAAACACAGCAAATAATGATTATACTGCACTGTTAATATAGCAAAAATGAATGCAGACCCTTGCTTTCATAGTTTACCTAACTTGAGTTAAAGAGTCTGCTAATTAATTTTTTAAATCTTGTATAGAGATGAATGGAAACCAATGGCTGTAAGAGTACAAAAAATATCTATAAATTTGTCATGCATTTATTAAATTAAAAAGATCACCATAAATGTGAAGTATAGATGGCTTGTTGTAATGGATCTAAACTTATGGACCTGTAACAAACAGATATTAGCCTGTAGCTCCTCCATTCTCTGAACCAGCTCGCTCACAGGTCTTTGTTTCATATTTTGCCTCATTGCTCGGTGGAACATTTGTTTCTCTGCATACTCCACATTTGCCATTGTCTTCCTGCAGCCTTTCAACCCAGCCTCACAAACGTATTCTCCAAAACAATTGTCAGTAATAAGAGTCGAGCAGATTCGACCATGAATATGCATATTAATCTCTCAACACGGCACATTGCTAGAAGAGTCCACCAAAAAAAGAAAAGTTTTCATCCAATTATACTTCTAAATCAGCAATAATTACAACCCTATACATCATCTGCATATTTCAATTAATATTCAAATCTTGTATAGGGTTTTGCATGCAAATGTATAATATATTCAGGATTAGGTATATTACAATTAAATCTATCTCTATCCAGCCTCTACCTAGCCTCTCCTTAATAAGCTGTGTTCCCTGGTAATGTTCCTGAACTTATTATAATGCAATATGCTCAGGCATAAGAATCACACATCCTTAATATTATTTCTCGCAATTAACATGGAGCCGAAATACAGAGGGCCTCCTTCGTTAATTTGCACAGACACTCACATATAATGCAAAACAGAAGGGGAGTAAACAGGTCTCTGTCTGACTTCCACACGAGTCAGTCAAGTGTTACAAATCTAATTTAAATATATGAATGTTTGGCTTTGTCCATTTCCCTGAACTTGACTCGGCCGCATCACGTCTCCATCGAATAGGAAATGATGCTGCTTAGTATTGTTGCCCAGCAGTCTGAAGGATTGTGAAAAAGGCGCTGTAAGACATTTGTCAATACTTTGTGCATTTGCTATCTGTCCAATTTATTTGTCCTATACCCTCAAAGCTCAGGAGACTTCAATTAGACAAGTACCTGTATCCGCTGCTCTGGTCTACAGCTCCCAGGAGCCCTTGTGCTCTCATATTGAATCATGGAGAGACAGTTAATATTCCAGTGGAAGGGAGGATCTATAAAGTCACCATCATAAACTAGAGAGAGGCCTTTGTAACATCCAAATAATAGCAGTAAATAAAGAGCTTACACCTGTACGGAGAAGACCAGGTCCTGATAGGATGTACTCTGCCGGCCTGCAGACAGCTGTAAACACCCTGAGTAAAGAACAGTGAGCACTGTTAATGGATAGGTTTATTTTAAAGCATGCCATCTGCCATCAATCACCCAGAAGTATCGGGTAGTTGAGACGCAAGTTAGCTTAAAGTCCCCTCTTCGTTCTTCTTCTTCCTGCTTCGCCGGGAGCCCGATAAAGATTGCGAGGAGGTGGGGGCGAGATGTCGGGGTGCTGGTACACAGGATCCCTGAGAGAATAAAGCATCAAACCCACTCAGCAGCACCACTAACAATAATAAAAATGCCTCGGCTTAAAGGTGACATTCCCAATTTACGATTATTTGTGTCTATAAAGTGTATTCCTCGCCTCCTGACTCATTCGCACCCCTCCCTTACAAGAACAATGCATTAAGGAGGGGGGGGTGCTCAGGGTAAATGGAAATTCTATCCATTTTACTAAACCGACAGGCCCCACTATACCTGAGACTTTCAATTTTGCCGGCGTGACCTCCAAGGAGACATTTCTGTCTCCTCTCTGTCTACCTTCGCCTCATTCAATTCCCTGTTTGCTCCGACCGGCCCTCCGAGCACCCGAGGGCCCGCAAAGCCGTTAT
This sequence comes from Centropristis striata, assembly GCF_030273125.1. Classification (NCBI taxonomy): domain Eukaryota; kingdom Metazoa; phylum Chordata; class Actinopteri; order Perciformes; family Serranidae; genus Centropristis; species Centropristis striata. The sequence continues at coordinate 12,008,114 of NC_081540.1, read as the reverse complement.
GGATGAGCTCCGAGGCAATTCTGAAATAGAGAGAGGAGAGGAGCGTAGATCTCCGCTCCCCTCGAAAAGATTTACTTCAGGGTGTAAGATGGATGAAATCAGCCTCTGTATCTCTTTTAGTGATTGTTTTTCCTTCCGTTCTTTCTGCCTTTTTTGTGTAAAAGGGGGCTGTTCAATAGGATGGGAAATGTGATGGATTAGGAGGCCGAGATCAGAGCAAAACTAACAGCCAAGGTGGAGATGTGGTGTTAACCTGAGTAATGCTGTGATCCACGCCAGCTGATACGGCTCCCCAACACCTTTACAGAGCCAAGACTGAAAGAATCACATTGACTTTATTAGCCTTGTGTGTCAGAGGTGCAGAGAAATACTGATAAATACAAGACAGGAACAGTTATAACCTGTTATTCAGGAAGATATGGACAAAATGTTTGATGTGTTGATATAGAAGGCTTCCATCGTGCTTCCATTTATCCCAGCAATAGGTCAGTTATAGTGTCAACAGCTGCTTTAATGAATCTTTATTTCCTTGGCCTTTACTGTACATTAAATAACTGTCGGGGAAGCAAACTTTATTAGGAGTAACCTAAAATAATACCAGTAGTCCTGAGTAGTCCAGTTCAGTGTTTAAATTTCAGAGTAAAGAGTACAAGTAATGCCACCATCAGTAATGAGGTAACTGAATTTTTAGATAATGGTTTTAAAGAAGCAATCCTGTAATGTTTGATAAAATCAATACAAGCCACAACTGTCTTTCCTTGGCTTGAAAATCTGACCAGGACGAGTCAGCAGTCACTGACGGTGTGAAACAAAGTGTCAATATTATGAGTTACTGCAACCACAACAGATCCTTTATACGACGGCGTATTAGGGCCAAGTATGGGAAAAAAAAAAAAAATACGGATCCAGGGGAGGGGGGTAATATTTCAAGAAAAAAGTCGCAAATTTACAAGATTAAAGTGGCAACCCCTGCTTTCTGGGTGGCGTCTGAGGTGTGTTGAGGTTCCTTGACAAAGACAAAACACTATTTTTCTGTTTATTTCTCATAAATCTGTGAGTTTTTTCTCGCAAATTTGCCATTTTTAATTCCGTAAATCTGCAACTTTTTTTCTCACAGATTTGCCATTTTAATCTCGTAAATTTGCGACTTTTTTCTCAAAATATTACCCCCCTCCCCTGTGTCTGTATTTTTTTTTTTTCCTAATATGCTGTCGTACCTTTAGCATACAGTCATTGAAGTGAACAAAAAAGATCAGTCCGATAGTTCAACCAGAGTGAGAGATTTGCTGAGGACAGACAACTGAACATGTGACTCTGTTAAGGCATGATCTGGAATAAAAAGTAAAATATTTACCTTTGAAATTATAGGCAGTAGTGTACATATACCTCACAGCAGTACTGAGTAAACACACACTTCATCAGTGACCATAAATAAGGAACAGAATATAAAATATTTGAATCGAATGAACAAGATATTAAGAATAGCAGAATTGGCATGGACTTGCACAAACCCATTTGAGCAGTGTTTGAGAATCGAGCACTCAGAGACCGGTAACTGAGTCAAGAACAGTTAGTTATGTTGAAAGGAGCAATTATTGCTGAAAAGGCCATTTGTGGCTGCAGTCAGTGACATGTTTAATTGATAAAAAGCTATTAAGGTCCACCACGCCATCCATCATTAAATTTGTCATGGAAATCAACAGAAGCTCAAATGGATCAAATTCAATGTTCTGCCAATAACGCAGCCTGGCAAAGTTACAGAAACAAAATCCAGGGAGAACAAACCCAGCCCATCAACAGCAGAACTTTTATCAGTACACGGATCTGCCAGACGAGAAGAGTCTCGGCTGCTGAGGAGAGCCGCCTGGACAGGAAACAGACATCACTTCTGCTTCGCTCTCCATCGCGGGGAGGTGATGGCACATAAAGTATTCCTGTGAAAGATGGCGGGAGAGAGGAAGCAGCCTGAGACGCAGCCAAGTTTCTATTGAGTTATGGACATTTTCAGCAAAGAGCCTTCAAGAGCGGCACTCCTCAAAGTGACTGAGCTCACACTTAGCACGGACAATATAAATGGAATTGTCGACGTTAGTATTTCCTCATTCATTTCTTTTCTTCCTGTTAAATCTCTTTTTCTTTTTTTTTATGCCTCTGAGGCGTGAGAAGAAAAGCACATGTAGAGCATCACATGTACTGTGTCAGGTATAAATGAAACTGTATGGCGCTTATTTAACCGTCTGTCATGATTGGAGCGCTGGGATCATAAGTGCATTCCAGTGACAAGCGTGACACGATGTAGCAGATGAATTATTAAAAGAAAGTCACATCACATCAGAGGATTGAAAATAATAATTGTTTGGCAGTTTGTAGCCAAACTTTATTCTATCCTTTGCTGTTTGTGATCGACAATGTTTGGAGATAAACGGGATGTTGATTTGGACTCTAAGTCGCTCGCCGCTGCATCACTGATGGTGCCGTAACCATGGCTAATTGTATGTCTAAACCCTCTTTGGGATGAGCGGCGCGCCGGGAATAGAGCGGCTCCGGGTTTGACAGTGATGGTTCATGGGATGACAAACAAACGCCACAGAGGATCAATGTGAAGAGGTCCATCTTCAAAACACAAGAGAGACGGGAAACGACAGAACTGATCTTCCGTGACAAGTGCCCATGTCTTCTCAGAGAATTCAGCAGGGGTGCTTCTGTGTTTAGGGGATATTGTTTGTACTTCACAGGGGTGATAAGAAGAGTTTTTGCTCTAAAATAACTAACTTTTGACAGGATGTTGTTTTCTGGCAGACACAATGTTAAAGTTTGGGTCTTATGATTTAACTTTATTTCTACATATTTAAAATATTAAATACTGAGCTTGGAAATGTATACACACACTGGATTGGAGCATAGAGGATGATGACTGAAAGGAAGTTAAAGCAACCTGTGCTCTTAGAAAAAACATTACAGTCGTGGAAAAAATTATTAGACCACCCTTGTTTTCTTCAATTTCTTGTTAATTTTAATGCCTGGTACAACTAAAGGTGCATTTATTTTGACAAATATCATGATAACAAAAAAAAAATAGCCCATAAGAGTTTAATTTAAGCTGATATCTAGCCATTTTCCATGGTTTTCTTGATAATGATTTTGGTTATTATAAAAAAAACATGGACAATGGCTAGATATAAGCTCTTAAATTAAACTCATATGAGCTATTTTTGTTGTTATCATTATATTTGTCCAAACATGGACAACATTTCCATGACTGTATATGAGGAACTGGCTAAAATAAACCCCAAAACAGTAAAACTATACGAAGCAAAAAGCAGGGAGCTGGACACAGATAAAAACAGATTTTTTTGACTATCTATAAATCTCTAAATATGCATTCAAGCACATATCTAAGCATGCTGCTTTTCAGCGTAAAACCACACCATCTGAATTAGAGATACAGCAAAGTCTGCAGCTGCATGACAGGGATTTAGGGTGACCAACATGAAGCTACATCTGTAGAAATACATATCATAAAGGTCAATTACAGCCAAAACTGATAAAGCATAATATGTTTTCAATGGCTATTCTGAGATCTAGTAAGTAAAAATGACTAAACTATATTTTGTGACAGAAAAGAAAAAAAATCTTGGTGCACATTTTAAAATTGAAAGAAGTTCACAAGAACAATAATACATCCTATACATTTTATGCAAACATTTCACACAGAAAAATAAAAAAAGAGAAACCAGCAAAATGTTCCAGAACATTTATCGATAAAAAAGGACATTAACTTTCGAACAACATCAGATAAGAAAAAATAGAGTACAACATAAACATGCTAAAAATAAAATAAATCCAAAACATTTGAGATGAGTTTTCACACTCTCCCTGAAGCTCAGACAATCTACATAAACCTGTTGGATGTGTTTGGCTTTCTCTTTTTTTCTCCAGTTACAATGACTTTAAACAAAGACTCATCACTGGACAAATGAGTGACTGTACCACCAAGTCCAATTACTGGAAAAAAATAGCTGCTTTGTGCCATTCACTGATTACATCAATAAGATTCTCCTCGGTAGGAGCCATCATTACATCAGTTTGAGCAGTAATTTTACTCATTTATATGGATTTCATAATGTAATATTCTCAGCAAAGTAAACATTTAGATATGTGGGGAGAAAAACAAATGCATGCATATGAAAGTAAAGAAAATATGAAGTTTCTCACAGAACCAAATTGGCAATCACCATCCTTCTACCCCATGGTCATAATGAAATTGCGTTAGCAATGGTTGAAATAAATGACATAATTCTATGTACACACAATTAAAGGAGAAAGCTACAATCGCACAGAGTTAGTTTATGATAGCACAAAGCAAAACCAAACCTATAAATAATGAATACGTCCATAATTATTCCGTCTCAGATTTGCATAATTATTGTTTTTTTTTTCTTCTTGGAAGCATCTGTTAACATTGCAATCCTTTCTTTGTTTCAAAGAGGAATGCCATACCTTCCTGCAAAAGTGCACACATGAATGGGAATAAAAAGGCATTATAAGCAAATGCTCTTCATTTATAATTAATAGGGTGGTCACAGTGACACAATGATATTGCTGCAAATGCACCGCTATTACTCTAAATGAGCATTCTTGTTGCATTGGTAAAGCTCAGCTATAGTGGATCCCAGACTCTCTAATTTTTGCTAGAATACTTAAAGGGAGGAAGATTTAAATGTGCTGTGCACGTCATTCAAAGCATCTGTGGTCAGGTGTCACTTTTTTTTGCACTAGGTGTTCACATGCACTGATATGCAATTGCAGCCAGACAGGTTATCACAACATTGCTATATTAATGCTCTCCGGTTTGACTTGGCTGATCATCATCAAACAAAACTTGGCATGGAGTTTCAAGCCAGTACTTTAGAGGGAAGTTGACGGCAGGGCTCAATGTCTCTTTGTTGTTATGTTGTGATATCACGAAGAAGTAGTGATTTGATCACATCAGTGTTGTAGTCAAGACCACCGAAACCAAGACCAAGTCAATACCAAGACCACAGTGTATCGAGACCAAGACAAGACCAAGACCAGTCCCAGCCGCCTCCGTTAGCGTTGCTTTGCAGAATTTACAAGTTGCTGTGTTTTCTTCTTTTTTGTAGTTGTGGCCAAAAAAACTGGTGGAACTGTGGTTCAGGTAACCAAATTGTATTACGACAAGTTGACTACCCACGGCGTCTTCTCCTGTCACTCACATGCACTTTTTGTGGGGGGCATGTGAAAGGAGGATCGCCAGTTCCACTCCAGCCTGTGGCTGCCTCTTATGCATGGAGTTTGCATGTTCTCCCTGTGTCAGCGTGGGTTCTCACCGGTTACTCCGGCTTCCTTCTTCAATCCAAAAACATGCACTTAGGTTTAATTGGTGACTCTAAATTGCCCGTAGGTGAATGTGAATGAGAGTGGTCTTGTGACCTGTCCAGGGTGTACTCACCTCTTGCCCAATGTCAGCTGGAATCGGCTACAGCCCCCCACAAACCGAGTGCGGATAAGCAGACTGCTGGTAAGTGCATTGAAATTAACCGTGGTAAAATTTGACTGGCAACTTCCACCAATCTCCAATAAGACAATGTTGATTAGTTGTTACTTTGATTACTCATCATCAAAGTTTTCCTTTTTCAAAAAGTAATTTCACGTGGTAATCAAGCCCGGCAGAATAACAAATAAAGACCTGCAATGTAAATGCACAGTAATTGGATCACTTTACAGTCACAAACAGTGTTTTAGTCACAAGCACTGTCAGAGCATTTCCAGATTTTAAAATCGGAAACAAACTGCTGTGTGCAGACAGATGCAACTGATGGCAACAGCTTTTACTCTTTGCTTTAATTATGATGCAATAAAAACATTTTAAATATTTCCCACATTTAACTATATTGATGCCTTCAATTACATCTTTGTAAGCAAAAAGATATATTTTGAGGATACATTTTTCCAATAACGTAAAACAGATAAAAAGAAGCAAAGTGTTGCATTTGAGAAGCTAAAACCAGGTTACATTTAGTAAATAATTTTCTCTTGCTACACTAATCAACTGAGCACCACAGAGAACTATCAGAGAAGCCAGCTCCAGTGTCACCGTGCTTACATCTCATTTAGGATCAAAACTCCTCATTACTCTTCTGTACCTGCTATTTGAGCAGTGTTTGTTGAATGAGCCTGGCTTGCAGCCAAAGTGGCCTGTTAGCTGCTCTCCAGCGGCCCTTGAGCTGTGTATAACCAAAGAAAACATTAGCCAGGTGACTTATCATGGAAGTCTGTGGCTGACCTTTTAATGCGCCTGTCATTGATTGCATAGCGTGGTACACTCTGTCCATCCCAAGGTGATAGATTATTCAATTAACTATTGACCTTTCCTGCAGACTCATTTGTCGATGGAAATGCTTTTATGACAGCAGTGCATTTAGAAAGCAAAGGATGCTGAGTTTTGATTTTAGGATTTACTGTGTGCATTATGATTTCCCCCCATCTCTCCTCCCCTTTTTCTCATGTTGACTTTTTGATTTACATTGTTATATTATGAAGTTTGGCTCTGGTGTTGCTCCTGTGCTGGATTGCAACTGTCGCTGTACAAAGAGAAGCTTTGTCGTGTGTTGGCAGGCCGGCGCTGCTTTCTGGATTTATCCTACCTACTTGGGCTTTACTCAGACATATTTCATGGCCCAGTGCAGCTCGTTAATGTAGCTGTAAGCTATTTGTTGAAGTCAAGAGATGTGCATTTGTATTTGTCGCTGCTTCAGAAATGTGTAGCTATGAATCAGCACCTATAAGGTGCCCATTTGGCACTGCTGGTGTTGTCTTCATCTCAGTTGTCTGCTGTGGCAGAAATTACTCACTGCTATCAGAAAGCAGACTGATGGTATTTACATTATTTTTTTCATCCAGCTGGTGCTTCACATTGACAGAAACCTGTAGTTGAGCAGGGGCAAGAGTTAGATTTAGTGCTCTTGTATAGGATGTAGTAGTGCTGGGCGATATATTGATACAAAAGATATATCAATATATTTTTTAATGTGATAGGAATTAGACCATATCGCATATATCAATATAGTTTAATGTATATTCATAATTCATGTATAAATGCTGCCCTTACTAGGGTTTGTCATATTTTGTTCTTTTGTAATGTTTGTTATTTCTTTTCTCATATAAATATATTTATTTCAAAGGCTATTTTTATTTAAGATATTTTTTTATTCAAATGTGCACTTTATGGAGCTTAGATTTTTTTAAAAGGTAGTCCTGTTAGTTTTTAGTGGACTAGTTGTTTTTTTAAAACATTTTTTATGTTCACTTAAATAAACAGTTTCAATAAAACTACTTGTGACATGTCATATTTGGCTTTGACTTCAACTGAACATTTGCTCTCACTTTGTGATAAAAATATCGGGATATATAGCGTATATCGATATTCAGCCTAAATATATCAGGATATGACTTTTGGTCCATATCACCCAGCTCGAGGATATTGGCTCTTTATTGTTTTTGCAGGCACCATTGAGATGTATCACTGCAAAGCAATGGGAGAATGTGGAACATGTGCTACTGAGTTCATCTTATCGGCAAGAAGTTACCATTTGGGATCAATGCAATGAGTTTTTGGGACATCTGTTCAGAATTATTACCCAAGTAAGCTGCCCGGCTTATTAGCCACCTGCTTTTCAGTGGTATGTGACTCTTTGGGCCAGCAATGAGTCAGGCAACTTTCTGGGCAAGATTCCAGGGCAGCGCACCTTCCTGCTCAGGACCTGAAGTGAGAAACATGCTAATGTACGGCAGGATTTGTAGATCAGCAGTCTGTTGTGTATCTGTTTGAGAGTAGCATCTTATTCTTCATGACCATCGAAGGTACAACACAATTTACTTGTAATGAGGCTTCTCCAAACTTGATTTGACTCTTAAGGATAATTTTGGAGTAACATGACAGGTCATCATATCTGCCAGCATCCACAGTAAACACAAAAATATCGAGCAGAGACGATGATGATGAGCGTGAGGTTGCCATGGTATCACTGCGTCCTGTTTTGAGACATCTGTCGGGGTAATGTTGCCCGACAGGGTTGCCCAAAAAATTGTTCAATCACTCACTTCACTAATATCCACGTTCTGTCAAAAATCTTTTACTATATTTATTTTTTCTTATATTAAAATGGATTAAGGAGCCGTTATTTAACTACAGTCATGGAAAAGACCACCCTTGTTTTTCTCCTTGCTTTCTCATTCATTTAATGCCTGCTACAACTAAAGGTACATTTGTTTGGACATTTTCCATGGTTTTTTTGATAATAACCAAAATCATTATCAAGAAAACCATCTTAAATGTCTAGATATCAGCTCTTAAATTAAACTCTTATGAGCTGTTTTTGTTGGTATCATTATATTTGTCCAAACAAATGTACCTTTAGTTGTACCAGGAATCAAAATGAACAAGAAATTGAAGAAAACAATGGTCTAATCATTTTTTCCATGACTGTACATAACTTTGTGTATTATAACATTTATAGCTAAGATGCTTCTCAAATCTTATCCTTAACCTTAGGTATTATTAGTTTATTTAAAAGGGGACAGTGCAATTTCATAAAACACATGATTATACATGGTTAAAAAAGCCAGAGTTAGCCAGAAGGCTAGTTTTCATCTGTAGTCCCCTGGCCATGATGTAAAAAAGCAGAGAATTACGAAACAAAAAACAAACAAAAAAACAAAAACAAACAAAAAAATAAAAATAAAAATAAAAATAAAAATACGTACAATGTACAAGGATCCTTTCAAGGTTCAGTCAAAAGAAAATCATTATTTTTGTATCACTGTTATTTTCCGTACTGTAGTTCTTTCTGTAGTTTTTTAGTCTTCATCCATGTAAGTCCAGGGGCCGTATTTGGGTCCAAGTATTTTTCAAGGTTGCGAATTAGGTGCAAACACATTATCTCATGTTTAGTTGAATTACAAATATGTAGACACAGTCTCCCCTCATGCTGTTCCCTCCTCCCAGGCAGCTGGACCCCACCCATCTGCCACTGCACGCAGGTTAAAACAAACGGTGCGAGATAGCTGCAGATCCTCCTCGCCTCAGGTTAAATACCCAGTCATGACTTGATGCTGGATGACATGTCTAGCCAGCGCCAGTTTAAGGACCCACCTCCTCCTCCTCCTCTGCCCGTACTCATTGTTGTTAAAGAGGATGTGACAAAGAGCGATATCGGTAGAATGAATATTTAATACGCCCTCCCCCTGACTTATTCATGTTCCCCGGGCGTATCAGCCTTGCACATCCCTGCTCTCTACCTGTCACATTCCCTCTCACAGAAGAAGCATGGAGCCATCATGGCCAAGTAATAACTTTACTTTCAGCCAGAGAAGTAGTAAAGGAGAGACATCTTGATCAAGCAATCCTTTGGAAATGATGTAGTCTTGCAGAGAGGTGATAGATATCTGTTATCCGGTACACCTCTTAAATATCATCCTCCCCTTTAACAGTTTTGACAGGAACTGCTTTCCCCCTTGTCAGAGCCAATTGGTTGAGGGATCGAGGGATTGAACATCTACGGGAGGACAGGAATACCACAATTACCGACAAAGGAGGGAAGGGGGGTATCTGTTAGTGATGTTTGATGTGATTTATCCGACAGCGCCGGGAGTGCATTTAAACGGGGCCCAGTGACGACATGACATTGACGGAGTCGTGTTATCAATTGGACTCCTCTGAGCACGAGTGGCTGAGAAAGCTGCTGTCAGGATCTGAGTGACGGTTCATCATAACTACCTCATTTGGCTGTCCCCCCTCTTTCTGGTGAGAAAAGAGAGAAGAAGGAAAGGAGGAAGAGGAGACAGATCTGAAGAGGGAGAGGCAGATAAATCACCTCAGCTTACAGAGAATCCGGCCTCTACTCAATCACTCGTCTCAGTCGCAAGATCTCTGCCTGTTTGAAATTCCCGCAATCTGAGAACCTGTAGAATATATAATTCCTGAACTTCCATGAGCACTTTTTCTTTAAAATGGACTGTATGCTGAGGAGGATTTCACACTCTGCTGCCTGATGAGAGCTTTTATTGAAGCTCTGCAGATGAAGTAGTCTTCTATGAATTTCCTTATGAACATGTAGATGTTGAAATTTCATTTTTCTTCTATTTCTTTATTTGTTTTTTGCACTGGTTAGGATTTTTGGGGGGCAAATAGTGCATTTCTAGCTTCTGCAGGTTTGTAGTACCTTATGGAAGTTGGCTTGGGAAACAAAATCATGTTAGCAGTCAGGATGTTTCTCATTGATTTTAATTTAAAATAAAAAAAGTATTTTAAAAATAGGCTGTATTCAAGTTTAGACACTTTACTTGCACCGAGACACCCCATTTATTTATTCATTGTTATGTATTCCAGTCTGTCTTCATATCCTTTTGTTTTTAGTCTTAATTTCTTAATTTTATACCATTTGAGTGAGGTACTGTAGACCCTTGATTTAATGAAAAAAATCCTTGACGATGACAAGCACACAACAAAGTCTAAATCAAAAACTGAAGTTGAGATAAATCAACAAAAAAACTGATCCAGTAGATTCAAGTTAGATTTGCATTGTTGAACAGTTCAGAACAGCAAAGTAATAAACTGTAAAACAAGACAGAAACAGCAAAATCAAACCAAATAGAACAAATCCATTGTGGAGTCCTTAGTCACTGTGTTTGTCATGTGCACAGTTCCACAGAACAACACACACAGTACAGTCATCATCAGGCAACATCTGTGTGCTGGTCAATAATTCACCAATGTGAGACAATATTTCAGTGTAAGATTTGAAAACAAGGATAGGTTGCACTTATCCCGACCTGGAGTCATGAGAAGGGTTATGGAGCCTCGTTAACTATGCATGAGAGCTGCATTCTGAATCCCCTCCACCGTTCATGCATTTTTTAAGGAAAAATACTTTGCAGAGTGAGGGGTGGCTAACTGTGTTTAGTCTAAAAATAAACCGCTATATATCTCTTTACTGTTGATCCGCCGTAGCCTCGTAAAACTGACACCAACGTGGGTGAGCTGGGAGCGAGGTAGAGCGAGTAACAACCTCTTGATGGATGCGATTAGGACTTTGAGCTTTGCCTCTTGTTCCTTTCTCTCCAATATACATTCTAAAGACACACATGATGCACATATTTGTATGTGCATATTTGAATATTTGACATCCGTAGACTGAGTCCTTCAACTCTGACCTGTGACCCTCTTTGCTGTAAGATTCTTGTAATGTTGCCAAAGCAGGAATTAAAGCATATATGACTCTTGCATGCATATGCTCAGAGCAGCTCTCATCAGCTAATGCCTGAAATAGAATTAAAGCTGCGTTGGAAGATATCTTGATAAAGAAAAGGGGTTACTGTTACACATTCACCCACACCTAGCAAACACTGAGAGACTGTTGTTTGAACGTCCAATAAAGACGTCATGGTATGGTTAAGTTGTGCCAACATCTAGAACGTTACATGACCATCAGCTGGACGTCTTTGCTGGACATTCTAGCTAAACATATTGTTACCATGAATAGGTTTATTAAGCTTTTTCACACCGTTTATTGCATAGTGTGCATTAAGCAGGTTTGTACATCTGAAAAGCTGAATATAATACGTCAACTAAGTCTAAAAGTGATGACGGCATATTAGGGCCAAGTATGAAAATTTTTTAATTAAAATACGGACCAGGGTAGGGGGTAATATTTCGAGAAAAAGTTGCAAATTTATGAAATTAAAGTATCAAATCTACAAGAAAAAAGGTTGCAGATTTACGAGATTTAAAGTGGCAAATCTGCGAGAAAAAAGTAGCAGATTTCTGAGAAAAAAGTTGGAAAAATTGTGTTTTGTGTGGAAAAGCGGGAGACATCCCGTTGGTAGAAACAAATTAAATGTGGTGATGTAGTACCTTGAAAAAAAAAAAAACACTAGCCTATTTCCCTGACTTTTTTCTCGTAGATTTGCCACTTTTAATCTCATGAATTTGCAACTTTTTTCTTATTTTTTCTACCCTTCGTCCCCGGGTCTGTATTTTTATTTATTTAATTTTTTTCATAATTAGCATTAATACGCCGTCGTAAAAAATACATCTAATAATTGTTTGGGTTTTTTTTTATGTTTTTCTCTTTTAAAGATATTATTTTTGGAATTTCCATGCTTTATTAGACAGTGACAGAGATAATGGAAGGGGAAGACATGCAGCAAAGGGACATCGAGTCGGATTTGAACCCAGGTCTGATGCGTCAAGGACTCGGTCTTCGTGGTATCCACACTTCCAGTCAGCCACTGGGATGCCCCAGGTTCTTTTTTATGTTCAAAGAAAAATTGGCATTTGGTAATTACGTGATTGTCAATCAAATTTCCTTATCAATTTCCTACTGGAAAGAAAGCGCTTGCATTTGCTGTTGCAATAACATCAATATTTCCTGTTTTTTAAGAGACTGGACTATTATTGGACAGGAAAACAACATCTCATAACCATGTTGTCGTTTCTGGTATATTATCAGGTCAGAGAAGTGGCTCTACAAGTGTCATTTATTTTATTTTATTCATAGTAAATATGATGCTGCCATCATTATAAATACCCTGCTGTGCCTGTGTGCACTGTAAGCATGACAGTGTTGTCGGAGTACAATGCTAAATCACTGGAGAACACTTTAAAGAAAACAGTATACCTGATACATGTGCTGTGTCCACTGCTGACATGTTAGCGTGTCAGAAAATGTCAGGTTTTAGCAGCTCTGGAGTGGAACTGTAAGTAATAACAGCTTAGGGAGGTTCTGGCTTCGGGGGCCCCTGACCCCTTGGGCCCCTGGGCCTGTGCCTGGCAGGCCTGCCTGGGAATCTGTCCATGTTAACCAAACTGTAGCTGCAATGCACAGATATTTTAGTAAATAATATATCATGCAAAAACTGTGGCAGTGAACATATACTGAACTGAGGTTCTGCAGAGCCGTCCAATGTCAACGTTGTGCTTGGCGAAGGACAGCGTCATATAACTTAATATGCTGATAATTCTGGGAGTTAAAAAATTACACAAAGGATGACAGGAGTAAGGTTTGGAACTTGTGGGACTGTATTAAAAGAGAAAAATGGTTGGTGACAAGACCCTGGTCCCAGCTGATAATCACCATATACTGTACAGGGCTGTCCATCTGAAACATTTCCAAAACTAACCTCGGCTACATGAGGTGTAATAAGAGACATTTCTTTTAAATCAATCTACAAGTTGTGTGATAAAACAATATCAACTTTCAACTGAACCAAATAGCCCACCAGGGACACATGGGTGATTTTTATTCCATCAGGCCTGTCACCAGAAACAAAAATAGGATTTCTTTGACCAACAGAGGGTAGAGTTTCAACACGTAGAAACCAATAATTTGCAAAAAGAGTAATGTTGCAGAAAACGCAAGAATATCCAGTGTTCTGGAAAGCTGTGATCTACTTTCCCAGACCTAAATGTGCTATTCCACCAGTTATTCAGATTTATTAAACAATATATCACGACTGTTTGACTTTGTGTCAACACTCCAAACTCTGTGGCGGTGTTCGAGCTGTTATGTTGCCGTTCCTGGTTTTAATCATTTTTGGCCGGTTTCCACTTCCTGCCTGAAAAGTGAAACAGCTTAGGAATGTCATTCTTTGAAAAGAAAACAGAGAGGATCCACAGAGGAAGTCCTCCCACAGTCCTCTGGTCTCCATGCACGGCTAAACACACACACATACACACTCACCTCTACTCTGACACAGACACAGGCATGCACACACACACACACATTCTCACACCCACACGTAAAACTCTCCCACACAGTCAAACAGGCACATGTGTGCACACACACTGACACACCCAGACTCTCCACACACACACTGACTTTCTCACTTACAGACACACACTGATACACTCTCTCATACACACTTCCACAGAGGGCTGCAGCAGCAGGGCTTGCTGGGAAACATCAGACACCCAGGGAGGAAGGAGGACAGGCTTTTCCCACATTTAGACTCCATGGATACTTCAGATGTCAGGCTAAAAATAGAGCCAATGTTAAACCAAACCAACACTGAATCAAGTACAGCAACAAGCCTGTCTGCGCTGCTCTGCCACACTTTGGCCCAATGTTTAAACAGTCAAACACAGCACAATTGTCAGGATGGTTGCTTGAGTTTAGTAAATCTTAACTGCAGTGAAGTGGGATTCCTGCATTTTGGGCTAATCAGCCTTTTTAACCTGTCAAAATGTCACAAAAATGTAACGTAAAACACAGGAGAGGTGATGAAACTAAATGATAACAGAAAATAAATTACAAACGATAACTTACATTTACTTTGAATTATCCCAATATTTACACAATCTCAATACATTAGAATATGATGGAAAAGTCCAATTCCAGTAGTTCAAGTCAAATAGTCCCAACCAAGTATTGAGTCATATAGATGGACATACTTAGAGGCCAACATTTCCATGGTAAACATATTTTTTAAAATGGGTATTTTGTATTATAAACATTTTTTTGAGACACTGAATTTTAGGTAAATGTAAGCCATAGTCATTATATTTAGTAGAAATGAAATAAATTAAGACATGAAATGTTTCATTCTGTGTGTAATGGATCTATATGATGTGTTATTTCCACTTTTTTGAATTGAATTACTGACATAAATAAACTTTCTATGATATTCTAATTAATGGGATGCACCTGTATGTTGGAATATAAACCCATTGTGGAGTTGTGCTGCATGCCGTTCTTAAAATTAAAACTACAATTCCCACCAGCCCTTCCCTTTAATTCCCTTTTGCCGTCTCTGAGTATGCTCGTCTTCCTCTCCTGCTTTGTATCATAAAGGCACTCTATTATTAAAGGGTATAATATTTCCCAAAAAGCACTGGATGTCTGAAAAAGTGGACATTTCACACTGACAGTGATACAGTTTTGGATCTTCATGCACACTGTCATATGACAAAATCTACGTCATGCAAATCCTCGTGGCTATGTGGACACAAACTTTAATTTAATCTCTAAGAGTTTTGCTTTCAACGATCTATTTTCATCTGCTTTCACGTCAGCGACACAAAACATTAGCCACAGTTTTTTTTAATTCATAATATGAAGTTTGACTTGATGACAGCTCATCTTTACAATTGGGGTGAAAAAACGTTGGTGCCTAATAATAATCACACTTAAAGCTGACAAAATCAACACTGCAGGGTAGCGGCTGACTTTATATCTTGAAATTAACAGTAATTATTTTTGGATATGGAGCACCTTAATATTTCTAAATAATCAGTGTTAAATTAATATTTTAGGTCGGTAGAAAATTAGGCCTTTAATGCTGTGATGGATCCAAGGACAAATAGACCTGACATGGATTTAAGGCATTTTAGGATAGTCCTGTTTAATCCACATTTGGTTGATTTGTGGCAAATTTTCATTCTCTATCCCAGAATAATCTTCTCTATGATTTGCATATGCCATTTGGTGTGAAAATCATCTTAAAGTAACGGGAGCATATGCATCTTTATTGTCATGTTTAGTGTTAGTACCTTGACTGGTTTGGTGAGATGTTACTTCTGCTATATTCGTTCTTGACAGGGTGCAGACAGTGACTCATTCCTATTCTCACACTTTTATTTTAAGCATTAAGACTTTTCCAGCAGAATCCTGCCTCATATTCATACGATGTTTACATATTTTTTTTACCAGTGACCCGTTCAGCACAACCTTTGTGTTTCTGAGCGGCTCCAGTAGTGCAAAGTGCCTTGCTGCAGGGCGCACTGACAGTAAAGTTTTTGAAGGAGGAGAGCTATGTCATTTTCCTCAGCAGGCATTTCATTTCAAACCGTTGACCTTCCAGTCACAAGCCTGTCTCTACAACTTTCAGCCACTTTCACCACTGCTGCCATTATGCAAAATAATCTCATTTCACATTTGCTCACTTCTCCAACTAGCACCAATTGTCTGACCCATTCACTGTCTCCAAATAAAAACCCGTCTGGCCTTTTTACATGTTCTCCCTGTTGCCTAACTCGCTCCTATTCCTGGCACCCAGTCGTGTTTAATTTAGTTCAAGTCTGCGTCGTCCCATAAGGGTGAAATCCAGTTAAAACACATACATGGCAACCAGATATTCACAACAAAGCTGAACACTTGCAGCCAGTGGACAAGATGATTAAAAGAGCAGAGCCCTGTGCAGGAGGAGTGTAACGGGATGCAGCCGCATTCAAGCAATAACATCAATACTGCCTTCAACAAGCAACAGCAGCAGAGAGAGGCTGTAGAAAGTCATCAGCGTCATCATTTAGAGTTGTGTCTCCATCTTCTCGTGGTCATATAACTGCTCCTAACCACTGACAGTCAGGGCTGTGATGATGTCAGCTTCAAGTGCTGCTTCAATATCCATAGTAACACGACACAAGCAGTCTTTTTCTCAAGTTCAGCTGCTCACGTTATGATTGTATTTCATTATTTTCAACATTAATCTGCCAGTTGTTTTCTCAATTAATCGTTTGATCTAGAAAATTGTGAAAAAATGTTCATCACAAGTCAGGATTCCTTTTTTGTGATACCAAAATCAAAATATATTCCTTTTAATATACAGGTGCATCTCAATACATTAGAATATGATGGAAAAAGTCAATTTCCAGTAGTTCAAGTCAAACAGCCACCACCAGGTATTGAGTCATATAGATGGACATACTTTTCAGAGGCCAACATTTCCATATTAAACATACTTTTTAACATTGGTCTTTTGTAATATAACATTTTTTTTGAGACACTGAATTTTAGGTCTTCATTAAATGTAAGCCATGATCATTATAATTAGAAGAAATTAAACAACTTAAGACATAAAATGTTTGATTCTGTTTAAATTCATCTATATAATGTGTTATTTCCACTTTTTGAATTGAATTACTGACAGAAATAAAGTTTTTATAATAGTCTAATTTATTGAGATGCACCTGTATTGTAAAAGCATAGCTGAAAGTCTGAAAACTGCATTTTTTCCCCCATTTTGCATGAGAAATTACTTTAACGTTAAGTCACTTTCAACTTTTTTCAGTCCTTTGCCTGCATTGTTATATAACTAAGATGTCTAAAATACATAAAATGATAGGGAACCAGGAGTAGACCAGTTAAAATACACACCCAGTATGATTATATGTTGTTTTTCCTGCATTTTCACAATAAATCCATGAGAATATAGCCTCTATGTCTAAACTACACATCCAAATTCACACAATCTATTTGTGTTTTCTACAAAAGAAAGCAGATCTACATTTTTTTTACACGGCCACTTTCCTTGATTGTTTCTGGTAGGAACCACCTTCCTCCTCATCCTCCTCGCCCTGATGCGAGGTGATGCTGTGCTCATGTATTTGCTTATTCAGTGTGCAAACCCTCTAAATCAGATTTATGTAGTTGCAGACGTCACCTCTGTTCACCGAGCAAAGAGACACCAGAGCGCATTAAGACTTGCCCGGGGGGAATATGCGCTGCCCTCACGGGTCACTGAGGATTATTGTAGAAATGATCATTTACGTTTTATTCTATTCTGTGTCTAAATACATTAACATGCTGGTTACAATAAAGGCTTCATACTTTCTGTTTTGCCTTCAGTCATAGATGTGAGAAACAGTCTGCAGAGATTAAAGAAAAATATGCAGTTTCTGGTGTAAATTATCCCTGAACTATTTTCAAAAAAAAAGAAAGTGAAGTGTGCATGAATTTGTTATGACCACATAATGAGTCGAAAAGTTTTAAACTTAAGTACAAGTAACACATTTCACAAATCACTCTCCGTCGCAGTATGTTATTTCTCTTTTAATTTGAGATTCGATAAACATAATCACCACCTTTATGTTCTCATGTGTCAGGGGCCTAAATTGATGGTGTGACAGTACAATCTGAAATTGAAAACGAAGATGCCGCTACTCTTAAAAAACAGATGATAAATTTAGCTTCCCATATGGCACCGGCATCTGGCATTATCTGAGCGTTCGAGTACACGGTGGCCGACTCAGCGGAGAGGCCTGCTGCACGATGACGCGATTGTGCCTCTGTGTTTGAAATGCCAAAGATTATCTTTGGCTCCGTGTTGAGATATGTACCTCATTGATGTAACGTTTTACAGATGGTGTAGTAGCTGCTGTGTGTTCAGTGCAGAGAGAGAGAGAGAGAGAGAGAGAGAGAGAGAGAGCAAAGCGCCATAATCTCCTGATGTGTGATGACAGGTAGTCTCAAAGCAAAGCCTGTACACGCCGTACCTGCAGCGCGGCTCAGTTTGATGGGAGATCAGTGGGCTGTCGACTCTGCTAACAGCCGGGTGTGTAACAAATCCATCGAAAGGCACAAGAGACAAACACAAACCTCACACATAGACACATGAAAGCGTGTGGAGAACATGAAGCACAACAACAACAGCAACAAAAATCACACTGACTGATGCAGGTATGTTCGCCTGCAATTTCAATTATATCACAACAGTTAGTGTCGCAGTTTGATCTGATTTACTGAATCTAAATACAGGATCAAATCCTTTTGAATACCCTTTCAGATCCACTTAGCTTTAGAGTTTAGTCCCGAGATTATTTCATGACACCATACAAAGCTCTTCTATTCCTGCTTTTTGAGTGAATATCACCGTAAGGTGCCTTTGAAACTTCCCCATTTCCCCCCCAAAAAAAGTTTAGATTTTCCATTGAGCTTCATATTTATTGTATAAGTAGATGCTATGCTATTAGAAAAGCATGTTGGTCAAGCTCCCACACTTTTTTTAAAATAAATTAACTATAGGCAGACAATGTACATGCAAATGGCTGTCATGACAGGGTTGACATCATCATCATAAAGTGAGAGCAAATGTTCAGTCAAAGTCAAAGCCAAATATGATATGTCATAAGTAGTTTTATTAAAACTATTTATTTAAGTGAACATAAATACTGTATAACAACAGGAGTGCACATTTAGATAAAAAAAATATCATAAATAAAAGCAGGAGCTTGCCTGAAGCAAGGATCACAGTGCATATTTGAAGTATATCGATATATGCGATATGGTCTAATTCCATATCACATTTAAAAATATATCGATATAACTTTTATATCGAAATATCACCCAGCCCTCGATGGACTTTCAGTTAGCAACATGACTCAGTTAGCAAGTTGACTGTGTACTGTTTAGCAAATATATTTTAAATTTCAGAAAGGTTTTTATATTGATTGATGTCACTATGACAGGGTGGACATGTTAAGCTTGACAACATTCAGCTACACACATAATGTGATGACAATTACGAAATATAAGCGAAAATATTTATTCTGCAACTAGCCACTGTTTCAGCCTCAATTAAAGAAAGACAATTGACTGGAAAAATGTCACTGAGAGTTTCTTAAAGGGGCAGTTTGCCCATAATGACGGGGTGGACTGCAATTTCAGGGACACATGAAAAATGTTTGATATGATTATCACAATAGAATATATTTGATCAAAATGACTTGTTTTATCAAAGAACTTGGTTTTGACAATATAACCATGTACTTTTTTTTTTTAATTAGTATAATCTAACCAGTAATTGCACATACTGTAGTAAGCAGAGCAATGAGTGGGACATGCCACAATCATGTACATACAATGAAAAAAAACAGTATAAAATAAAGGAAACACACTTTAGGAGACTTATAATTGAACTGTTTGGCCATTTATAATAAGACCTCAGAGTTTCATTATTTTGTTACATTTTCATGATGGCTGAGCGATTCTGATGAGAACACCAAAAGGCACTTTATACAGTCATTGCCTTCATATGCCCCTCTGATGAGCCTGTTATTGTGTTCATGAGTGTCATAATGTGGAAACAATATGGACAGAACAAAGTTGTTGTATTTTATTGCTCAGAGCATTTAAACAGCACATTGAAAGCTGTTTCCAGTATTTCTGTGACAAAGGAAATTGATCAGTTCCAAAGTTTTTACCAACTTTCCCAGTTGTTCCAAAATGAGGGGAAGTTCACGTAAATGTTCCCAGATTGTAACATACTTTTCTGATAATTGCACAAATTCCCTATCTCACAATTTAAACAAAATTTAAAAAATCCAAAATGTAAGGATTCTTCCTCCTTGACCCATGTTACATCCTTCCACCAGGTTTCATGAAAATAAGGTCAGTACACTGTTAAAAAAAAAATTAAAAAATATGTTAAATTTATGGTAAAATTCCAGCAGCTGGGTTTGCCAGAACTCCACCGTAAAAAATTACATTGAGTGGGTTTTCTACTGTAAATTTAAATGTAAATATTATCAAAAACTGTACTTTGACTGAATAGTATCTTTATTTTTAGGGTCATTGTGTCCTTTTGACATTATGGTATTTCTCCTTTCTCCAGGTTAAAAGTTTTGTACTATTCCTTGATTTACGGTAATTAAAAAGCGTCTACTAGGGTGATATTCAATTTTTGATTTTACGCCCTATTTCTGATGCAATTTGACAGTGTTTTACTGTAGTTTCTACAAATATTTTTTCAGTGTAGCTTTTCCATAATCCTGTTAACAAACAAACAAACCAACAAAAGCATGACCTGCTTGGTAGAAGTGACTATAGGTTGCAAAAGCTTGCAGGGAAGCTGTCAATATGTATCATGCAGAATAGTGCAACAAAGAAGCTGATTGGCTGGTGCAAATCATGTCCAGCTGCAGGTTTAAAACAGATAAAAACCTGTTGTCATAGAATATTAGAAAACCTGTGCAACTTAAAGAAAAATACATGTAGAAATGTAGCTCACATGCACAAAAAATACATAAATGCATGTACATGCTGTATGCACACATGCAAATAAAAGTACAATGCAATAGGCATGCACAAATACATCATGGGTTAGTATCTGTTTCTCTCTTTTTCCACACACACTAACCAGCATGCACCTCCACACACACACACACACTCACACACACAAAAAACACCGGTATCACTCCTTCAGCGCTCTGAATGATTTTGCTCTCAGCTGAGCCACATCACAGGCGAGGAAGGAGTGTGCCCCTCCATCAAAGAGCTCTTTAAATGAAATCATGTCCTCTGATGATTCAAAGCAAATATTTCCCTGGCACACTCCTACTGAATGTGCTCCTCTGAAGAGCAGGCCTTCAAGTGAGTGAGGGCGCTACTTTTACGCTTTGAGCGACGCTCGGTGGGGGCGACGTGTCAGGGGGGTTGTAAACGGTGTCGAAATGAAAATAGATCTTGGCTGCTTGCACCCAATTTTTCAGGAGTGTAGTTTAATCTAAGCACGGACCACACAAGTTTCCTCACAAAAAAATGAATGCTTTGTCAGACAAAGTGACATGAAAAAAAACACGAGATAAGAAGTAAATTTAGTTGTTTTTTTTTACAACATTAACTTTTGACATACGGCATTGTCTTTAAGCACAAGAAGTGCAATCTTTTCTATTGTGTCAGTATAATATGCCTTAAATCTGGGCTGAACTGCTCATCGACAAATATGTTTATCAGCTTTAGTTTGTGTTCGTTGAAAAGCCAAACACATTGGTAGCATTTAGAGACAGAGGTAAGGTTTAGAAGCTTCATTTCCAAGCATCTAAAGTGTTTGTTATATTTTATGAAGTCAAGGCAAAAATAATTCCTACTCAAAACCTTCTGCATCCTAGGTTTCCCAGGGTCATTGTCAGCTTTTAATCGGGAAAGAAGTTGCTGTTGAAGCCGGACATATCTAAATCTCTCCCGTCATAATGTCCAGTGAAAATAATTTCCTTGAAGCTGCGCGCTTCACTGGTGCATAAGAAGTAATGTGCCAGCAATCGGTTATGGTAATTTTGAGTTTGTTTTCAAAGACTTTTATTCTATTTTGTTTTATCTGATAAAATGCAGATAGCGAAACAAGAATAATTTGTTTTCTATTTAGCGGCAGCAGCAACTGTGAGCCAATTCTCAACAGTTGGGGTCCGAGCGGTCCACTGAGGGGACTGAACTCTACGGGTCATAGTGGTGCGCTGCTGGGTCGGCTTGGAAAGGCCCAGACCTCACGTCCTCTATTAACACTGTCAACACTGTGTAATATGTATTTATTTGTTTTTTGAAGAGTTTTATTATGCATGCAAGGCTATTCATGGGACTAATTTTATTTGGAATATAATGTAATCAAAAGTAGCCTTCTTTTCACTGCAGATTATTAGTCTGTGGCTCGATGATGTAATTCTTTATATAACATGCCTATCAATTGTTTTCAGTAGACACAGATTTGACATTTAAATCTTGCAGGACACCAGAAACCCAGACTGCATCTACAGAAGACGTCTACATTAAAACATTTTTGTTTGATAGATGAGAATTTTTTGAAACATTTGAAACACGTCAGTTATATATAACCTTGATTTTGCATCTTTAAACCCGAGACATGCAGCAGTGTTTTGACCTGCAATCACCACGTCAGTGCTTGCTGACATGTTTAAAATTGTTGCTCGACAGCATCACCACAGCAACACCAGCAATTAAAGACACATTCATCTTCACCCCACATTTTTTTTTTAATCCATGCATTTTTGAGGTTCAACCCATTCCTGCGTCAACAGAAAACCCAAGTGTCACATCATTTCCATCAGCTGAGTCTGTTGTGACAAATCTCATTCCCAATTGTCGACAAAACGTTGCAACACTGCCTTCTGATTCAATGTACCAACCTGCTAATAATTTCATTTTCTGCTTGGATATGTCCAAATTGAATTAATCCAGTGTGGAGGTGCAGTATCTACCTTACACCTCTCTCCCCCCCTTATCCTTTATCGCCTTCTTCCTTTCAGCAAAATCTGTTGACAGCCTTGACAGGCTCGCTAAGAAAGCGGAGTTCATTATCGAAGTCATCGCCTGGTCCTTAAAGGTTATTCACTCCCCTTCTCAGAGACACAGCCTTGTCCTCAAAGTGACATGTTAATGGTTAATGTTGCACGCCACACCGTGAAGAAGAGGGGAGTTTAGGGGGATGGGGAGGAACACACTTGCAAAAGATGTGGTGTGAAATAATTCCGGACATGTTTGGGAAATCTTGTCGCCTAATGACACCAGCAGGAGACGAGGGGATGGGAGTGGATGGTGGACCGGAGAACCTCCTGTCACATGTGTCACTCACGCCTTTATGTGTCCTACGATTGGATTTTCCTTTTAACCCCCACACGTGCATCACAGTGCCTCTTTATTATAAGGGCAGGCATCTAGGAAATAGACAGGGGTGCATGTAGAGAAAAGGTGCACGCTGCAAATGACAAGAAATGAAATTTGAAATCCTGAAGACATGATGGAAAAGAGCCCCTGTTAGCGCTCTGCTGGGGCAGTTTCTCCAACTTTCACATGAGAAAAGTAAGACGACACTAAACTTCCTCGTAATGAATGAACGCCTCACATCCACTTTAGAGGAACATCCTTTTCTCATTATATTGCAATAAATTCAACTGGATGTGGCCTATATTTAGTGTGCTCCTGATCTCGGCCCAGAGATATGCGCCTCCTAACTCATGATTCCTCCCTCATCTTCGTTTTGGCACCGCACTACATTTGCCCTAAGACAAATCTTTTCCTTAGTGAAAATGAAAATTCTTCTTCTCCAAATCAGACGAATCAGACAGCGGGGGATGTTGGCTTATGCTGCAGATAAGCTTAGGTGAAAGAATGGACACTTTGACTCACAGTTTTTGGGTTGGATTTGATACAAAGCAGCATTTGGGATGATTTCGAATGATGGCAGCTGCAATTAAGTACAGCAACAGTTCTGCAAAAATGGGATCTGACTGGCCATGAATGTGTGTTGGAAGTCAAAATTGCAGCACTGTTTGGATACAGACAGAACAGCAGTGAAATCCTCAGAGGGAGAAAGAAAACAGACACAAAGACACTCTAGATTCAAAGCCAGAGTTTTTTTTCAATTACTTGCAAACACCTTTGTTTCACATTTCACATCTGTTTGATGTGGTGTCAGTTTGGGTGTTCTTGTACATTAGATAGCAGCTGATTGAGCTCAGCCTCCCTTGGTCTTCTCAGGAAGCGGGTGACATCCACGTCCTCCTCCATGCAAGGTTACTGTGACCTAATTTGATCCCATGCCATCATTTGGCTTGATACGTCCGGCAGGGCTGCGTTTTAAACCTCCACAGATCCCTTCAGGTGTTTGGTTTTCTGTTTGCTGACCCACTATAATTCTTTTTAACAAGATCCAGACTAGGGCTGGGCGATATGGACCAAAAGTCAAATCCTGATATATTTAGGCTGAATATCAATATACAATATATATCCTGATATTTTTATCGCAAAGTGAGAGCAAATGTTCAGTCAAAGTTAAAGCCAAATATGACATGTCACGTTTAGTAGTAGTTTTATTGAAACCGTTTATTTAAGTGAACATAAATACTGAATAACAACATGAGTACCTTTTTTTTTTTTTTTAAATCAAAGCACCATAAAGTGCACATTTGAATAAAGAAATATCTTAAGTAAAAATATGAAATGGCTTAGGCAGGTGGCAGGTATATGCCTATGAAATAAAACTAAATATGACAAACCCAAGTAACGGCAGCATTTATATATAAAAAAAGAAAAAAATTAAACTATATCGATATATGCAATATGGTCTAATTCCATATCACATTTAAAAATATATTGATATATTTTTTATAGCGATTTATCGCCCAGCCCTAATCCAGACTAATTCATGCTTTTATTTCCACATTTGAGTTTTTAGTACACAATTTCTTTGTTTTAGTTATTGTACTATAACTCAAGTAAATATTATGTAATCTATTTGCTTAGCACTTTTTAAAGTGTCTGCACAGTGTTTTAACACCTACAGGATGAGGCTGGCGATATTCTATTCTTTTGAGAAAAAATATAGATCAATAATATGTCAAAAAATCTCAAAACTATGTTCGTCGCTCGATACTTTTGGACTTTCCCACCGTCTCTGGCTCTCAGCCACAGAGCGAATTGTTTCCAAGTCAAGACATAAATCTCTTAAAAAAGCTCTTAAATATGTAGCTCTTTTTAAAAAAAACGGAATTCTCCTTAAACATTTAGGCACTGTAGAAAATACTGCATTTGTTGGGGACTATTTTCAGCGGCGGATTAATCCAGTGAGTATTTTATGGTGGTAGGACGGTGTGTGTGGGAACTTCAGTGTGTGTGTTCATGAAACATGTCACCCAGTGTAACAGTATGACTCATTAATGTGTTTTTGGACAACGGTGGAGCTCTATGACTCTATCAGGCTGGGGACACACACACACACACACACTGTGTTTGGTTTTCTCATGGGACCTGTTGAAAGTAAGAAAAATAGAGAGAATGACCAGGCTTCTCCTTTAAATGAAAACAAATGTCAACTCCATAAAGTAAATTAAAAGCAGTAACATTGGTTATTTAACCTAATTTGAATCTGCAAGAGATCTACAGTTTTACTGCCAGTGACAGTTTTTGGATTTATGTTTTGCAGTCTTTGAGTTACAAAAAATCCTCAGAAAATATAACTTTCCAGTGTGGAAAATCTTCTAAAACAGCATCTCAACCATTATGAGACTAATGAACTTCTTTTATGGTTAGGAACTCTTTAAATCAGGGTGAGGCAGGATTCACTGCAGATTTTACACACTCACACTGATGACGTTAGTCGAGTAAAATCACTTCATCGCTTCCATCACATCAGCAGTGAACATTGTCCACTGGCAATTATTTGATTTTGATTAAAAAGCCAATATTGGCACACCGAACAGAAAAGAAAAGAGAGTGATGTCCCTGCTGAGACACAAAAACAATCTTCACATATGCAGCTCCACAAAAGAAGACCAAAACAATATTCAGTTCCCACAGCATTTATTCATCCTGTTATACATCAGAAAGTTGTCATCAACATTTCCTAGATATAAATCTGTGCCAGGATCAGAGAGGAGAGGAGGAGGAGAGGCTTAGAAGCAGAGCGCTCTTAAATCTAACAAAATCTAACACTTGAATCGTGGTCGTTTTGGCAGCCTGGGGGCACAGCGGCGGGCTCCAGGCGTCAAGGCGCCACCTCAAATTCTCTGCTGTGGTCGGGTACAGTCTCTCCCCACATGGCACTCATTTCTGGCTGCAGAGTTTCAGCGTGAGAGCCTTCCTCCTTTCCAGCGGTAAGGAGATGCCTGAACAATTACGTTGGTAATTAGGGAGGGTGGATCTCCGCTCTGGCACGGCCAAACCGAACGAGGGCCCACGCCAGTGATCAAATGACGTACATTTCAGAGTTGTGAGGACAGGGCCCTGCCACGGATGAAATGAATAATTTACAGCTGGGGGAGAATTTGTGTTAACTGCAGCACACTTCTGTAGAATTGCTGGGGAAAAGCAGACCAAACAACTTGAAAGGAAGGAGAAGAAAAGAATAGCGCGGCGCCAAAGATCATCAAAAGCGGAGATAGAAGTGACACAGCTCACACCCACTCCCATTGTGGGGTTCAAAAAGATTTTTGTCTTTGCTTGGCTTTTTTTTCTCTTTTATTTGTTTCTTATTTGGGGAGGCAAAATCTTGTCATTAAAGCAATTTTTCTGCGGCTTTGGCTGAAGCGTCGGCGTCGGGCAGACAAAAAGCTTTGGTGATAAGCTAACTTAAATGACAGATTGCGTCTT
This sequence comes from Centropristis striata, assembly GCF_030273125.1. NCBI lineage: Eukaryota > Metazoa > Chordata > Actinopteri > Perciformes > Serranidae > Centropristis > Centropristis striata. The sequence continues at coordinate 11,981,439 of NC_081540.1, read as the reverse complement.
TATTGTGCACGTTTCATTATTAGCTCGTATTTTCCCTGCAGTTGCAAGAGGAGGTCGAGCTGTAAACTGCAGCCCAGACTGGCTGAAGGCTGCAGAAGTTACAATCTGCTGACCTTCCCACTGGCCGTCTCACATCACAGAGACAATCTCACTTCCTGTTTCCCATATCTCTCTCTCTCTTCTCCTCACTGTTATTTTCTCATAGACATCAAAAAATCTGTGAAGTTTGTGTCGAGGTGCTTTTTATTAGATAATTTAATGCATCATAGGCTCATTCTGCCGCTCTGAGTGAGAGGAAGGGAAATGATGTGTTGTTACATATAATGAAATTCTCTCATGTTTGCTTGAAGATTACATTTTAAGGAAGTTTCTTTGTTCCAATTGGCTTCTAATCTGCCTGCAATTCACGCAGTGAAACAAAATCCCTTCTAACTCTGCCGCTTTTGTGTTTATTTCTCCTCCTGCCACTTCCAGTTACTTTTAATGTAGCATTCACTTGTAATGGAGCTGATCTCCAAGCTTATTCTTGTGTTGCTTTCAGGGTATCTGGACAGAGAGTGTCGGCTAAATGCCTGAAATGTAAATGTAAAATGAAACAATTTTGCTCCCTTTTCACCCCTCGTCTCTTTGATCCCCTTCACAACTTAGGAGACAAGCAACTTTGATCTTGACCCATTTCCTCCTAACAGCTTCTTTGTGAGCGTTCGTGCTGCAGCAGTGAGACGTGTCACCACGCAGACATTTACAGCCATTTCAGAAATTCACTGGACAATGCGATGTGCGTTGCGTGACCGCAGAAGCCACGAACTGCCCAATTATTTTGGCCTCGCTCTCGGTTTCACCTAAAATAAACAAGACACTGATGCCCGTCTCACATTAGAGCGATGTTCCTCTAATGCCTCCTTTGTCAAACCTCAAATTTATCTGCTTTAGTTGACAGAGTAAGAGGTGATTTCTTTGATAACATGACTTTCTTGTTGGCTGTGGCATTTAACCCTGCACTCACTGAGGTTTGGTCACTGAAGTCTGGAGATTCTTTTGACGTTTGAAGCACCAGTGACCTAAAAAATACACCTCAAGATATGATTTAGGGTCATGATAAAACCTCGATACACTCAAATTACTTGGATCACCTGCAGCATGACACCTGTGACCTGCAGTGTGACATCTTTTATTTTTCACCTTCCTCTTTGAGCAGATGAAGAGGGAATTGTGGCCTATTTCTTTGGAGAATAACCTCTTTATTTGCAATTAATCCACACTCCTCTGAGCTCTGCCTTCAATTTAGTCGAAGAAGACGTAGAAGGCTGTAGTTACTTAACCTCCGGGCCTTTGAAAAAAGCCACAGACACATGAACTCAACCTAGATTTTTTTTTTGACTGACATCGCTGTGATACAGAGAGCAATTTTCCAAGTTCAAGGTAATAAAATGGCACAATTAAGCCATTTATGTGATTCCATAAAGTGACGTCTCCTCTAATGAATCTGTTGACATGTGGATATTTAAACAGAGGCTGGGAAATGATACAAGCTATATTCACAATTATACGTGGTGCAGAATGATCACACTTAAAGCTCTGCAGTTTAGGTGTGTGCACAGTGTGACTGCACCTTGTTAAAGCCTGGTAGAAATGTGTTACTGCAATAACCTTTAACATCAATCAGTCAATCCATCAGTTTGATTTGTATCACACCTTCTCTGCAGGTTAGAGCTCTTTTTAATGCTGTACAGGTTACTGAGAGAGAATTTTAAGAATTAGACTAAAACATGTAGCGACAAAACATTAAATGAAACAGAAAGTGATAAAAATATAAATAAATAAAATGGATTTAAACCAAAAAATGAATTAGAGAGAAGAAAATACCCACAATACAGAGTTTACAAGGGGCCTTGTTGCATTACTGCTTAGATCACATGACAACTGCTGCTTTAGTGTGCATATAAATGTGGTCAGTGTCTCCCTGTGGCTCCAGACCAACGAGACAAATCACCGCCTCTCTGCACTAACTTATTAGTTTTAGTTTCTTCTCCTGCACACTGTTGTTTACTTCATATCTTTAACATGGAAGGAACAATGATGCCAGCTATGTATATGGGTATATTTTCTTCATCATGCTTGAAATTGTCACATCAGTATCCATGTTACAACCTTGCACTGTCTTTGGATTTAGTATAAAGAGATCCAGATGAAGAATTTATTTTTTGTGATTTAAGTGACATTTAACAACCATGGCTTTTAAAACCACATTGTAAATATTATTCATTTATAATAATGGATGTTGTATGCAAGTAGGGCTATAAGAAAATATCAGTTCACTTGAGTGTCACTGTTATGTTTTGTAATACTGTATAAATCCTCAAAATCACATCTTCATGATGAGTCACACAAAATTATTTTATTAATACATAAACACATTGTTAATGTTGTGAAACTATTTAGTTGGTGTTTAAGTGGGAAAAAAGATCAAGGTTTGAGTTAAAATAACTACCACTTTTGAACTTAACTTGTGGATGTAGTTATGTTTGGAGCTTGTTTGACCCATCCTAAACCTCATGCTCATTTTTTGCTTTTTTCCCATCCCGTCAGATTTATTACGATCAGGAGAGGTCGCTGTGCAACAATGGTATGGGTTATTTGTAGAGCCTGATGATATATCGGTTGACAGATATTATTGCTCGATATTGGCATCAAAGTCATATCAGTATATGCTGTCCGATATGTGTCGTTATGAAAACTTTATGCAGAAAATGTTGAAATGTTGTTCGCTGTTTTTTTATTCTGCTTTTTAGTAGCCAGCAATTGACTGAAACTGTCAGTAATAAGATAAGATAAGATAAGATAAGTTAAGATAAGACTTCATTAATCCCAAAGGAAACTCTTAGTTACAAAAACAAACATAATATAGGATAATATTAGAAAAACAATGAACAAAATAGGTAACAATAACAATATATAATATAAATATGATGATATAAAATAAAAAAACAATGTGTCAGAGGTGTGAAGTGGGTAATGATGTTTATGTTGCTATGTATTTAATTTCTACTTGTTCTTTATTTTCTCAGTTATCATTTATATAATTGGCTGACATTGTAATCATTGTTTATATAATAATGTTTAATGATAAAGTTTTATGTTAAAGAAAATAGCTCTCTGGGTACATTTACAGTGGTGCTCTATCCACATAAAAATGGTCTATATATAATCAAGCTCAAAGGAATACTATATCAGCCATCATATCAGTTATGGATTTATTTTCCCTCTCTGAAATCCATATCGCATCAGTCTCAAGAATCCCACATCGATCGGGCTCTGGTTATTATAAGCAGCACCTCCTGTAGGTAATCTCTGAACCCTACTACCTTATTTTGTCGATATAACTAGTGAATAAAAGCAGCTTATAATGTTGGATGTTACAGGGACATAGGAATGCAAATGCTGAGCTTACTGTTGTCATTGCATACATATTTTTTGATGATTTACTCATATTGTATGCAAATTGTAGTGTGTACAACTTCCGTACGACTACAGGTTTCCTAAAATTAGATTTAAAAACTGCAATATATCGCAGCATACCTGTCTTTCATATACTAAGTCATAACCTGCACCATGATAGGTATCATATCACCAGATTCTTGCCAATAAACAGCCCTTTATGTGAGTTTTACTGATCTCATGTCTGTGTCATATAGATTAGAAAAAGCAGGTTTAAGTGGTGGCCGTTACTTTCCTGTGTGATGTGAAGTCTGAGTGTTTATGTGCTTGAGTGCGTCAATGAATGTGTGTGTGTGTGTGTGTGTGTGTGTGTGTATGTTGGTATATTGGAAGAACGCCTTCCCCTGGAGATATTGAAATTCCTGTGAGAGTGCAGTAGACTGATGGGTGGTGATGACAGTTTAAACAATCCGGGCACTTCTCCAAATTGATTAACATCAGTGTAGTGTGTGTGTACGTGTGTTTGTGTGTTGCTGTTGTGGGTGGAGTAATATAAACAGCTACTGAAGTAATAAACCACCAATTGTACTTCAGTGCAGCGATAATTACAATAACCTATAAATTGAATTTAATTGACTTGGTGTTGCTTAAAAAATGCCTCTGATTGGACACAGTCTGCAGCCTCGTTGAAATCTGCTGGACGGAGAGACGGCAGTAAGAAGTTACACAGCTTCAGGCAAAACAAACACTTTTTTTTCAGAAATAAACACACTGTTTTCATATAATCTGTGAGAGACCAGTGTGCTGCTTTTGGCATATAATCACAAAAATGAAATCATGTGCACTTTCCAAGCCTGAGAAGATAAACAAGGCAGTTTTCCTCTCGGATTTCTTGAAGGAACCTTGCATATGCATCTCACTTTGCCACATTTTCTGCTGCCCCTTTTTTTCCCAAAGTACCTCAGAATTTCTACTAAAATATTCAGGAGCATCCTCCAGCCGCCATATTTTCAGTTTTATTGTGCATGATATAAAGAGGAGCAATTATTTGATTTCAGAGTTATGAAAACATGTATGTTATGAGAAAACAAGCAAGTTAAGCTTTAATTGGTGCCATTTTTCATGGTGCTGGCAAGATACTTACCTCTTTGGCACCTTTTTTTCCTCATAAAATTGCACATTCATATTCCTGAATGGAGATGGAAATTTCATTTTGCTTTATTCTGCCATAATTGGGATGCATGGTGTGTACCTGCAAACTGGAAGACATCCCCAACTCATTTATTTGATTCAAATGCAACTATATTGCTCTCAGTAATAGCACTTTTAATGTGAAAAATCATTTCAATTAATACAGTAAATTCTCAAGTTAATGCAGTTAACTCTGGGCTGGCTTTTTCCAGACTTTAGACGATATATTGCATGTTGAGGCAGACTACGCTGTGGGATTTGGTTCATCTGCTGCCAATAAGAAGACGTAAACAGAATAAAAACATACGGTTCTTCTGGTAAATATCACATTTCATATTATTGTTGGTTCTCGGTGAAAGAGGACCGTCTGTTTTCGGCTCATCATTATGTCTTTATCATTAAAGTGTGAGGCCGTTCCCACACAGTTTAACTTGTTTGTCTTTCACCCAAAACAAGTCAACTGTAAGACCAAATCCAGTCACAGCGAAACCGAGTCGAGATGAAAACCAGAGCGAATCAAGTCGTACTCGGGACCAAATTTGGCAATAAAGCCTGTACATGTTTTCCAAGAGGAGAATTAATGCTCAAGTTAAATTAGGGAAATGGCTCATTTGTCTGTAGTGTTGCAACAAACTCTTTCTCAACACTGCATTGAACTGTCATGGCAATAATTTGGGGAAACTGCTGCGGGATCTATGAATCAAACTTTATTGATGCTTTGAAGGCGCTAATAACACACTAGAGTTGATTACAAGTCCAATTTATTGACCTAGGAATTCAGATAAATACATTCTTCCAGTACCACAATAATTTGACCGTGTTAAAGACAATCATTTGTATATAGTCTCAATGATAATTAATGCTGCTTCAAATGAATCATTGCATTACATTTGTAATAGCTGTTGTCACAACAGTCCTAAATATTTAATTAAGCCACTCGATGGGTATCCAGAGTCATCAGGCTTTAGATTCTACTGGTTTTAAATTCGGTTTGAGTCTGAGCTGAAGGTTGTTAGAAGTTTTAAAGTAGCCTTTCTGAGACCCTGCTTTACTCTCTTTCAGAAAGAAAAATCCCCAGTAGAATATGTGTTTTAGATTTTGAAATGTTACTGTTTAGAGTCAAAACCTTTTAAGCAAATAACTGCTGAGCTGCACAGGGAGCAGCACAGATCTGCTGTTAGAGAAATGAGTATCATCGCATGCTGATTTATTTCCATGGAGAATTCCCGAAGAGGAGGTTTCATTCTTGCGGGAACTCCGAACATTCCCAGGGGATTTATTGTGTGAAATGCGGCCGCTTCGTCCTGATGTTCCCTCTGGACTCCAACCAGGAAGTCAGTGTGTACACGCAGAGATACTGCTTGTTTGCATGTGTTTAGGCATGCAAACACACACATGTGTAATCAATCATGCACAAACTGTAAAAAGAGTGCACACACATGCATACATGTCATGTGAAAAAATGCATGTTCTCCTTCATGAATGTGCTGGAATACAGATGTGTGTGCATGTTTGAAAGATAATAGAGAAACAACAAGTTATTTATAACAGATTTTTGTTGTGTTGTGTATTTTTTCAGCCAGTTTTGGTTTTATGAAGTCAACGTGTCTCAGGTGAAGATTTACTTCAAACTATTGGCTCAGGAAGTCATTTTCTGTCCTTTATCCTGCAATTTCCGATTAGAAAACATAAACTGTGTCTGAGGCGTGAGTGAAAAAACCCATTGGATTGAGTTAAACGTCCAGTTTGTTATGTGAAGTGGCTACAACAAACATGAGGTGTGTGATGACGGCATGTCACAATTGCTGAAACCCCCCCTGAGCAGCAAAGTAAACCATTTAGGGTAAAATATCTCTGTGCTCTTTCCTTTGATTAGCGACTCTTTGAAATGGTATAATGCTGTGATTATGTGAAAGGCTCTGCAAGCATGTGGTTGGAGCTGAATATTTTCTCTGGGACACAGGGGGAAATGAAGAAAATGGGAGAGAGAATGAGAGAGATAAAGTCAGGCAAGGAGAAGGAGGAGGACTATTACAAGAAGAGAGCAAGCCCTCTTTGTACAGACATTGCGACGCCAGATGGCTTCTTCTAATAAATATTCAACCTTAACTCAGTTCCCATGTAACTTCTCTTTCTCTCTGCCTCTCGTTTTTGTACGGCTGCCAGCACACCCACACGTTTCTGGGCCAGCGAAATGATTACAGTAAAGCAAACAAAAAGAAAAAAAGGAGGGGAGGCTGGGGGTGTTTGACAGAGGAAACGGGCCGACAGGGTCCTGTATACAGAGAGATAGGGTGGTAGTGTGTGCTGAAAGCTGGCGATTTTTTTTTCTCTTTTGGGTGGGGGTCAATGTTGTAGAGGGAAAGAGAGAAGTGCGAGAAGGTGGGAGAAGAGGCGAAGAGGGGGAAAAGTCCTCTGTGGTTGGAGTTGGTGTGATTGTTGGAGACGGAGCAGAGAGAGAGTCTGTTCTCAGGCCTGATTGTTTACCTAGTGGGGAGAAGCTTTTCCAACATCCTCTGAAGTGGCCTGCTTTGGAGAAAATCTTGTACCGTGTTGTGCGATAAGAGCAAGCATAAATTCTTTGGCGGTGATAAAAATGGGTAAACTCCTGCGTCACTGTCACGTTTGATTTTTGAGTGTATATTTTAGGCATGCGGGAGTTATTCAGAGTACAACAGCAACTCCTGAGCGGCCCTAATTACTCTGAGAACGGCATGTACAGCAGGAACATGTGAAAACTTTTAGCAGAATAAAGAGCAAAATCTTTATGCTATACATATTGAACTATTTACATATTTACAACCTCTACTTCCAAGCTCTCTTGTCCTCTTCTCTCTGATCTGTGTAACAGCCTGCAGTCTGTCCAAGTTTCACTGATGTTTTTGATTTTTAAAGGGATCTGGTTAATACAAAGGTTATTCTTGGCAAATTTTTAAATAAGGCCTGTGGAACACTCCTGACTGAAGTGTTTGTCACACAAGATGCGTTCATGGACCATCAGAAATTTGAGATATGTTAATGCTCTGTTTGACTGTGCATGTACATTCTTTCATGCACCTCTGAAATATCCTCTTTCAACATGATGCAGTTTAATAGATTATAGGTTTATTTAGTCATACTACATATTATACATGGTAGGGCTGGGCGATATATTGATATAAAAGATATATTGATATATTTCTAAATGTGATATGGAATTAGACCATATCACATATATCGATATAGTTCACATTTGCATTGTGATCCTTGCTCCAGCCAAGCTGCGGCTTTTATTTAAGATATTTTTTATTTAAATGTGCATTTATGAGCTTTCATTTTTAAAAAAAGGTTCTCCATATGTTATAAAGTATTTATGTTCACTTAAATAAACAGTTTCAATAAAGTTACTTGTGACATGTCATATTTGCCTTTGACTTTGACTGAACATTTGCTCTCTGTCAAAAAAATCGGGATATATATCATATATCGATATTCAGCCTAAATATATAGGGACATGACTTTTAAAGAGCAAGAAACAAGTGACCAAACAAAATCACAGAATTAACAATTATACACAATGTATTTTATGATTTTTACCATTGTTTAAATAAAGTTGAACTTAGTTAGGACTCTACTGTGTGGGTGCAACATTCCTTTCTACCCCAAAGTAGCTGCATCAGATTAGGCATCCTGCATTTCTTTTCAAAGCCAGGTGATCTCTTTCAGCTGAGCTAGCTTTATCCCACAATCCCTCACTGTTGACCCAGCCCAGGTCCCCCCTCCACCACCTCCGCCCTGCCTTTGTGTTCCCTTGCCCATGGAAAGTGAAGGGAAAACCTATAGCAGGGAGGCAAATAATCTGGAATTAGAAAGTAGATTCTTCAGGCCTTACAGCCTAGCAACAGGCCTCATCACCATCTGTTCACCTAAACCGGCCGTGGCTCCGTGAGCCGCCGTCTCCGAGCATATTCCATCACCTGTGAGGAGCAGGGCGAGACAGAGAGAGCCTGACAACTGTCTTAATTTTATTTTTTGTCGACACAAGATAAACTGTCCTTATTAAAAACCCCAGCATGCCCACCCACCCTCCGTCACCCCCATTTTTTATAAGAATATTCATCGTGCAATATTGCTAGATTAGTCTGCGGAGAATTTGACAAATAAGACAGGCTTTCGCAGGAAAATATTTTGGCACGTTTTTCTTGATGTGAAAATGATTGCATTAAGAAGAGACACCGTTTTTTTTTTTCTTCTTCTTCACGGATGGCGGCATTAGTAAGAAGAGTGAACGTGTTGCTCAGGAAAACCACAAGTATGATTTCTCTTTTTGGTGATAGACAAGTTGAGATGTGCATCATTAGCTTCTCCGCTGTATAATGACCTTGTAATCACTTCAAATGGCAATCTGGCTCTTGAGGTGTGTGCCACGGTGCCACCGTTCACAAAGCTCCCCTCCCTTAATTCTTCTCAACAAGAATCATTACTTAATCTCAGCCACCAAACAGCTCTCTCCGACAATGTCAGCTCATATTGAGGCTGTAATCACTAGACCAAGGCCACCGCGGCGGCTGCCGCCTCGTCCCTGCGGTGCTATCATGGGAAAAGGCAAAACCAGGGCTTATCTCACTGCGCGCGGATATGACAGGAGAGGAAGAGGGGGACTTTACCGAGAGCTTTGTCTCATATCCTGATTGTGTTCACGCTCCCTCAGTCGCCGGGGTGAACATCTACCTGAAACAAACCAAACAGGTTGGCGCTCAGGGTCCGGCGGCGTGGAGCGACAGGGGGGGGTCTGGATAAACTCAACTTCCACACGGACAAAGAGGAAGTGGGGGAAAAAAACATTTGAGGCCAGATAATGCCCGCGCTGAGCCCCATTAGGATTGAGGTATTATCCCCTGGTTGACTTTGGCTATGAGAAAATGTGCCCCCCCCTCCCTTGCTTTGTCGTTTCCCACTCATAACAGACCTGTTGGCCGTCGAGGTTTATCAAGCTCACAAATCTAAACAGGACAGGGGCCCTGACCGGGAGAGGGCCTTGTACACAGGAAGGGCCCTAATTCTCTCTGGATTAGAGAGCAAGTTGCAATTTAGACAGCTGCTTTCTTGTAAAACCCCAGTTTGCCACGATGATGCTGGCTCTTACAATGTCTGATAATTCATTTTTCATTACTACAAATCTTGTGTTAATAAGACAACTCTGAATGGCCGGTGAAGCTGCATGAGTCAGGGTACAAATGGTAAAAATACAAATGCATTCCAAAAGATGATATTCCTTTAAGCGTTTTCTTATATTAGCACATGCTACATGACAGCAGTAATGTTAACTAAGTCCTTTCAGCTACAGCCTGCAGCCCAGTGATTAAACACACCATCATAGCTGGAAGGTCATGAGTCTGATGACCAAAAGAGTCCTCCAGCTGAAGGATCCTTCAGCAAGTCTCTGATCCACTGCAGCATCTTTGTCTGCAGCTCTGGAGAGGAGAGGCATGCTTTTGTCTGTGTGTATGTGTGTGTGTGTGACAAAGTAAAGCAGGTGTAAAGCGAGCAGTGAGATCTTAACCTCCTTGTAAATAGAGTACATACAACACGTGCTGAGCTGCTGGCTTATGCTATTTTTTCAGGAAGAATGAGAATTATTTTACTGCTAAGGTGCATTTTCTGCAATAAGAATAGAAAAAAAGTATTTCTCTGCTGCTCAGTATTTACAGTAGGAAAACCTGGTAAACATGTTTTTATCCCAGATAAATCAAAGAATGCAGATGTAATCATGTAATAAACATGGAGAGGCGTGCACATACATATTGTACTCCGCCATTCTGGTGATTTCAGGTTGTGTCATTGTATTAATCTCCCCTCTGATGGAAATGAGCAGCGGTTGTATCAACCTCACTGATTAACCTTTTCTCACTTGTTGCAAAGGATTGCAGCAGTCACTTTGTAATCGCATAGGCAGGACGAAACACAGAATGCAGATGTCTTCTATCAGCTGCTAAGGAGGGGAATCCCACCTTAATGTCAAGGTAAGCAGGCTTTGATGGCTGAATTAATTCTTAATCTGTTGGCACAGCACTGCCAACACGGACTGAGATGTGTTGGGTGGGGCGGGGGATGGCGGGGGGGTTTACTTCCTTCGACTTCTGAGAGATTTCCTGAAGGCATGCAAAACACACTCAAGACTTCTGTTGCTGATCCAAATCAGTTTTTTTCTCCCTCTCAGACATTGTGCCTCACAGCTACGTACGGGCGACTTCTTTCAATTGATTAATTCTGCTGTAAATTGGTCATAATGTGTGACTATCTCAAGCAGCGGACTGCATGGGAGAAAAAAGGCTGCCAACCGCAGTAGTGTGGACACAAGTTTAGGCATAAAGTTGATTAAAAGGAAAAGCTTATTTTTTTTACTGAGCTATTGTATAGCTGTTATACTGGCTGGGCTGCCTTTAATGATTGACTTTTTCATGTTCTGTCGCCTTTATCAATCGTTTGATATTAGATATGTACAGTTCTGGTACCAATTTCTACAAAATAAAAGTCTTCACACATCGACAACAAAAGAGACTGTTTGTAGTTGGGCAAAGTAACTAAAGTAGTGTTCAAATATAAAGTTAAAGTAGTTATACATAAGTGGCCAGCACTAAAATTATGATATTTGCCTTATAGTAATGCATATCCTGTGCGTATTTCGTTTATAGTCCGTACCCTTCGCTTTAATAATGGACCCATTTATTTATGTTTTAAAGATTCCTCATAGGCTATTATAACCTTCGCCAATGAGGTCATGTTTTCAGCTCAGTTTGTTGGGTTGTTTGTATGCAACACTCTGGAAAAAGCTACTATTTGCATGAGAATCGGTGGAAGCGTGAAGCATGGGCCAACAAAAAACCCATTCAATTTTGGAGTGGAATCGAATTAGGGGTTGGATACACATTTTTTTTTTTTTTCAATTTCGTTAAGATTGTGAGATTCGTGCTGCATTGATGTGGTGTTTGTATAATCAGAAAAAAAAGTCTTGACAAAACAAGAACTCGGAAAGTTGGCAGAAATTTTGGTACACATTTATTGGCTTACTTGATCAATTTGCTTTGCTCTTCCTTATCGTGCAAACACTGGAAACTGATGGATACTTGTTGTATTAATGGTCCGAACAAAAGGATTACACATCTTCATGTTGTTCCCACATCAGGACTTTCTAACTTGGGAAATGGGACTATCCAGGGAGGTGCACGGGAATGTACCATTGGCCTTGGTGACTTAGAGCTAGTCAGATACTGAAAATCCAATGTCACCCTGAAATCCAAAAACTGTTCTTACTAGTTATTAATTCATTCATTATCCTTAACCAATTATCTGCACTCGGGTCGCGAGGGCTGGAGCTGATCCCAGCTGACATTGGGCAAGAGGCAGGGTACACCCTGGACAGGTCGCCAGACTATCACAGCAGCTCTCATTCACACCTACGGGTTATTTAGAGTCACCATTAAACCTAAGCTGCACGTTATTGGACTGTGGGAGGAAGCTGGAGTACCCGGTGAGAACCCACGCTGACACGGGGAGAATATGCAAACTCCACACAGAAGAGCCGCAGGCCGGAGTCGAACCGGAGACCCTCTTGCTGTGAGACAAGAGTGCTAACCACTACACCACCTCTTACAAATTAGATTTTTTAAAATTCAGTGCTCCTTCTGGTTAGATTTTGGCAACAAAAGCAATGTGGTTAATGATCACATTGGCTGTCACACAGGTCTCAAGAGTTAAAAGTTAAAGTTAAAAGTTCAGCTAAGAAACTTTAAACTTTTGGAAACAAAGCAGTATTACTTTGAATGTAACTTGTTCATGTTTTGACATCACTTAATTGCTGCTTGCAGGTTCTAAACTGTATCTGACAAAGCAAACTATTTTTCTGATTTTGTGGCAAATTTGTTGGAAATTTAAATCCATCAAAATACAAGTCAACTGTGAGTAAGGAGTCTCATTCTGTGGCTTTTCAGAACATAGTAAGGGGGTCAGGAAACAATGTTCATCTCTACTGATCTCTTTCAAATCCCATGCATTTCACTGCTATAGCAAATTTACCCTGTAATACATACAGTCTCTAACAGTAGCGAACTGAATTCTCTAAACCCTTTTCTCGGCTGCAGTAGTTAGCATGTCTTCTACAGAATAATATCAGTGATGTCTGTGTCCTTTGTAAAGCAGAATAACCTTAGAATGAACCAATGCATTGCAGAGGTCATGCTTAATGCTACATGGTTAGCGGTAGCTTGTTAGCGGCCTGATCCAGTTAGAGCTGCAACAAAGCTGCACACATTTCCCAAAGAAGAGGAATTACAACCATAATCGTTCTTGTCATTTGCACAGCAATTTTACTCCTGAATGCCTCGTTTTAGGGAGGAATTAATAATAAAAAAAAATCGCATGAGCTTCAGGTGCCGAGGAGTTCACCCTTTTCCCACTCATCCTTGCCTGCAGCCGTGTGACGCTCTCTCACTCTCTCTCTTGGTTTCTTATTATCAGTTAATAATTCTTTCTCATTCAAGCAAATTAGAGAAACTTGACTGTGTTAGAGCGAGTCCAGCATGGAGCTGCAGGCAGAGAGGAGGCTAAATGGCAGAAATTCCCCCCAGAGCAAAGAGCGCATGAAGCACAACATTGTGTCCACCACAAAAGCCGCTCTGTAGTTTTGATCCCCTCTAATTTAATTAGCCCAAGAGGTAGTGCATTAATTTGCCAGGAATTCTTCTGATGCAGAAAGCCGCCCCCGGTGCATGGAGGGAGAGAGGGGAAGAAGAAACCTTCTTATTGCTTTTGTGCTGTTGAGGAGGAGGAAATTTTCTTCCATCCAGTGTGCCATGGTGCAAGAGCTTTGATAGGATTGATCTTTATCAACATTTGTGTGTAATTCCGGGGACTTTTTCTGTCATTACAAAGCAGAGCTCATCATAATTTAATGTTATTCCTTCTCTAAGTCGATTGAGTCTTTCTCCGTCCTTTGGCAACAAATATTAAGGGCTGCAGCTTTCACAGGGAATTAAAGATCAACTGCATCTTATAGTACAACTCTGTTTGTATCAAATTTTTCCATCATCTCTTTAAAGAATATGCAACCTTTACTGCCGTTTATACTGAGTGGATTAGTGTCTGCAGTGTAGAAATGATTCTCTTCTCAAGATTTATACAGTAAGAGGCATGAAAGAATAATTCTAAAATGTTGGAATAGTTTTTATTTTGTTTCTTAAAACTTACTTCTCAGGATTTAGGTATAAAGTGCAGTTCAGGTTGAACTTTGAGGCTGTCATTTCTCAAACTTTGACCTCCATCATTAGTCATTTAACACTTTTTCTGCAATATATTAGTCCCACATTGTAAAATGAAACCCAATTCTTAAATCTAAGATCATAAACCCTCCAGTTGTCACAGGAGGGGAAACATTTCATTTAACTATCACTATCTCAGTAATTTTCATTTGAAAGGGAAAACTTGTGCTTTTTGGATTTAATTATCATGCAACGTTCTTGATAAGTGAAGATCGGGGCTATTTGATAATATTAATTTTTTGAGCTATCGCACACAGCTCCTTTGATAATCTTTCATCTTGAGACACTCTCTTGTGTGATTATACTAAATTGAAGAGGTCTACACCATAGTCATTAAAGAATCACTTCTCATTGTGTAATTAGAGTGCTTCCAGTGGTCCACTAAAAGATACCAGCCTGCAGCACATCTTTTTACACACTAATGTGTATAAAATACACGCATTCTCTGTTTGTGCATATGTATACCGTGACAAGGTACCTACACAAATGCGTGTAGGTGATTTTGTTCATGAAATCAGCCAAGGTTTGGGCTTAAATTGCTACTGAGATATAGTAAAAGTGTGCTCAAATGTCAAACGTCTCACACAATAAATTCAGTCATGCTTTGCCTGTTTTCAAGTGAGCGCTGGCTTCACAGGTCAAAGTTCAACTTTGCTCAACTTTGATCTGCTAAGTTGCACAGTCAGCCAGTAGAAACAGTGTTGTTTTGTTCCCTTTTGTGTTTGAAAATGGAGCAGTCATATTGTAGCAGTTTGTCATCGTCACAGGTTTGCACAATGTTACTATTTAGTTGATGAGCAATATTTAAGATAAGCTTAGGTTCAAATAAGCATGTGATGTAGTTACTTGACTTAGTCAGGAATGTGGTTACGCACTAATCTTGTTAGAGATGAAAGTTAACTTCTTTTTTTAAACTTTTTTTAAAAGCTGCACAGTTGTCTCCTGGGTCAGACTCCTATGGGTTTGTATGTGACGTAATTTGACATAGTTACGTATGTGATGTGGTATTTGACATGGTTATTAACATTGTTATATCTGTGAGATAAAATCGTTGACTTTTGCTCCAAAAAAAGACATATTCTCCTCAGGCGGCAACCTAAGGGCCTGAGCAGTGAGGCAAACCAACACGGTGCTTACCACAGCTGCAGAAGCATTTTTGTCTATTCGTTTCAATACAAAATGAGAAAACTTCTCACTTGATTTATTACCTCAGAATTTTTTTTTTGGATACGCTATGGTCTCAATCGCTAGTAAAAAATCAGAAACAAGATGGCGGCGCAAGACGGCTATGAGTGTAACGCTGAACTCGATTCCTCAAATGGGCCACAAACCAATTGGTGTAGTCACGGTCACTACGTCCATTATTTATACAGTCTATGATTCTTCTGGGTCAAACACCGTTGTTTAACCCATCCATTCACCCTTACCCTGTGCCGTCACAGACTTTGTTGCTCTTTATACTATGTAACCTGACTTCCTACTTTGGTTTTATCATAGTTTAAAGGCCACTAGAAGTCACTGTCTAACAACAAAGATAAATAAGAGTTGTTATAAGCTGCTTGCACAGATTACGGACAAATAAGTTTAGATAAGAGGATCAGAATTGAGTCATCTTGAATTAAGGGCAACCCTCAGCTTCAACTCTCACCTAAAACTTTCCACTCTGTCACACAGAGAAGGTACGCAGCCGTTCTGCTAGGAAAGCGCAACACGTAGACCTTCTAGTGATCCACTTTAAGAATTCATATATAATTCAGAGACAATCGCAACCCCCGACTCAGAACCCAGGTTAACCAGCGAGCGCTGCATTTGTTTTGCCGCGAGCTACGTTGTTTTCCCCTTTCCCAGAGGCAGAAATCCCCGCTCTGATGTGTCCCCTTTTTGTCCGCCCTGCGTCCTAAGGTACATTTTCACCGTAGAGAGGTAAAAGCATGGGTGAGATGTTTTATACTTGCAGTACAAGTGCACAGTGCAGGGGCTCAGCGGGATAAATAATTCACCGGAGCATGTTTGAACAGGTACGGAAATAATCCTTCAGCAAAGTGAGAGTGGATATATACACTCTCCTCCTCTCCCTCCGTCTGCCTCCAGATGGTTTCAGAACAACTTGGAAGTGCAGAGAGGTCTCTAAACATATCACCCTGCCTGGATGAAATATTAAAGGTTATTGGTTAGCGTGAGAGCGTGCTCCTTGAATGTCTCCTGTGCTGAGACAAGCAGGTAAACTAAACTTCCCTCTCAGAGTAGACAGGTTGAGATATCTGACACTGGTAAATATTACATGGAAGTGTATGTTAGCCCAAGGGCAGGTAAGCTGATTTTACACAGCCGCAATCTCCTTTACTTTTAAACAACATGAATCTTTTTGATTTCCTATGTGTACACAGTCTTTTTCAATAGTCCTGTGCATCAGATTTACAGTAGTTGTACAAATACACTCTAAATCAGGCCTATACACACTCACACATGGTTTATCTTTTATCTTGCAAGAAGAGGCTCACATTGAACCCAAACAAGCACAACAATTTCACCCTATTGGGTGACGCACATATAATTTTACAAAACAATCACACAACCCTGATTACAAAAAAAGGGATTCTGTGTAATGCATCAAATTCAGAATTCAGAGTATATATTTATAAAAATAAACATTGATATGTTTCAACATAAATTGAATTGTCTCTGTACAGTTTTAAATTGAATATGTCAGAAAAGGATTCGAAAATTGTTTTATTAATGTTCAGACAATGTCTGAACAGTTATGAATTTGGATTACAGACAATAGTCAAACTAACAAAAACATTTTTTTTAATGCAAAATTGTATTTAAAAAACCACCAAAGAAAGTTTGAATGAGTATAAAAATCAATACATTACCTTTTATTTTAGAAGTACATTTTCAATTGTTATAGCAGGAATTGACTGCTGCAAATATTTTCACCTGAAACAATTTGCAGACCACAAGTCAAAGCATAAATCTAATTGACGTGATCCATGTCCTTTTTGTGCATGTGTTTTATGGCAGTGATGCAACCAGTCAATCACATTTTATGAAAGTATTGTCTTTGAAATGTAAAATACATAAATTGTTTGGCTGCAAGAGTAAAAACACAGAAATCTGCTGCAGAACCCAAAACGACAATGCAAAAGAAATAAACATGCAGCAGAAATTGTGTCTTTCTCTTCAGTTCTTTGAGCCATCATGAACCTGCTGAGGCTATAAGAACTGTATTATGCTGTGATCTCAGGTGTAGCAGCAGCTCAACCTGTATACTGCAACATAGAGTTGTGTCACTGCAGTTAAATGTAGCTGGACAGCCTCACAGATGTCACTCCTCACCAGTCCCTTTGTTAGCTCTGGTATCTGGGTTACCATGCTGTCACCAGTTAGCGGGCTAACATTAGCAACATGCTATCACTTTATGAAGTATGTGGCATCAATGTTGAGCCACGTTTTACCTTATTAATCTAATAAGCATGAGCTGAGCATATCATATCTCACCACAGTGAGTAATAGTGAACATGGAGACGGAGAAGCGGACTAAACTCGCTCACCCACTTTAACCTCTTTGTTTTTCGCCCTGAGCATCATAGCAGACCCCAGGAAAGGACGGAAAGGGGGGTGTAGGGGTGAGGGGGGGGTGGAGGCAGCAGCCTCACGGTGGCCGCGGGCTGAAGGGGTGAGGGGGGGTGAGATGGGGTGAGGGGATAATTAAGCGAGCACGGTGACAGCTGCAGCAGGTCCCGAGCAAAAGGCCTGAGCTCCACTGAGCTGAATTAATGGCATCAGTGGAGCCCGGCAGCGCCGCCAACGCCGCTAACATTTGATCATTAATTATTAGCCTTTTGACAGAGCCGAGCCTCGTAACCCCTCACCTGCCCATTGGCAAGGCCTCACCTGTACCGCACACATCTCACATACAGTACACAGATACGTACATGCACAATGAGGATCTCTTTATTTGTAAGAGTGCTTATAGGACAGTCGTACAGAAACATCCATCAGACTATAGGGCTGGGCGATATGGACTAAAAGTCATATTCCGATATATTTAGGCTGAATATCGATAAATGATATATATCGCAATATTTTTTCGCAAAGTGAGAGCAAATGTTCAATCAAAGTCAAAGCCAAATATGACATGTCACAAGTAGTTTTATTGAAACCTTTTATTTAAGTGAACATAAATACTTTATAACAACAGGAGTTGTAAAAAGTATACATTTAAATAAAAAAAATCTTAAATAAAAATAGCCTATGAAATGAAAAATCTTTTTTAATTAAATTATTTTTCTGAAATAAATATATTAATATGAGGAAAGAATAACAAATATTACAAAATAATATGACAAACCCTAGTAAGGGCAGCATTTATATATAAAGAAAGAAAATAATTGAACTATATCGATATATGAGATTCCATATCACATTTGAAAATATATCAATATATTTTTTATACCGATATATCACCCAGCCCTACATCAAACTATTTATTATCTCTTTTTTTACTATGTTTTTTGAACAGTTTGCGCAGAAATCTTAAAGGGACAGTTCACCTCAAAATCAAAAATCTTTTTTCCCCCTCACCTGAAGTGCTGTTTATCTCTCTAGATGATGCAGTGTTTTGGAGATATCAAATGTATTCTCTCTGCATTTATAACAGCAACGTCTCTTTCCAGAAATCATGACCCCCTTACTCAAGATAATCCACAGACCTTGTTGTGAGCAGTTTCATGTAGGAGTTATAATAAAAAGAAAAAGGTTCCTACATAAAACCGCTCATAACAAGGTCAACAGCAACAAGCCGAAGGCCATATAGTTACCTTAAATTAGAAAGAAAGTTAAAAAAAATCTCCACAGTGGACATCTCCAGCACTCAAATATGTACTTTTTCATTGAGTGTGAACTGTCCCTTTAAGACGTCACTTACCTGGATCATTTTATGACCTAAATCCATGTCTGATACCAAAAATAAACCTGTTCTAATTTTTTCGTCTACATTGCCGTCTTATCAAAATGTGACATTTCAGTGCCAGTTTGTCACTTCCTGATGCATCTCCATCTTGTCAGATGCTTGCTGGGATTTCACCACTCACGCTGATATAATTACACAAATGACATAATTGATACAGATGAATAATATAACCTCACATTTTCCAAAGTGGATGCAAGGCATCGACTCTTGGCTCTACATACCTAAGAGAGTGTGTACGGATACTTTTATAAATAGAAATCAACCTTTCTGTGCCCTTCAGCTGCAGAAATATAGAGGAATTTCAATTTCTTGAATATGTTTTGGATGTTTTCTCAATTAATTTTCGATAAATGATCTACAGTCATGGAAAAAAATATTAGACCACCCTTGTTTTCTTCAATTTCTTGTTCAATTTAATGCCTGGTACAACTAAAGGTACATTTGTTTGGACAAATATAGCTGAGAAGAGTTTAATTTAAGAGCAGATATCTAGACATTTTCCATAGTTTTCTTGATGATGATTTTGGTAATGATCAAGAAAACCATGGAAAATGGGGGTCATGGTTAGTTTACATGGATGGCCCACCATGTTGTAGCCACTATATTTTAGCCATTTAATGATTGAGCCTCAAACATCTTCAGCATCCAACACCTTTTGAACAGCAAACTCACTGCAGAGGCCATATCCTCTCACAGTGGGTTTAGCCAGTCTGAGGGCCAGAAAGAGGAGAAACGTTTTGACTGCCTGGTTTACACTCGACAGACGAGCTCGCCCCTTCACTACGTGAGAGGTCTGTTTCATCATTCCCAGAGGTCCCTCCATGCATCCTCCGTGCTCTCCTTCCTCCGTACCTAGTTCTGCTCTGAACGTAGGCATGGCGCGCAGCGGATGAGGTAACACCAGGCAATCTCAACATGGTGCCGCTTACATCAACCCGCCGGTTCAGATGAGCTGCCAGACCATCGCTGCTTATCAGAATTTCTGCTCTTATAATTGACCTTCCCAATTGAATAAAAATTAACTAAAATTAAAATAGAAGACGCTGGTGCGGATCCACGGCAGGCCTGGCTCACTCACAAAGCTTCCAATTAACGCCTAATCGGGGACAGGCCGTCCGCTGATTTAGGTGAGGGCGTCTCAAGTCTGGAGAAGACCAGAGTGTGCCAAGCAAGCCTGTTAGGGAGCAGCTCAGAGGGGCCCTTTTAAAGATTGAAGCCCTGGCATGTTGTGACTGGGTTTTGATTGCACTCCACGGAGCGAGAGCACCGGCTTGCAGGAAATTTACATGTCACAACCTTTGCAGGGAAAATAGTTAGAAGTTAATCATATCACACAGTGGCCACATCAAAATCATATTAAGTCATTTAATAAGTAGACATGCATTTATCTAGTAGTTTTCCAAAGTTTAAAAAATGACATCAGAGTTATCTCATTTTGGGATTGAGATTTCACTTTTTACTTAAGTTTGGATTTAGGAGCCAAGAAGGGGAGAATGAAAGATGCTTTTGACTTTAGTTAATGGAAAATGTTGATCCATACTAGGGAATTAAAGTCAAGACACCTCACCCAAATCTGTCTCTTCTGAGTCATTAGACATATTGTATTTAATTTGTTAATATGAGTTTTCCTGCACCATATGGTGCCCAGCCCATATGGCCTACAATAAACCAACAACAACAAACAAGATGACCACATGGCCAGTCATAACATACTGTACAGATTCTCAAATTCAAATTTCCAGGACAAATAGTCTTAATATAATGGATACAGTGTTCTTTGTCCAAGTTTACATGCATTTTCTACAAACCAAGCAAAGGCAGTGTCTCAGAATTACTTGACAATATTTATAATATATTTTTCAATGCATTTTGTTTTATTTTTCTTTCTAAAATCCAGTTATTTTTTTCCTGATTGCAGTGCAACAACCTGTCTTACCTGTTCCTGTCTGACAGAGGGAGCACGCAGTATTCCTTTCACAGCACATACAGTCTTTCTAATGGCCACCAACGTCACACACTGACCTGCATACAGGATCCCAGCCCCCAGGTTGAGAACCTCTGCGTTACTTAACATGTTCATTTACCTTGAGCTATATTTACCCTGATCACAAAGAGAGTCTCTTAAGACTCCACTTCCACTCTCTCTATTGAGTCTCCTCACAAACGCCTCACCGTGCACAATGAGAGTGGAGAGCATTCAGTGTAACGAATGGGAAGATGTGTGCACAGTGTAATGGCCCGCGGGCCCTAATTGCGCCGATTGATTCGAGTTGCCGACTTCGACCATAGAATTTTTATCTGAGGAAACCATCTTGAAGGAGAGGCCAATGATGACATTTATTTTTCACAGTTAACATCTTTACCCCCTCCTCCACACTCACCAACTTTACATTAGAGATGGAGATCACAAGATGTGCTGACTGTATGTGCGAGCTGTGTGTATGTGTGTGTGTGTATCTCATAGACCTCCTTTCAAAGCACTTTAGATGCTATTCAATTGATATGGCCATTAATGCGTGGAAGGGGAACCATTTCGGCGTGACTCTTGATGTGTCTGCATTTCACTGCCACGTTTTTTCTTTCTTTCTATAGAGGGCTTCCATAGAAAGCTTTCTTTCTCCCTCTGTTCCGCAGCATTAGTAATTATCACGAGGATGCCTCCTAGCCTCTCTGCCGAAAAAAGAAAAAAAAAAACGTCTTTACTCGTCAGAGAACAGAGACGTCAATTTAGGCCCTGCTCCCCCTGTTAGTGCGGATTTTGAATTAAAAACATCCTTCACAGGTCGTCTCTTTGTACGCAGCCGTGCAGCAGCAGCAGGTTCAGGAAAACTTCAATTATTTTCCATTAACAGAGATACAATTGATCTAAACATGTGGTGAATGGGCCAATAGCACTACCTTAAAAGGAGGTGGTTTTAAGGGAGTGAAGTTGCACAGGCTGAGCACCCCTATGGATCAGCCCTCTGGATCTATACAATCTAGAGGCCCTCCTGCCTCAACCTGATTGAATACCATGCAGAGGGCCTGTGGAGAGACTCTAGTAGCCGTATGCCATTGTCCAGATGCTCACCTACAGTCACCAAGTGGGGGTAAAGAGAGTGCAGGAGGGGGCAGAGGCACTACGGAGGATAGACGAGCATGTTTTTGACTAATTGCCAGTTCAGTTCTCCAGAGGGGGAGCGGTACGTTTGGCAAAGTGCATCTTGATGCTGCAGAACATCACACAAAAGAAGCAAGCAAGCTTGTTTTATATTTTAATGACTTGAGTACAGAGAAATCCTGACTTCAGTGAACTGTACCTAGCATGTTTACATGTTTCAACAAGCCAAGTCTGATGCTCAATACCCCACACTGTAAAAAAGAAAAGAAAAGAAAATCCTAAAAAAAAACAGTCCAATAACAGTACACAAAATGTATTGAAAATTACAGATAATATACATTTAATATCTGTATTTTAAAAAACACATAAGTTTTTCTTAGAACATTTTGTTGACAAACTTTTTATAAATCTTTACATTCAATTTTTAAGTTTTATTGTACAAAGTAGAAAGTTGCCCTAATTTATTAATATATTGTATACTATATATTGTATATTTTTCTATTTTTATTTCTATTTTTTTTATTTTACCATTAAAAAAAATAATCTACAGCTTCCTATTATTATTATTATTATTATTATTATTATTATTATTATTATTATTATCATTATTATTATTATTATTATTATTAATACTACTACTACTAATAATAATAATAATTACACATTTCAACTTTTATTTTATGGTTTATATTGGTAAATAAAATAAAATAAAATAAATAAATAAATTCTCTCACTTGGTCAATGTTTTTGGTATCTGCAGATTTTATTTTAAATTCTAACAAAGGGATACCAAGCGGATCTAATGTTTCAGGGTCCAATCCACTCCGCATTAAGGCGTGGATCAGTTCTTCTAACTTGAAAGAAAAATGGGTACTCTTGTTGTTTTTTTGAATCTATAAGCACCAAGAGGACTGCCATCCAATTTCTTTGTATTCTGTGCAATGACAATAAAGAATTCTATTCTGTGTTGCAGGTGCATTTTTTAAACAAATCTCATCTAGTTCAACTTTAAATGCTAATATCCAGATATTTGTGGACCTTAGCAGGCTGTGGTAGAACAGAGCAGCTCCCATAATATAATCTGAAGATATGTTTGAGCGTGCAGGAATCTAAATAAAGGATAAAAACAGAAGCACTGAGCTCTCAGTCAGCACACAGATTCCTGAAACACAAAGTAAGTGTCTGTGTTTAGCGTGAAGTAGCACAAATCAAATCAAACATCGACCCTCCAGATGTCTTTCACAGCAGAAAAGTGTGGCATAATTTCTCAGTGAAAGGCTGATACGTGTAAACATATTCATGGAACACCTGATCTTCGACTCTTTTCATGTCACCTATGTCTGAGAGCGTCTGTGTGCCGATGTGTGTTGTGAAAAATATGAAAGGAGAAGAAATCAGACATCAAACAGCGATGAAAGGAGCGGCGTCAAAAGTTGACTATGACAATCGTTAATCGCTGGGAAGAGGTGTTGTTGTTGTGAAAACAGGTTTATACCGACACCTTGCCAGAGGTACAGAGGAGCAGAACGCTCCGCCGTGTAATTCCACAGCCCGCAGAATTCCTGGTCACCCAACCTTCAAAACGTAAACACTGACGCGTCTCCAATCGCATTAAGTTGTGAAGCCATCGGTGTTTCTTTTGAAAGGGCCACAACCGGATCCGGTGCCAGCAAAGGCTTCTCATACAAAGGCTCATTTTTCAGTGTCTCTTCTCGCCCTGAAGCTGTTTGCCAATCTAGCTCTGAATACACCCTTCACTGGCTTGAGCACCTTGAGGTGTGCTCATCTCTAATCATTATTTGATGACAGAAATCTGCAGGCAAAAAACCAGGAGACACACAGTTCCTTAGCAACGGGCGCCGGTAGTCCAAACAATTTCATTAAAGCGTGGCACCTCTTAGCAGGTGGGTGAGTGTTAGAGGAGATAAACATTCATGAGCAGATTGGCTGTGGTATTTGCCAACATCACAATTGATGATATCAATTTGTTTGCGAAGCAGCTCAAATATTGTAAGTGGATTAGGCAAAGGTGTCGGGGATGGTGAAGGAGTGTATCAGGATGTCTTTTTTAATTTAATTGATGGTAAGCAAATGCAGCAAAAAGTGATTTATTTTTTTGTTTTCAAAATAATTGCTTTAATTCCCGGCAGAATAAAATACACAGCATGCAAATCACTGATGCACATAATACAGGAGCAGGTGCATTTATTTTCATTTATAGCATAATTTACCGCATTTTTAAAAACATTTTAGTATAAGTGTCACAGTATTGTGTTTGAAGGGCAAAGTATATCAACATATCTCCATCCAGAATCCAAACAATACTGTGATAAAGCTCACTCGGTTCATTTACATTAGATTGGCCTGACAACTTTCACTGTTTATTTTGCATTGTATTACACCGAATGTCTGACAAATTTGACTGCACAGCTGTTCAGGTTTCACCACGGCTCCGTCACTTATCTGTCTCTGCAGCCTGTTCTCCCGTTAAAAACGTCAATATAGGTTGGGTGTACAGGCAGCGAAAAACGACCTATGTCTCCGTATTTCGCCATCTTGATGATGACGTAGTAGTAATTGACTTCCAAGTGAAGTTTAAAAGGGCAGATTCCCACACTCAGTTGGAGGCTGGGGTGGTGGATGGGTCCAACAAGTGATGGAATTTCACCCAGGTAAGCGGGGTTCGCATCCCATGCAACAAAAAAAAAAAGGAAACCATTTTAAACTTAAGTTACGTGAATCATTTTGAACGTAACTTACGTTTTTTACGTAACTTGACTTAGTCACGTGACCCTTGTAACTGCTTAATTTCCGGCATTTATGTACATTTATTAACTGTTTAAACTGTCTTTTATATTGCCTTACCAGACGTATTTTGCCCTAAACCTAGGTCAGTGGTTGTACAACATAAATCCACAGAAACTGCAGCCTTTTTCGACAACCGTGGGTTCTACGAGGCACAATACGTGCCGTAATTTGTGGTACTGACACACAACCTCTTCTGTCGTTTCTGTTTGAGAACTTGTTGGTCTCTGTCGGAGGTGAAGTCATTTAGTTGACATTTTTTGTGTTTTTGATCATACTTAAAGATCAGATGGTGTCAGATATGTCATGGCCTTACTTCTTTACATCTTGTATTTGTATTTCCTGAAGAACTTATATTGGCAGAAGTAAAACAATAGTATTCCTTTTTCATAGGAAGAGGAACATAGTTTAATCAGAAATCTATTGTACTCTATGTACAGTCATGAAAAAAAATATTAGACCATTGTTTTCTTTAATTACTTGTTCATTTTAATTCCTGGTACAACTAAATGTACAATTGTTTTGACAAATATAATGATAACAACAAAAGTAGCCCATAAGACTAAAAGTACCATGGTTTTCTTGATAATGATTTTGGTTATTATCAACAAAACCATGGAAAATGTCTAGATATCAGCTCTTAAATTAAACTCTTATGAGCTATTATGTTGTTATCATTATATTTGTCCAAACAAATGTACCTTTAGGTGTACCAGGCATTAAAATGAAGAAGAAAACAATAGTCTTATAATTTTTTCCATGACTGTAAATAAGGACAATACCAAATTAAATTCATCTGTACTCTGTACATCTCTCATCTGTCTGTCTTTCGGCTCAGAATGGCTAACCTGTTGTCATGCTCTGACTTATAGACCTGTTCTGGAAAGATACACCTGAGCTATTTCTCAAAGATAACCACCAATCATTAACTTTTTCTCCTGGAGAAAAGAACATCTTTTCCAACCTTTATACGTTCTCGCTTAAATAACAGGTGAGTTCCACCTGGGCCTCTCGTTGTCGAAGGTAACTGATTCTTGACTTTGTCCCGGTTGCTAACAGGTAATATACAATCATTTACAACTCTTGTTTGAAGAGCAGTCAGGTGTCAAATACTCTAACTATGTTTTCTGCAAAAAAAAAAGATGACTCTTGAAATTCACAGCATGTGGAGTCAGTCCACTGTAAGGATTTAGATGTATGCAATAAGCTGGTATCTTTTTGTGATTTTGCACCACCTAGAAAGCCTAGTAGTCTTCTTAAAAGTGATTTCTTTCATCTTTTACACCAGAGAGAGGGCCTGTTAGAGATAAACTTGTCATCTGCAGTGTTAAAGACAAACACCTCATAATTTAGGCACTTTATTCATAATCACTTTGCTCAAGGACTTTTAAACCCAGAGACTCTAATGTGTGGTGCTTTACTGCCGTAGCCTGGAGCTGAAACACTGACCATGAATAGGATTAATGAAACATGTGAATACAGACTTTGTGATATGATTGTTTTTCATCTTAATGTGATTCATGATTTATTGTCACAAGATCCACGTCTGGGAATGTTTTCTCAGATCTCCAGTGTCAATTCAGCTTCTGGTTAAGGTGCAGGACAAAGACAAAGAAGAGTAGTAAATGATTTCACAGACAGATAGAGCCTGAAGAGACACAGGAGTAGCACATGTGATGGTTAAATGTAGCTTTTAGGTGTTGGTAGCCTTTTCTAGTTGTTCTAACAACGGATGTCTTGTTGTCCCTCTGTTGCATCTATTCTAATCTAATATATCAACCAATCAGCCACCTCAGATCAAAGACACAGAGGAAATATGACTGTTCTATTCTTCTGAAAATTAAAATGATGTTCTTAGAAGTAACGTGAAGATGATTATTGAATTCAAACCATCCTTTATTAGCTCAAGAAAAATAAGAATTTTCCTCTAGTTTGTCAAGAAAACCACAGTGTTATCTAATAAATCATCCAGTCCATTAAATAGTCATTATCCAAACAACGAAACCTTGTTTTTGTTCAAAAATGTAATCATATTTCAGTCATTATTGTTGATTCAATAGCAATATGAAACATTTTGGGATCAGCTAGAGTTTTATTAATGGTCAAAAGTCTTTTACCACCCGACACGTGAGAGTGGATTACAAACTCCAGGACCCAGGACTTATTGTTCTGCAATATGCACCACTAGTGCAACAGTAAACACCATATCATTGCAGTTCCTGCTTGAGGGCATGTCATGAGGATGCACCCTGTTTCATTCAATGCTCACTTATTACAAATTAATATTCCAGCATAGAAATACTTTTGACATTTCACAGTGAGAGGGAGAAACAAGGGACTTGAAGAGGTTATGCAGCTCATTATTGCTCTTGGGCCCTGTAATTGGGTAATGCAACCATGCTGTGTAACATTTAAGGGATAACAAACTGTAGTTTTCAGGCTTTCAGGTTGTATTGTTAATAGAAAAAATGCTACGGTGGCCTTGAGAGCTCACAGCGCCGCAAAGAGACCACAACACAATGAGAAAAACTCACTGCAAATACACCACAACACAACAGAAGTGTTTCCAGAGGACCCTTAAAAGTGATGCACACGTCTGGACACGCATGTGATATTATCACCTTATTTCAAGACAATGATATTCTCATGTTATAACGTGATATATAGCATTAGCCTGCTAGCCTGATACACGTTTTAGTTTGTCTCTCTCAGCGTGCTAAGGCTAGCACAATATCGATAGCATAGCCGGCTAACGTTAGCACACTATGATCAGCCGCTAACGTTAGCATGCTCTGATCATTATAATTATCATTATCTTGAAATAATGTGATAATATCACAAGTGTGTCCAGACATGTGCATCACTTTTAAGTGTCCTCTGGAAACACTTCTGTTGTGTTGTGGTCTTTTCAGCGCATTTTCTAAATGCTGCTCTTGTGTTGTCAAATTGATTAAGTTGTTTTCTTAATTTGCTTGTGTTTCGTGTATTTGCAAGTGTTTCCTTAAGTTGCAGCGACCACTGTAAAATGCAGCCTTGAAAACTGTCAGAATGGCTCTGCACCAGCACCTGCGGGACTAATCCCTGTGCATTTATTGTACATGATGAATTGATGCAGATTTACAGGCTGTAACTTTTAAAAAGCTGCCTATACAAGCAGAGTTAGTATCCTTCATCTGCATTTTTATGCTCCAGAGCTGAGTGACCTGCGAGCTCCATGTACGTTAACGTATGAATTTACGATCACCGTCTCCATCACAGATTGACATAAATGAACTGGCATTGCTTCCTGCTCGTGACCCTCCCTCCCTCCCCGCCGTTTCCCTCTGTCATCTTTTTGACACCTCCAAAAGATGACATGGAAATACATGTGTCGGCAAGCCTGACAATGAGGAGCCATAAAGCAATAAAGCAAAAAAAAGAGGAAGACGGGGACCTCGGAGTGTTTGTCACTGTCATGTCTATTGATTGATGACAAAGAAAACGATTGAGAGGTCCTCGACAGAGGGGCAGGAGGAGACAGACAGAGAGAATTTCATTTGTTGAGTCAAATATTCAGAATGGAGACGTGCGCGGGCATTTTAGCTTCCCATTTCTCTTATTGTATTACATTAATCAAAGGGCTTCCGGGACGTTCATCTGAACTGATTGTCACCGTGATGTTCTGCAAGTGAAGAGAAAAAAACAACAACAAAAAAACATCCTTCAGAGATGTCTCTTTCCTGACAGCGGTATCAATTGTCCTGTCTTAAATGATCACGGCCACTGCATTACTTGGAAATTAACAGCTAGAATTTATGTGAGTGCCTCTCTCCTCGCTTCCTGCCGCGGCCGAGTCGCAGAAACAAATAATTGAATTGGTACAAGTACATAAAGCATTCCAGCGGCTAATGTAACAGGCCTAACTGAGTTAACGAAGGCAAGGGCACAGACAAGAGTGGGGTTATAAAAAAAAAAAGGCCATGCAGATCTAAACCTTTTCCCTCTTTTACCAGACATGTTTTCCTTTCTCTCGCACGTTTTATCTCTCATCACCTTCCTCCATGTCACTCTTCATTTCTCCCTCCCTCTTTAATTGGAAGTCTCCGCCTCAGTTGTGTATCACCTAAGATGCCGGGGAAACCCAAGCTGTCACAAAGTGTGCTTATTAAAATGGACTGAGAAAGATAAAAGCCTAAATCCCCCCTTTTTTACGAGGCGGCGGTGACTGTCTGAGTGCATCAGTCGTGGCTCAATGAGACACTTCGACCCTGAAGCGGTGTGTTTACAAAAAAACTGGGTGAATTGCCCCTTTATAATCAGACCCAAAATCACTTAATGCACCATGTGGCATAAATGCACAGGAATTTGTCTCGGAGGCAGCGGGGCAAAGACATACTGACAGTATATAGAGAAACACAAAGCATACTTGAAGCACATGATGCTCGGACGGGTACATTGGAAACTGCCAATAGCCAATTTTGTACTGATCTCCAGTGCAGATATCTAAAGAAATGTACTGTTTTCATACCAGAGAAGAAGTATGATATATTTCCCCAAAGGATATTATTCCTTCCGGTGGGAAGGCCTCTAAAACTCTTGTTGGGTTAGCAGCATTTAAAGGCAGGCTGATAGTGATATGATTTAGCACAGATATGGAGCTCTGGTTTATAAATCATTACAAATAAAGCCCTATGTATCTCAGACTCATATGACATCATCCATCACCAAAGTGACAATGATGGAAAGGCATTTTATAGCCAACCATTACACAGTCATATTGGCTGAATGTACGTCCTATCTGAAGGCTGAATGTGGACCGATGTTTTATCTCCCGTCTGGCGAAGGTTTTTCACTTTTCCCTCATGCTGTACAAAAGCTGTGCAACTCGCTGAATCAAAAGTTGTCAAAAGTACATTTTCAATTCAACATGCTTCACACATCTTTAATTGTTTCGCTGAGAACAGTGCAGGAATGCCTTGAACACACTTATAAAGTTTCACATTATTAAGCTGCCGAGCATAATTTCAGTTCTTTTGGGGTCAAAGACCGTGTTTAAGGGCACCCAGTAGTGTTTGTCATTACCTTTTCCCACCTAAATGTATACTGTTAGTTCAGACAATAAAAAAACACAACATTACAATACTTGTCTGTATTAAAATGCTACCATTTATATAATGAATAATGATAAATTCTAATAGATCATTAATCTTTAACACAAAAGACTCAATAAAGTTCACCATGACGCATTATCAGTCACAGATTTACAATGAATTATAAAAGGTCAAAATCTGACTTCCAACCTTTGAACATCAAAGCAAAAGGATGAAAGTTGCATCAGATATTTTGCTAAATATAAGCTCATAAAAATTCTTTGAATCTACATGCTGTTCGCTGCAATGTTCCGCCGCACATCTTGTACATAATCAAGAATCAATACTTCATGCCACCGCATCGCTATGCAACAGTGTGGTGACCCATTTGGAAAACCTCGAGTTACATCAAATTGGAGTTCCCCGAATGCCATTCCCCGTCCACTTAACCAACCGCTGTAAATGTTCTACTCCTGAACAGCTTCTGTTTTTTGTTGATGTTTTTTTTTTTTTTTTTCATTTTTTGCTGCTGTGTATTTTGCTGAAGCTTTAGACTCTCATTAAATCAACTGAGGAACTGCAAGCCTCTACAAACATCAAATCTATAAATTGCACGGATGGTCTTACGCTAGGTCTCAGACAGCACTACCCTTTGATGAAAACTTCTGGGACAAAAACAGAAAAATAACTAGAGATTCTGAGGCAAGAAGAGAAAGTCTTGTTTTGACACTAAGATTAATTTACAAGTTTTCCCTCACTGGCAAAAAGAAGGGGTGTGTGTGAGGGGGGTGAGTAGAGAAAGAGCAGAGAGAGATGAGAGGAGCTTTTGATATTTATTAGGCCTGGACCTCACCAAAGACCTCTCCCAGGACTGCCGATGTGACAATTAAGCCAGGTTGTGCTTTGACACTGTTTCCATAGGCAAGTGGCCAAAGTATATCTCCAGTCAAAATATCCATGCCAGCTAACAAGCTTGTTCCCTCTCCATAGAGCCAAGAAGAAAGGGAGACTGCAGCCTTGAGACATGAACAAAAGCAAAAAAAAAAAAAAAAGGAGGACGAGGGGGTTGGCTGGTGAGGTTGGGTGTAAGAGGGTAAAACACTACCCCCACCCCCCGAAAAGAAGCCGCTGGAGTTTGCTGAAGAAAACGGTGTCAGCGACTAGATGTGATCAAGGTGTTGTGTGCAGCTCGCGTCTGAAAATGTCCAACGCCGTCAAGGCCCGACACAATGCGCAGCCAAATAGGAACCAGGCCCCTGGGTACGCTCGCGCTCGCTTTTGTTCCGCCTTAATGACCCTGCCTTGATTCCATCCATAACGCTCGCAGCTCTCGCTACACCTTGCTTATTTAGCCCACAGTCATGTCAGCTCGCTTCTCCCATTGCTCAATCTTCGCCCTCATTTCACTTCTTTTTTGTTACGTGTGTGTGTGTGTGTGTGTGTGTGTGTGTGTGTGTGTGTGTGTGTGTGTTTGCTGGAAAATGCTCTTGTCTTAGAGGAGCTCCCTGCCACACAATGGCCATCTAAACTCATTAAGAAAATTCCGTAAAGAGCCATTAACAAACGGGTTCTCTTTGGCCAGAGATATCAGGTCTAATTAGGTGACCGTTCTTGACAGGGTTGCAAAAACAAAAGGCGCGCTCGCATTTGAAAAGGTTCAGGTCCCGCAAAGGGCCTCACGTTTTTTTTTTCTCCTCCCTCTTCTTCATCTCCCCCCACTGTAGCCGACTAATGACTGTGGGTTTAACAACAAAAAAGAAGAAAAAATACCTCTCTTCCCTGGGAAGGCGACGGGGAAAGGTTTGCTATTCGCCAAACAAAAGCCTTTCCACTTCGGGACCTTTTTCCCCCTCGCCAGGTGACTCGCTGTCCTCATTTACGAGACAATGAAGCCACAGACAGACTTATTGTAAACACTTTGCATGGGCTGCTAAATGGACTGCCATGCCAAGCCAGAAACTCAGGCTTCACTGCCCCCCGCCCTCCCTCCCTCCCACCCCAGTCCTCCTCTCCCAGTTTCAAGTACAGTGTGGACTGCTGCCGTTTGTGTTGTACTGGAATTTGTTGTGGTGACACTGAAGCAGAAACACTGTTAGATAAGTGCATCCTGGTGCAGCGGGGCCTCACATGTGAAGCAGGTCAGATGATACGTAATACCAATAGGCCTTGATGGTTCTGATTTTTGTCCACCTATTCCTTCATAAAAAAAAGAAAAACATGTGACTTGGATTATTTATGACCCCTTTTGGTATTTCCCATTGTGGCCTGAAACTTTTTAGCCGTGGTGGCCAGAATGTCAGTCAGTGCGTTTACATGCACAGTTTAATCGAGCTATGCCTAAAATAACTGACGGGAACTTGTCCTCCTCCTCAACACTAGGTGGCGTTACGCGTCGTTTCAACGGGTTAATACAGCCCCCTTTCCGGTTGACCTATTACATCATAATAAACAAACAAAAACAACAAGATGGACGGTGATTCTGAGGGGCAGACAAGGACGCCAGATGCTGTTAGAGGGCTACAACAGAAGCCTGTCTTCAGTTCGACACTTTGTGTCGATGCTACTGACCCACTACTGTGACTGGCTACTGCGACCGGCATTCTTGGATTTTTTTCCTTCATATACAAGCGCAGGGGGTGGGGGGTGGAGCATGCACATATGCGTTGTCTTGTCATACATGCCGGCGAAAATCCTATTCCAATCGCACTATCTGGGTGTCTTAATCGGAGATGGAGAACCCCGACATTAGTCAAACTAATACATTTACATGCACTTCAGTTGTCCAGTTATAGTCAGATTAAGGCAGTATTTTTTTTTTCCAAGTGTCATGTAAGCGTACTGAGTAGCTCTATCATATTGCATGGGACGATTCATTGCAAAGCAGTTGAAAACACCAGTGGAAGCGTGGCTGAATGGAAGGAATCAAAAAAGTCCAATGGGTGGACAGTTTTAGAAAGTATAGACCTTTATGATTATATAATGCCAGAGAACTTTACCTGTGTTAGAGACTGTTGGCTGTATGTGGCCAGCTGGTCCGTCCCCATTGGCTGTCACAGTCTTATCCCTCGTTACCTCTTCAAATGAGTCCGGACATCAAGTGTGTCTCCCTTTGACGGCCACATCCAAATCTATTTACGGTCGGGACCTTTGCAGCCCGAGTAATCCATTCATGTTTGAATGAAAAGATCTTTCACCTTAATGTGTTGCATTCCCAAGACAGATGACGGTGACCTTTGTTCTGTTTTATATTGTATGTGCCTGCGTAAAATATATCGCCTGTTTTTCTGTGAGTAGCTCAGCATAAATAAGACACAAAAACTTGGACATGGTCCCTTATTTACCCGGACATTAATGGCTTTTTTCTGTTGTTCTGTATTATGATATACTGTATGCACCATGGGAAAAAGGCTGGTATCTTTCACACTGTTTGGATGTTTTTCATGGAATTGCTGCAAACACTGTAAAAAGAGCTCCACTAACACTGGCTAAATAAAGTATACCACTCTAGAAAATTGCATTTTCTTTGTTATGCACGGTGTGTTAGTGTGTGTGCATGTCTGTTGCTTTTTCCATTGTCTGGTTGATACCCAGCAGTACTCCTGACTGCATATTGTCCATGTTAACACATATTTTTTCCTTTTCATTATAAGCTAACTCTCCTGTTTCACACAACTGGTTTAGATTAAGATCTTTTTAGCAGGGCCTTATTTCCAGACAAAAGAATTTTCCCATGTTTACAACCCAATCCAAACTGGCCACATTTAGATGCACACAAGCAATACAACAGTAACATGATTAAGGAAATGGCCCATGAACAACTTTGATTATTCCGCTGCTATTTCACTCTTATCTTAAGTAAAACTACAATCACACCTAGAGTTTGTTTTCTTTGGTCCAAACCAGAGTGGAAAATTTAATTTGAGTTTAGTTTCACACCGCCCAATAACAAGCCGACCAAGAGTTGTAAATAAAAGTCATGTAGGTTAGAGATTCTGGCAGCAGAGGTGGAGCTCAAATTAAATCCACATAAAGAAATGGTTGACTTTGTTCTGTTTGGTTTTCAAAGCAGGCAGAGCTGCTTCTGTCTGCTTTTACCCATAATCCCTTGAGCTGTTTCCTGTAGTTGGTTTGGATTACATTTTAACTTCTAACAAACCACATCATAGTTGTCTTTGCAGAAGACTGAGACTTGTGCAGCCATCATGGTGCCATTATTGCAAAAAATAAATGCATGTTTAGAACATGCTCCATTAAGCTAAAAGTAAGGTTGCAGTAATACTATCCCTTTTATGTGAGAAGTGGTCATAGCCACTGTGAAATCGCCCATCAATGGGTTGTGGATTACCATTTTCAAGCCTCAATTTTGCTATTTTAGCTGTCACTATCTTGGTTTTTGGATCCAGAAGTGACCATGTTTTAGGAGATGGTGGCGCTAATGAGCTAGCACCAGATAGCTTGGTTAGCAGGGTCTACAGTACAGCCAACTGGTACTTTAGAATGTCTTTTTATGAAAGCTGAAAACACATGATGAAAGAGTCAACATTCTAACACCAAAACACGGACATGTACACAGTCAACCGTGGTAGTGATAATTTACATCATGAGCATCATACTGTATTGAAGGAGACTTAACTAGCAATTAAGACCATATGCTCATAAGGAAAACGTTTACTGAGATAATAAATCAACTTTTTTTTGCAACCAGTGGAGTCACTCCCTGCTGGCCATTAGAAATAATGCAGGTTTAAGGCATTACCTTCAATTTTAAAGCCTGGAGTTTGCAGCCTGATAGTACTGTACTGGATTATGGTGCACATGTACAGTTAGTGTACAGAAACAGAAATATTCAACAGTGCAGTATATTAATTACCCTGCCATATTAAGATTAAAAGATTAAAAAGACAATTAAAAAATTGAGCTGTCAATCAGCCAAGACATCCAGACTTTTAATCCCTGGTATGAGTCAAGCTCCCTGGATCCTACATTTCCCACAGTGCAACTGGACATTGCTTTTTTTGTAATGGCACGTAGGTTGTATCGCAGCTCGTGTTTCACAGCACATACAGTCATGGAAAAAATTATTCGACCATTGTTTTCTTCAATTTCAGAGCTGATATCTTGACATTTTCCATGGTTTTCTTGATAATAACCAAAATCATTATGGAGAAAACCATGGAAAATGGCTAGATATCATACATTTTTTCCATGACTATATGTACGTATTGCGGCTCGCAGTACAATGGTACATTCTAGAAATAGCACACACATACGGTCCGCGGATGTAAAAAAGGCTGCCTTATTTTGTGGATTTATGTTGTAAAACCACTGACCTAGGGCAAAAAACGTCCTGGTAAGGCATTATAAAATATAGTTTAAACAGTAAATATATGTATGTAAATGCCGTAAGTGAAGTAGTTAAAAGGGTCATGTGACTGCCGCAAGTTAAAAAAAAAAAGTAAGTTACGTACAATAACCTAATTCACGTAACTTACATAAACAACGTAACTTAAGTTAAAAATGGTTTACTTTTGTTTTCACACGGGACACAAACCCCGCTCTCATGGGTAAAAGTTTGCCGCTTGTTTGACCCATCCACCGCCCCAACCTCTAACCAAACGATGGAATCCGCCCTTTTAAACTTCGCCTGGCTGTTAATCACTTCTACATCAGCAAGATGTCGACGGACGCATTACAGCAGACGGTGAAATACGGATACCTAGCTAGTTTTTCACTGCCTGTACACGACCTATGTTGACGTTTTTGACGGGAGAACAGGCTGTTTTTTCATCACACTCCAGAGCCTCTATTTTATAAAACTACCTTATGGTCAAAAATCTGTCTTCTCAAACCCCAAGCCAAGATAACCCTGATGACTTCACAATGACACCATTGAGGTGTAGTTAGGTAAAGTGGCTTTATTCCTGCTTCACATCCTGCTCACTATTTCAAGACCAGCAGCCAGTTCTTGGGCCTGTATCACTATTTTTTATTGTGCAAAGATATTACTTATACATATATTAAACACAAGTGCACTTCACAGAATAATACTTTGAGTGGGGAGGAGCACATTGTGGCAATGTGATGTCAGTGTGATGGCATGCTGTTTGGAATACGAGATGAAAATGAGACAGACAGTGACGATGACCTGACTGTCCACACCCTTCAAACACACATACGTTAACCCTTCTTTCCAGACACATGACACAATGACTCCTGTCACACACACACACACACACACACACACACACACACCCATTTCCCCTCACTAATCTTCCAGGAGACGCCTTCTCAGTTTTCAGATGATGAATGTCACATCATTTGAGTTGATTTCCAAAACAATAATAATCATAAAAAAAGATTTTACTTGAAGTTTATCATTCAGTAACACAACATATATAACATTTCTATCTTTATTTTTTTTAAATTCTGCTCTAATTGAAACGTTGGTCACACTTTTTGGTTTAAAAATTGACCTACTGTACTTTCTGTCGTTGCACACAAACACAGATGGTTAGCAATGACTGGAACAACACTGTTGCCAATAAAGTTGGAATAATTTTGTTTTTTAGACAGTCCTCTGTTTATTCCTATTCATATGCATTAGTAATCACTTTGGAAGAGGTTGATCGAAGTTTTGAGAAGAAATATACTTCAACTGTCGAGAATAAATCACATTGTCACAATCATTTCATGGAAATAGGTTAAAAAAAAAATAGTTTATTCCAACTTTATGAGCACCAGTGTACAAAATTAAGGCCCAGGTTGTAATAAACCAGATTTTTTCTTTAGATTTTATCAATAGTTTTTAACGAAATAGGTGTCTTATTTAAAAAAAAATTGGGGACTTTCCTTAGAAAAAACACAAATGATAACTGTCTAACATGAAGATGAAACTTGTTTCACTGTACTTACATACAAACTATTCTATTGCCTGACTTTTTTAGTGTTTCATAGCCTTCTACTCATATAGCAAATTATAGCCTTTAAATAAAAAAAAATGCTGGAAAATGTATTTATTTTTATACAGTAGTTGCATCATATTTTTTCATTGTGTTACTTTAATGTTCAGCAGGTGCATTAAAACTTTATTAATAAGATAAAAGTGAGACTCATTTGATGATGACACACACCAGATTTGCCCATACTAGCAGCTGCACTTGCAGCAGGACCACCTCTCTGTCACGTCCCCTGGTTGCTCAACAGGTGCCAGGTGAAACCTCCCCAGCTGTCTCATGGGTATTTCTTCTCTCACGAGCGCTCGCCGGTCAGAAATGTCTGTGTGTCTCCGATGTCCCGGGCGCTGCATTCCTGCTCGCCACAGGAGCCGCGTGCTCCTCTCCCTACCTTAGCCGAAAAGGTTAATCACCAACAGGTGCTGGTTTAAGTGCTGCTGGCTCAGCTGTTTACCTTCACGGCAAATGTGTTACAGGAACAGAGCTTTGTCACGGTGGATTTTTCTCCTTCCTGCGTAAAGTGGGTCCCTGACTACATGCTATATGTTGATTTTTGTATCAAAGGGTCACGCAGACACACCTTTTTGATTAGCAAATGAAAAAAAGTCGGATTTAAGATGGATTTATCATGATGAAAACAATGTAAAGTACCATTATTTAAACCAGAAGAAGCAATAAAGTCAGTCTCTGTGCGCTTATATTCAGATCCCATAAAGAAAAAGTTGAAATTAAAACCTGCTGCTCCAATTGAGACATTTTAACAATATCTACTGCCAGAGCAGAGCTTTGACCTTTGTACTCCTCATAGTTTCATTTCATGTTGACTGTTGAGGTGTTAATATTCATCCTCCTCCTGTTGGCATCTCTGTGAGTGAAGTCTTCATTATAAAACCTGAATGTCAATCTGTAAACTGTCCTTCTATTTAGGTGAACCTGCAGCCAACATGTAGCGATCTTTCTGTGTGTGTGTGTGTGTGTGTGTGTGTGTGTGTGTGTGTGTGTGTGTATGTATGGACGTGTGGACTGACGGTGGGTGGGTTATGCCACACACCCACACACATTGAAACACACACCTTTCTTTCACCATTTATAACTCTCCTGGACTCCTGAAACTCTGTTTGCAATTTAAGGCCGCAAATTAGAAGCGTAAGTCATCTGTTTCCTATAATCCTCCTGTCAGAGCAGGAGCTGGCTGGCCCCCCACATACACACAGACCTGAGCGGCACACACACATGCATACATGCACACAGCCACAGAAGGATTTATATGCAGATGCATTGTGCACAAAACAGCAGTGCCAAATATTACCCTATTTTTTACTGTCTTTTACTCTGATTGTCTCCTGAATTTGGAGTTTGATCAAAGTGGTTGGACACCATGTAAAAAACTATGGCAACAAGTTAGTTTGAGACAATTTGAATAAACACTAGTTCTGGTTTATAATGTGCACATTGTGGATGTTCTTGGACTACGTTCGAAAGCCAGATTTTGACACAGCCCCTCTAAAAGGTAATTTGTGTTTCAAATTTCTTAACAAATGTAGAAAATTATCAATTGACGGACAGTGAACCTCACGCATGCATCATTCATTTATAGACTGGTGCAAACTGGACGCTGAGGGGTTAACAGCTCCTGCTCTGCTGACTGCAGCTGGGAGAGACTGCTGCGGGAGGACTGGGCCGCTTGTGCTTAGGGACGGCGCTACTCATTAAGAAGAGTAGGAATGAGTCTCTAAAAGTCGCCAATAACACCAGAAAAAGTCGCTAGATTTGTCGATAGTCGCTTTTTTGGAAAAGAATCGCTAGAGTGGGGGGAATAGTCGCTAAATATAACGACAAAGTCACTAAGTTGGTAACACTGCTTGCTGCGTCGGTCTGTTGTCACATGTGGACTCCTTTGGTTAGCCGCTACAAAAGTACCTGTATGTGAACAGAGGCCGAGGGGAACTAACTAGTGGGCGTAGCCAAAACACTCGCTTTCCAAAAAGTACTCAGAAAGTACTCAATGGAAACACGCCTTTTTTATTATAAATTTAACTGTATATACGGATGTATATTAATTAATTTATACAGGCAGATTGGCATTAGCATTGAGCTAATAATAATGATAATAATAGGCCTGCAGTAGATTTTTAGGTGACATTGCAAGTTATTCAGTCTTTTCAGTCAATAAGATCAGTTCTGGTTTGGGGCTTCTGAAGCATCAGCCAGTCCCCGGAGAGGAATGAGTGTTGGCCAGAGCACCAGACCCACAGAGATGGGATATAACATTTGCAGATAAATACATAGCAGTGGTTACTTCAGCTCACACAGAGGGAATGCCAATCAACTTTATTATATACACATGTACTTATGTTTCTTTTCTTTATTCGTTTTATAACTTGTATTTCTAACAGCAGCAAGACAGCAGAGCATCTGTTAATGTAGATTCAAGTCAAACACTATATCTGTTCTTTCAATAAAAGCAAAAAATGTCTTTTCCAGCTGTCGCAGTCATATATTAGCGGGAAGGAAAAAAACACCTGGTTCATCATCTGTCCGGGTGTTTACTTCGTGACATAAGGTCCAATAGCTGCAGTGTGTAAACACTCGTGATTCTTAACACACTGAACGACTCTTTAAACTGTCAGGCTTCCAATTCAACGTATTACAGGGAACCTCAGTAATCTGCGGAGGTTAATACTGTGTGTTTATCTGGACCTTTCTGCAGTGTGTGAATCTGACGCGTGACTGTGTCTGTGTGTGTAGTCGTGTGTGTGTGTGTGTGTGTGTGTGTGTGTGTGTGTGAGAGAAGTGAGCGTCTTTTGTTTTTCTTGTGTGTTCTTATGTACATACCTCTGTGCATGTGTAACAGTGGCTTGTTCGGCGTGTGTGTGTGTGTGTGTGTGTGTGTGTGTGTGTGTGATAATGCAGCAGCTCTGTGGATATAAGTGTGTGTCTGTAAGGGTGTGTGTGTGTGTGTGTGTGTGTGTGTGTGTGTGTGTGTGTGTGTGTGTGTGAGAGTGAGTGTGTGAGAAACCCCGGCAAAGGTGACGTGTCCTACATGTTCACTGACAGCTTTATAGGCTCTGTGGCTCTGCGAGGGGAACAAGATTATGGGAAAGGAAACACACACACACACTGACACTCTGGAGCTGGCTATTGTCCCAGATACTATAGTCAGGTGAGGTCCAAGGTTCACTGCTTATATTATTAACAGGGACAAGCTGGCGCCCAGTAAACACACCTACAACTTACTCAAGTGGAAAGCTGAATTGTTGAGGGTCAAGAGAGGTCGAGGGGGTCGAAGTGGACAGCCGACTGGACAAAACGTGTTTGGAAAAGACTTTTCATGCTCTATTTGAGAGTGACTTTAAAGATGCGGAGCTTTATGTTTCAGCTCTGAGTTTGGTTCATTTGTCTCGTTACGAAAAAATGTAATTCTAACCAGATTATGTCATTCGGACACTTGTACGTGTGAGACTCTGAGCTCATTGTTTTGAGGCAGAACATGACACAAAATTGGCCTTTAGCTGTTTTGTGTTCATTCAGCACAAATTAACAATACACACACTGCACATATGCATTGACTGCCAGCTAACTTTGCTCCACCGCAGACTCATTTTGGACTTAGGTTTTACTTTTGATACTTATCATCTGTCACACATCTGTTAGGGCAAGCACCTTTCCTACTACACACAGATTTTTGATTCTTCAGAAAGGTTTTGTTAAGATGGCAACCCCATCTGAGTTATGTGCCTCATCTGTACCTCTTTTTTTAGAAACTTCAGATACTTACTGTTCATAACATCAATGTCTCTCAATTATGTGTTTTTATTTATAAGGTGTAGTCAGATCATGAAAACTTTCCAGAGAACTTTAAGACTTATCTAAATGTAATTATCAGGTTCACTCTTATCCAATGCATCAATCTTTAGATCTTCATCCTTCAAGATTTCTTACATGCAGAGGTCAATTTGTTGTTAAATTTAGGGGCACCAAATTATGGAATACATTTTCCCATCTGGCAAAGAAGAGATAAACACGTCCTCATGCCTAAACCTTAATCTTAATGTTGTGAAATGGTTGCAGTTTAGTAAAGTTTAGGCAACAAAATTACATTTAGGTAAGCTTCAGGAAAATATCATGATTTTGGTTTAAATTGGTACATTTGTATGTTATGTGACACGACAGTTACATAGGTTTAAATACGTAGCATTTAATTTTGGTGTCCCTATCTGGGACACAAACAGTGGCCTTTTGGATCAAAGCCCTGTATTTTTTCGGTACAAAAGTGCATCAAATAGTTACACATGTGACTGGAATGTGGCGTAGTTACGTAACTAAGTTAAACAACTCAGTGCTGACTTTTGGTTTCACATGGGACACAAACAGCAGTCTTGTATTTTTGTTTGACCCTTCCATTCATTCCGATCTCTACCATCCCCAGACTTTTTTTACCTTTATACTTCCATCAAAATCAGTACAGCCTCTTGGGGTTGCCACTTTAAAACCACTTTTCAACATAAATATGGGCCTGTTACATGTTATTGAGGCTTTTTTGGAGGGAAAGACAGTCATCTATCATCTGTATTCAATGCTGGGTGTCGTGCAGCTGTTCTGTGACCCTTTTGGTTCTGACTGTTGGTTTCTTGTACTTATTTATCTACTATAGATACATAAATTGTTGCACATATAGCTAATTCGTTGTGTAATAGTGCTGGGTTTATGCATGAACTGTAGATTTAATATACAGATGTTTGGGGAAAAAAGTTTGCGTGCATTTTTTTATTCAGTCAGGTCCACTCTCACAGTTCTGAAAGCAGGATTTACCACATGCTTCCCATTTTCTGCTCTGCATCCAAGAGACTCCATGAGGGAGCGTAAGCGCATCCAACATTTCTGACCAGGTGCTTGATGCAATTGGGAAGACAATTAAACGGACACAATGTGGATGTACGGTCCTTGGTGGACTGTATAGGAACCTTTGGGGCTCAGCTGTTCATCCGACAACATACCCAAGGAGAAGAACAGGTTCAGTGTAATTTTCAATTTGAGTCCCAGATCTGCAGATGTAAATTTGAGTTGATCTGGGGGATAAAAAGTAAAAAGGCCTGCATTATCTGGCTAACAACATCCTCACCATCAGCGCGGTAACTTCACAGCGCACTGTAGACCATTACCGTAGGACTTGGACATCAGTGATATCTGTCACAGATTGGACATAATAGCTTTAGACCCTGTCTTGTGAAAATCTACATCTCACCACTGTTAACCCCATAAGAAACAAGAAAAGCATTTGACTGCAGCAGTTGGAACTCCTAATTAGGTTGAAGTAGATCTCTTTGAACCGACGGTGTAACAGAAAAAGCAAAATGTGAAACATTTTCGGCCTCATTATAAGTTATCTAAAAGGCAAGGGCTCGTGATAATGAGGGCCATCCAGTGGGATGCAATGCGGTGGGAAGAGAGTGCCTAATTGTGTCAAATGGCTGGAAGTATTTCACTTTGAATTATGGGAGAAAAGGGGGAAAATAAAGCAGAGACGCACAACACGGACACAGTATGCAGCATTAGTGTCAGGAAATAAATGAGGTACTATAGAAAGTATAAGTGTGTGCATTTATTCAGGACAGGGTGATATAAAGGCTGTTGTGTGTTACACTTTGTCAAACTCACACCTCTATGTTTAGTCTCAATATTGCCAAACAACATACATCTAATTTAGTGAGTCTACCAGCAAAATTAGGTGTCAGTGCTTTCAACTGGAAACACCAACTTTTCTCACATATTTTTATTTTCTTAGTCTGGGTTTCAGATTTTATCAACATTTCATCACAAACCCTTTCACAGTGTTTTTTTTTTTTTTTTTTCTAAGCGCTGCTTTCTGCTGCCATCTCAATTTAATGAAGGTGCTTTTTGTGGCATTATAATTACAAAAAAATTTAATTTAAAAATGTATTTCCTGAAACATTTTTTTAGCTCTTTTTACTTGAACAAAATGACAAAAACAGGAATGAAAACACTCAACATAGATAACAAAAGTATCTTCGCAGCTTTTCTACTTCAATGAAATTGCATCACCATGGCAGACATACTGTACAATCTGCAGGCAAACATGCAATATAGAATCATGATTGCTCAAAAAGCCACAGTCTACATGGCAGCAAATACAATGGCTGCCTCACATCTCCTCATTGGCAGTAATGGAAGCAGGCTGCACCAGTAAACCTCGCCTTTGAACAGTAATTCCAAATCAAGACAAGAGGTTAAGAGGGTGGGGTGATGGCGGTGAGGGGAGGGGAAGGGGGGGGTCTCATTGGTGAGATGAGAGAGGAGACGTGGCTCTGACAAAGGATGAATACCTTGTTCTCACTCGCTGACAGCCACAATAGAGCAATCATCACCAATCTGCCTTGTCGGCTGATACACATCACAATGTGCCTCTTGAAAAGGCTCATTTCAGCAACAGGAGTTAAAGTGCTTCACACAGGTGACAGTCGATGGGCCGAGGAATCTGCATTTCAAAGCTTCCCCGTCTCGTCAGCACAAGTATGGACGCTCAACCATGGCGGTTCTGGGGATCGCTGGTTCTGATGAAGCCCATAAAAGGTGCCAAATGTTCTTTTTCCTGGGCCAAAAATTTTGTTTTCATTCAGGAGAAAAAACAAGTGTGTGCCCCTGACCCTATTACAACAAGGTAATGTCAGTTGTAATGCTTTATTTAAGGCGTACTGAAAGTTATCACAGGGTTTCCTATTAATTACCTAGACTCTGGCGGCCCGCCAGACTCTAATCTGTCCCGCCAGAGTCTCATGTGCTGCGCTAACGTTACATTTTAAGCTACTGAAAGTATTTAAATATAATAATAATTAATTAATTAGTTAATTAAATAAAATTATAATATAAAGTTATTTGGCATTGTGCTGCCATTGCTCAGTGTCTGTCACCCGTCAGTCAGTCAAAACCCTGATCCACCTCTCTGTCCTCCTCCGAGACATGCGCGCTCATTCACAAACTGTCTGTATCAGTCCCGCCCACATATGATCGATCCGTGTACACACACCGAACTAAATTCTATCAACCTGTCCGGGCCTGTCACTAAAAGCATGCAGCCTTCAAAATAAGAGCACAGTGTGTTAACAGAATCTACCACAGAATTTACAAGAAGACTGTCATAATAAGATGCCTTAAATAAAATATACAAGAACCTTTATTCTCCTTTAAAATAAATCTTAAAATATGCAATGATTAAGATTAGTGTATATGATGGAATAGTGGCATTAGAGTGTGAGAAGCCACCAAATTTCGGCTTTTATGGAA
This sequence comes from Centropristis striata, assembly GCF_030273125.1. Taxonomy (NCBI): domain Eukaryota; kingdom Metazoa; phylum Chordata; class Actinopteri; order Perciformes; family Serranidae; genus Centropristis; species Centropristis striata. Next base: position 11,937,310 of record NC_081540.1, on the reverse strand, counting down.
AAAAAAATTCCAGGGAGCATGCCCCCGGACCCCCCTAGCCAGCTATTTTTCCAAACTGGCTGGCTATTCCATGTCCTAGTGGAAAGCATGTTGACAGCAATTAAAAATGCCAAAGTAGGATAACAAAGATTCTATCATACACTAAATCTTCCATGCATTTTTTCAGGAAACTACCTTTTTGATTAGTTTCAAGTTACGAGTAGTTGTATCTATCATTAAGGCTGACTTTAAACTTTTTTGTTCACTGCTTTCCACAGCTCTGGGCTTGAATGTTTAGGGGAATTGCTTTAGAACAACACTAATCATCTTCCACCTGTTCCCAGTCATTCACTTAACACACACCTGCAGTCCAGAAATATATTAAAGGTCAGGCTTTTTTAGTTTTAGTTTAGCTGTATAATAATAATCATAATATCTTGCATTCTTATAGCGGCTTGCAGTGATGCTTTCCACATATGGATGCATATATAGGTACATATATATAAGTTACTTCTACTAACTAATAAAGGGTTTTTTATAGGGCCGGGACTTTAACGTGTTAATTAAGATTAATTAATTACACAAAAAATAACGCGTTAAAAAAATTGACGCATTTTAATCACACTTATTTTCACCGCGGAACTTTTGTCACTGTATAACAGTCCACTCTAACATTTTCTGCAAAGATCATCAATTACAGTAACTTTGCCACAACAAAACAAACGAAAAACTACAGCCACTTTATGTCCAGCCTATAATACATGCATTTTTTTCAGGGTGCAATACATGGTTGTGTGCAAGCTATGACCCTAAAATCAAAGTATTATAGTTTACAGAAGATGTACCTACCTATAGGCTACCTGAATTTCTGAAATGTACTATATTTCTAAATATGCTATTGCTACACTTATTGGCAAAAATTGCACTGGTAAACAATATTTTTGTTGCTTAAGCTTATGTATTCAGTCATTATTCAATGGTATACTAAAAACCCATGTGAAAAAATTACTTCTCACTGTTCTCAGGTCAAATATTTATATGCGATTAAAATGCGATTAATTTCGATTAGTTAATTACAAAGCCTCTAATTAATTAGATTAATTTTTTTTAATCGAGTCCCGCCCCTACTTTTTTACTATAATTTCAGTGTGACACTTGTTCCTACACAAGTAATTCCTTTAATTTTGCTTTTGTTTACATTCAAAGTATATTATGTATCATGTGACTGTGTCATCTGCAGGCAAGGATTGCAACAAAACTGGCAATACTGAGTGTCACACTTTGAACCCTCCTCATGCAGAAAAAAATAGATCACACTACTAATTGTGGTTCTATATTTGCACTCAGAAGAAGTCATTTTAGAAGAAGACTTATTTTTCATGCCTGATATGTCTCCAGACACAGTTCAACACAGAAATCTCCAATCAAGTAATCAATCATTCATTAGTATTGATCCACCACCCTGATATGTTGCTCAATTTGTGTGATGAAGCAGCAAAATTCCCTTTTATTTAATCTGTTTTGTCCATTCACCTAATGGGACTATCTGTTAATAGAAAAATCTGGATATTTTACCTTTTTTTGGTGCCACACGTGCTGAGTTGTTCAGAAGTGGCTCCATAACATAATACAGCGCCTCTGCTCAGCGTTTAGTGAGTGATCTGTGTCCCAACTATGTGAATTCCCTCTAGTTTGACATGTGTCCAGCCTTATGTAAATATTCATTAAATTTACTTCTTTATTGGGAGCCGTTCTGCTCATGGAATATATTTTTTGGGACAGCTATCAGCCTGCATAGCCTGTGTTAAATCTAAAGGAGCTTTCTGCAGCCAATCCAAACACATTTGGTCATGGCTTTGAAAAACATTACCTCTTACAGATATATAGTATTCCAGACCTGTGGGGAATATGTGTAAACATTAAACTACAGCTCTGAGAAGAGTGCAGCCGTGCCAGCGATGCTCTGGTGGAATTACCCCTGTATCCCTGCTATGGTCCCCTGAGAGTGGAGGACATTGAGCTTTGCTTGGTCTTTCAAACGCACACAGGTACTCGTCATGCAGCTTTTGGTGAAATCCAAGCCACTGGATTGTTAGTATGGCCGTTTAATTCACATGACGTGTACCATGCTGTCATGAGTTTTATTTCATTTTGTGATTATTTTGGGAGGATTCCACTGGACATAGTGCAGAAAAGCTGAAAAACCTTTTGGGTGGAGCCTTTTTTGTTACCGTTAGTGGAAAACCATGATACTTCAAAAGCTAGAAATGTAGCGCTCGCGGTCGGAATTCCACTTCATTCCTAAGTTGTTGGATGGAGTTTAGGCAGACCAGTCAAGTTCTTCCCCACCAAACTGGGAAAACCATTTTTATGGAGCTGGCTTTGTGCATGGGGGCATTGTCACTTTGAAACACCAGAGAGTCTTCTCTAAGCTGTTGACACAAAATTGGCAGCTAAAATCTTGCATGCTGTAGTATTACACTCCCGCCTAATTGTGATGTCCACACACCTCTGGCCTCATAGTGTATGATTTTCTAACACTAGAAGTTTCAATAAACTAAATTGCCTGTCTCCATCCATAAAGTGAAAATAAATCAGAAACTTATGAGACATCACCTTCACTTTAAAATCCCAGGGAAAAACAAAACATCACATTTTGGCCCGCGGCGATGAGTTGGGATTTGTTCAACCGGAAAAGACGCCCAACAACCATTTAAACCTTCAGTCATACACTAAACCTGACAGCAATAAAAACAGCTTTTTTTTAAACTGTTGCTGTTGTGAGCCAGCACTCTGTGCTTAGGTTTGAGAGCAAACACGTGCAAAAGAAAAAAGAAAAGAAAGAAAGAAATGCTCTTTTTGGTCCCCTGTCCTTTCTCCACCTGCAGCTCACAGCGGTGACATCATGGATTACCTCACCATGAGAACATGTTCACATGGGACGTGGCCTACATGCCGACACTGGACTCCATCCCGAGACGCCCTGGATGGACGCAGCTTGTCGCATCTCAATCCGTCCTGCAGGAAGCCTTGGCGCACAGTGGACATAAATCAGACGGAGTAAGTGGACTCAGTAACTGACCGTCATAAACTAAACAAACAGGCAGGATATGCTATCCTCCTGTGCTCTGTTAACTCACAGCCAGGAGAGCTTTTTACAGTCTTCTTGTAAATGTAGTGAACTGATGTTTTCAATTAAAGTCGACTCGGAGGTGAGTTTCTACCCTTGATTCATAAACCAACCGTAATAAGTTTTCATCGAGTCGTATCTCTCGACTTGTTGTGATGAAATACGCTCTGTGAGGTGAAAGCACCGAGGTTGGCCACACAAGAACAGGTCCAGCTGTGAGAGGAGGTGAAGGTTTGATGTTAGCTCTGGGAGGATATACTCCTTCTGCACATGTGAAATCAACTCACAAACAAGCTGCTCTTATTCAAACACTCTGCTAATCAGGATGCAGTTGAGACACATGAAGTTTATCTGGAAACACAGATTTTAGTATCACTCTTAACAGTTTGATCAAATTCTCTTTCTGTCTTTTATGCTTTATAAACCCCCTTTATTATAAATCTTACAAAGTATTTAATTATTTGGTAATATTTTACACAATATTTCTACTTTTCTCCGATTTTATTATTGGTGCAGTTTTAAAGTCCTTTACAGTTGATTGAAAACTGTGAAATCACAGGAAGCAGGTTTCTCTGCAGCTTGTCACTAATTCACACGTTACAGCAGGAGTTGTCTTTTGATGGAGCTGGTGTTTGTTTTTGAAAAGTCACTTCAAAATTTAATGCACTTTTAAATTTTGCAGCTCGATGCTTCATATTTAATGCAAAGGTGGGTCTGTCAGTAGCATTTCAACATACCAGAATTAGATTGGACTCATCTTTCCACACTGTAAGGACACAACTGGAGATTGTTCATGTAAGACACATCCTCACTTACAGGAAATACTCTGTTTAGTTTCAGAAAGGTGTGGCACCTGCGTAGAGCATGCAGTAGACAGGACATGACACAAAAAGTACGCTGAGGTTGCATAGCCGGTTTACAATTTGGTCATTATCAAACAAGCCTCTTCATGTTACTTGATTTTGTTTGACAACTTCAGCATTTGTCCATGCAGACAAAAGTTCCTGAATTTTGTCATCTCTCCAGTTAGACATTTTCAATGACATCTCATCTAAATTACCTTTCCATGTTTTCTTTTCTTCCAATTTCTTCCAATTTTCTTTTTTTCCAATCTTCAAATTTCCAATTTTGTATCAGGGTGCTGGCAGTGTAAAGTCAGTTGTTCTGGTCCAACTGATTTGGATATTTGAGTTCTATTTCCTCTGGGTAATGTCAAGATAACTTTAGGTTTGTTGTGCATATGTGACTTTATAGACATTAGCCACTTTCATAGTGCCCTTTCATGCCAGGACATTTCAACTCTGTAACATCTTTCCTGCACTATGAACGTGCCAGAAGCAGGATGCCGGGATCAAGTTATCCCAACAATTTTTTGCCTTTGTGACTACCTCTGGAGGCAGAAAATTGGTGGGACTGTTGGGAGCGGGACCACTGTGAACAGGCCATCACGACAAGGGCGGAATATTTGACATTGCGCATGACGATTAACACACTCCTCCCACTTGGTCCAACAGTCATCGAATCACTGTTAAGCAGCTGCACAATAACTGCGCCCGTCGCTAACTGTACACGGCGTCTGCTGCTTATTGTAAACAAACCAGCATGCTAACTGTGCACAGAGTGTCTGGTCTGGTGGTTGTAACAAACGGAGGTCGCTAAGTGAACACATACTGCAACACATAGATACTGTACTGCTACAGAGCTAACTGTAGCACTGTGCTACTGTGCAGCACTGCTGCTGCTCTGTCACACGTCACTATCGTCTCCTCCTACTATTGTCTCCTCCTACTATCGTCTCCTCCTGTTATCTTTCCACCTTGTTCCGCGACACCGGACTGCACTATAAAAGGGCACAAAAATCACACCTTCTCGGGATCACAATGAACTCCCTAAGGTGAAAAGCCGGCACAGATCTTTCCGGCAATATGGCGGGACATTTGTGGGACCGCCCTATAAAAGGGGCTATAGACACAGATAAGCCTGCAACCAAGGCTATAGCAAAGATTTTACCAGATCTGAGGTCATAAATCTAAATTTTTAAACACAATATCTTTTAAATAACTTGCATATTTAGTAATTCACTGAACTTTTTAGCTCACTTTCTGCTTTATTGCTGTAATAATATTTAATACATTGGATGTATAAACCAGGATGTAAAGAAGTATTTCCAAAAAGACTGCCATAACCTTTTGTCCATAATAGTAGTTACATCCTGGTTGGTGATTTCTGTTTTCAGAATTTTCATGTTTTTACAAAATAACATCAACCAGATGCTCCCCAGAGGGTACAGAATGTTTTTAGTCTCACAAAACTAAAAAGTAAAAAATACAGAATTGTGTTACACACAGCAAAATAGGCTTCTGGAAACCCAACATTTCCATGATACGAGCTTTCCACCTGACAGTGAGGGTGTGTTCACCTTTGATATCCAAACAGGCATCAACACACACAGGCCGCCTGTTCTAACTGCATTCATCACCCTGAAAGCGTGTCTCCACCATCCTGCAGCCCGAGTCAAGACTGATGTTATTACCTTATCAAAGGTGGAGGTGTCTGCTGCTCCGGGGGAAACGAGAGACCAGGAGAGAGGAGGTGGGAGGGGTGGATGGTTTCCTTTGACTGGTTGGCAGCCGACGGGACACCAGGCGTATTTATCCCTCGCCACCGGCTTATCAGCGAGGCCTGTAAATCTACCTGACAGGTCTTTACAGGTGCCGTTAATCCCGCTGATTCAATTCATTTTGCTAACTGCTCGGATGCGGCCTCTCTCTGCGGGGAAGATCAAACCCCTAGTCCATTCTCGCCGAGTTAGTTTGTGTTGTCCTCGTGATGGAAAGCCAAATCCACTCTCTCTAACGTGGAGATGAAAGGTGTAATGCAGCCTCCGTGGCAGTCAGATTATTCCTCCAAACATGTTTGTGCTTCTTTATTTGCTGCACACTGGGTTTCGCTTTTTTCTGACTGTTATTTACACAGGAGAGATTTGCTGTGCAGGTATGCGGTTTTTTAGCAAAGCCCTGCTACACGCTCGTATTTTTTTGTAGCTCGGAGCTGCCCTGTTGAACTCCAGTCTTGTAGTACACAGCTCTGAAAGTGCTGCTGCTGAGAGAAGACTATTCCTTTCTTTTCCCCAGTGTAATGTGTACTGTTAAGCTGATAATTACACTGAATTGTCAGCCATTTGTTATTTCAGTTGCTTAAAAAACCAAGTGGCAATTACAAGGTCTGAGACTCAACTAGAGTTCTGCTGCCTCTCTGCCCAAAGATATTGGTGTTTTTACAACTCTACACTGTCTTTTTTTCTTTTTCTTTATCAGTGATCTGTCAGACGGTGCACTGCAGTGTCTCAGTCTGTGTTCACACTGTGAGCAATAACATCCACGATTCACTGGGATCAGGGAAACATGAGGATGACCGACATACTTGTCGGAGCAGGTTTTGAACTTTTTACCTTTGTCTGCTCTCAGGTTTCTACGCTTCCTGTTTTTTTAAACAGGATCTCTTTCTATCAAATACAAGGTGACAACGAGTCCTGTATGTTTTTTGTCCCCCCTGATGCGTCACACAGGAGCGTTTCCAGCATCCTTTACATCGGCAGGAGATCAACTCGCCCTTATACCTGAACATAGAAGTCACAATCATTTCAAACACCTCGTTAATATTGTGAAATAGTCATAGTTTTGTTTGGTTGAGGCAAGCGGCAACCTCCCGTCAAGCCTGGCTCTAAAATGGAGCGAGTCCTTATTGACCCCCATATAAAATGCCCAACTTTACAGCAGAAATAAACATGTTCACAGCCTGCGCTCTGTTGCTAATTTCCCCATTCATGACAACTATGAGAAGGGTGAATTTTTATATGATTCACCTGTTTAGATCATATTGAGCCTAAAGGGATATTATTGGCATGGGTACTATGATTGACCACCCACCTACTTTGAGCTGAATTTCTGTTTAAGAATTTCTTCAGAAACCTGCGGGTGATGTGACTCATACTAGTTCCATTGAAATTACACAACTTCAAATGTATTTTTGTGTCACACAGGACACAAATACTGGTCTCCTGAGTCAAAGTCCTGTGTTTGATTGACCCGTCCACCACCCTCCTGCCCACCTCAAAGTGGACCTCGTCCTTCTATATAATTACTACAGCCACTGGAGTCCCCAGTCACTACACTGTAAAAAAAAAAAAAAAATCTGTTTAATTTACGGTAAAATACTGGCAGCTGTGGTTGCCAGAACTTCACCATAAAAATTACAGTGAGTGGGTTTTCTACTGTAAAATAAATAAAAATATCAGCAAAAACTGATTTAGACTGAAAAGTCCCTTAAATATTTAGGGTAATTGTGTCCTTTGACAAGATGGTATCTTTTCATTAGTTTTACCTGAAAATGTTATATTTTTACAGTAAAACTGTGTGTTTTCTACAGTTGTTTAAAAGTTTTGTACTATTCCTTGTTTTACAGGAATTAAAAGTGTCTACTACAGTGATTTGGAATTTTTTATTTTACTTCTAAAGTTTTTACTCTAGTTGACTTATTTTTCATGCAATTTGACAGTGTTTTACAGTAATTTCTACAAACAGGGTCTTCAAGGTCAAAGAAACTAAGCCATCCTCAAATGTTGTTGTCTGCAAAAATGGACTCTATGATAACACGTTAGGTAAGAATCTGACCCTTGAATGATCGCCAAAGCAGAGTTTCCCTTCATGTGTCCCACTTTAAGAAAGGACACAACAGAAACCTTGCAGCTGTCCTAGTCAAGGATGCCTTTGCAGTAAAGAAAGTGGTTCCAGAGAGCCAGCTGAAGCTGTGGAAACACTTCTTTGTTTTACCTCATCTTACCCTGTGAGCGTTTGCTGAGCTCAGTCATTTCGAGCACGGCCTTCCCCAATCACACAGCTCAGTTTGAAATTGAAGTAATAACCTTTGTCTGCCCATCGTACCGTGTTCTCACTTCCTTCCTAAATGCAGCTCCAAGCTTCCAGTCAGGGATTCTCCAAGGCCTTTTTTTCTGATCTTGAGAGGGCCACTCACAAGGAAAAACAAGAGTAGATTGAATCTTGGCAGGTTTGCGTGTTTAAACGGAGCGGTCACCTCCGTCTGGCTTCCTGCTGCAGACATCAAGCAGCAACCTTATCGTTTCCTCGCGGTGATTAGGCCACTTCCTGGTGACTGCATCACAGGTTCAAGTTCATTTATGCTCCCTGTTCTTCAGAGTGGTGTTCCTCAACCTTTTGGTGAGTCATGTGGTGAGTCAAAAGATCAAAATCATGACCTTTAAAAGTAATCAAGACTTTAATTGGCTTTTCCCCGCTAACAATTCCTAATCTGTTACATCTGTAAGATCACAAGGAAGTGGACCTTTTCAGAAGCATGATTTTATATTTATATTGTATGAGCATGCAGTTGTTTATGTTTGAATTTATTATTTTTTACAGGTTATTATCTCACTGTTTCCTACTTCCTATTTCCTACTTTTCTTTTACTGCTGGATCTCCTCTCACATTTCTTCATGAAGACAACAGTAAAAAAGAATTGTAAATATTTGTTGATATGGACACAGTACAGGTGCACATCTGGAGCATTGGATATTTCTCCACTTGACAAATATTAATCTTCATGGTTTTTAAGAGAGTGGCATCCAGCGCCAGGATTTCAACCAGCCACCTCTCGCTCACAGACCCATGTGTCTAACCTCTCGTCCCTCGCTGCCCCCTCAGCGAGCTGTTTTCCTGTGCTTTCTCTCCGTCTCTGATGGGACGTCCTCTCGCCGGCTCAGAGCTGAGAGGGGCGTTTATCTCTGACCCGCAGGTTCGGCCCCGCTGTCTCAGCTGCCAAAACAGCCCCATTCAACATTGTGCTGAGTTCATCAATGCTCCGCTGACACACACACACACACACACACACACACACACACACAGGGAGAGGCTTACACACAGATTCACGCTGCAAAAAATATTCACCATGCATCACTTGTTGTTTAATAATTATTTCTGTAACGGCTGCTTCCAAATCACTTGTCAATCAAACAGAATGGTCTGCATTGTTTATCTTCAACTCTGGCTCTTCTGCCAATAAACTTTTCCGTAGGTGGCGCTCTTTTCTATTTCTATGTAGCTGCTGACTGACTTTGCTCCTGCCAGACAAACCAATAACTAGAAATGTGTCATGGGTATATTACGGGTTGTATCAATCTTATAGTTCATGATGACTGAGAACACCAAAATAGAAATTTATACATATTTAAATTTGACAGATGAGCTATATCTGTATGCTTTTAGTGGAGATGTGCTTCTATAATGACATTTGAACATGAAAATTTCACTTTAAGTAAAAATAACAAGATCAATAAAATGATTCTAGATTAAAAAAAAATCAAAAAAATCAAATGAAATAATAAATAAATCATAATAATAATAAAAACATTTACACTGGAAATAATCAAGTAAAAAATAGTTCAAATAATTACAACAAATAATTATTGTACGAATAAATATATCAGCTATTTTTTCAGTTGAATTTATTAATGCAAAAAATTAAAAATGGGAAATTCACAAATCCTAAGATTCTATCTTAATTTTGTTTTGTTTTTAAATAACCCAAATATACAGAAGAATAGCAAAAAAATATTAAATTATTAAGTTTTTTTTTAATTTTAATTAATTATTATACTACAACTGCATGCTTCTTAATTAATCAAAAGTTTATTCAGGACTGTGTTTTTGTTTTGTCACTAACTCATTGAGGCTTTTTTTTAAAAATGCCCTCTCATAGAAAATATTTCAAAGCATGATATTAAAAGTAAATGACTTGGTAAAGCAGATATTTTTTGTAGTGTACACAATGCCCCCACAAATCCTGTGCAGGAAAGAACAACCTCAGTCCTTTTGGCTGGATATCTGGGGACCTCTGTGACAACTCCCACCCCCTCCATCGCCGAGTGCCTATCAACCTCCGACAGGTCAGGTCCTCACGCACACACACACACACACACACATACACACACACACACACACAGAGGTCCCAAACCCGCGACCTCTCCCCTGTCACAACTGTCACTTGACTTCAGCGAGCAGAAACCGCTTTTATCAGAGAACCTGAAGCGCTCCTCTGACAAAGCTGAGGAACTGCCAGAGACTGACCCCTGTGTATATTTAGCAGCAGCTTGGCAGTCGCCCATCCCAACTGTCGAGGCTGTCAGAGCCTCGCATGCACACCAACCGTCCCTCCACCCCCACCTCACTTTGATTATGGAGAAAGGAAGTCACAGGAGGTGCTTTCAGTGCTCAATTAAATAGTTTTTTTCAGGTAAAGTCACGTTTTTGAAACAATAACACCTCAGCTATGTTTTAATGAGCACTCTTTTTAGCTGAAATATCTCAAAGTATTACATCCTCTGCAGCTTCTCTTTTAAAATGCAGTCATGCCTGTGTCAAAGGTGGTGTGAACTGAGTTAGTGTCCTGGCAAACTAAGTTTTCCTGGTGTAAAGATTAAAAGGTGCATCATAAATTTAAAGGTATGCAATGCAGTATTTTTCCTCAAACACAAACACAAAAGTTACCAAAAGAAGACACAAAATGATGGAGAAAAGATTTTTTAAAAATTACCAAGAAATACCCGAAAGGACACAAAATTACCAAAAAGCCCACTACATTACCAAGAAGACACACAAAATTACCAAGAAATACCCGAAAGGACACAAAATTACCAAAAAACCCACAAAATTACCAAGAAGACACAAAAAATTACCAAAAAAACCCACAAAATTACCAAGAAAACACACAAAATGACCCCAAAAAAGACATTAAATGACCAAAAAAGAAACTCATGCATAATAATCCTTTTCAAACACCAGAAAGGTGTGGTGGTGCAACAAGTTCTCCAACATAAACGGCAGAAGAGGTCATGTGTCAGTACCACAAATTACGGAACGTAGGTACGTATCGTGGCTCGTGGTAAATCGGTGCGTTCTAAAAATAGCACACAAGTACGGTCCGAGGTTTTAAAAAAGGCTGCAGTTTCTGTGGATTTATGTTGTAAAACCACTGACCTTAGGTTTCGGGCAAAAAACTTCTGGTAAGGTGTTATAGAAGACAGTTATAAAAACCAGTAAATAAATGTACGTAAATGCCGGAAGTGACTACCGTACTTAACAAAACGCAAGTTTACGTTTTTGAACGTAACTTGCGTTTTTTAAGTACTTGAACAACGTAACTTAAGTCAAAAATGGTTCACTGTTGTTTTCACAGGGGACATGAACCCTGGGTGAAAGATTGCCATTTGTTCGACCCATCCACCACCCCATCCCTCAACTGAACGCGGGAATCCACCCCTTTAAACTTTGCTTGGCTATCAATCACTACTACGTCAGCAAAATGGTGGCGGAGGCATTACAGCGGAGGGTGAAATACGGACACATCTTGTTTTTCGCTGCCTGGACACACAAGCTATATTGACGTTTGACGGGAGAACAGGCTGGGTGGTGTCTCTGTCTACAGAGACTGTATTCTCTCTTTTCATTTTGCTGTGCTCGCAAAACGAGGATATAAGGCAGCTTTTTTCTCATGCACACATGCCACTCACCTTTAAATTCTCACCAAGTGTATCTGTTTGGTTGCAGAGAGATCACGGCAGTCCATGTTCTCCAAACTTTCAGTCCAAACCAGATTCAAGGTTTTTGTTTCAAGTCCTTTAACTTCTTTCTTGTAGTTGACTTGTCTCTCTTTGTCGTTTGATGATTTTTTTAAGAGCACTTCCTTTCAAACGATGAATATCCGACCATTTCATCTTTTATAACCATCATAACCCCATAACCCTGCTGTCTTTTGATGAAATAGGCCAGAGCAAGTATCTAAATTAGACATTCAGCATCAATGCGAAATGAAGGGACCCTTCACACTCTGAAGCATCGACTGACTTTGACTCTGAAAAAGTTTGCCTGCTCTTTGGACTTCTTTGCACTCGTTTCTGGAGCAGTGGAGAGATGTTTTGTCTCTTTGATGTGTTTTTTTTTTTTTTAAATACATATTGATATGGCCTTTTGCATCTGTTGCTCAATAAAATACAAGATCATTTGGTTTAATGAAAAATAAGGAAGATTTAAAAAGTTTTAAAACAAACAGCGAGATAACTTCTACTTCGGAAACCTTTCCTTTCCCAATAGCCCAATCAGTTGTTATCTCTCAAATTCAGCCTCATCCTGCAGCTCTGAGGATGATTCAGGACCGTGTGTCATCTACCAGACTTGTGAGTCAGACTGCAGCTTGTTTTGTACAGAAGGGTGAAAAAGGCTCCGGTGTATTAGCATACGAGCGTACCTTTGTTTGCCCTCTTGCATTTTTCTGTGTCAGATCAATGCTCTGTGACATGTGATTATTGTAGTGTAAGAAAACGCATGAGGTCTCCCTCGCTTACCTTCGTCTCTGTAACCTTAATGCAATGAGCAGCGGTGCAGTGGTGCAAACTTTGAGCTTTAGACGATGTTTGAACTCATATCCTTCAGCAGGAGGGATGGTGTGAATTATTACGCAGCACGAGATGTTGTCTTATTTCTCTTTGTTTTCTTCTTCTGTTGTCTTTTATGTCATTTTTGGCCTTTTTTAGCCTTTTTTAAGCCAAAATTATAATTTATATCCATCTTAGGTGGATAGAAAATTCCATTCCATTTACAAATACCCATATGTTAATTTAATCACCAAATGCATGATTCTATTTAAAACATATTGTTGATTTATGTCATACAGATTGAAATTATTCATAAACATAGTGTCATTTGGGACAAATTCAATTCATTTTTGACCAAAAATTATGTTTTTATGATACATTTGACAAGCTTTTCTGTTAAAAAAATCCTGGATCCTTCTTTGTACTGCAGAAAACAACAATTTCCAAAAAATCATTTGTCAATGAAATGAAAGACAGAAGCATTGGGTTATGATTTGGTGATCAGTGTGTTCATGAAGAGTTACCTCTCAGGCCCGGGTTAAGTTCACACACACTGAGTTTCACTGTATTCCAGCGCTCGCTCTGGCTGAGTGCCATGCACTGCTTAGCGGGAATCTCAAATTGAACCTAATCGGTTCTCCAGTCACCGTGTTTAAATGGTCTTTTCGCCAGGTTAATGGGATTTCCGCCGAAAGGTCTGCACTCGACGTCTAAAGTGGTCGAGACAATCGCAATGAGCTCTGAGTCAAGTGTGATTAACCCGCTGACCCGCCTGTAGCCATCGCGCCTCTGCTTTCTCTCAGCTCCACTGGAACTGTGTTCAAGTCAAGTCACATTTACTTATTAGGATGTAAACAAGGACGTGGTGGAACAAAGAGTAATGAGAACAACAGATAGGGAAAGTACATCCCAGATTTCAGGGAACAGGGCACAGCGTGTGTGTGTGTGTGTGTGTGTGTGTGTGTGGGAACACAGTTTTACTAAGTAATGTGGAACTTTTACAACATGTGCTCCCATGTACTCTTGGTTGACAAGAGTTAGAAGAAGTCTTTAGATCTTTAAATGAAGTAAAAGTATTATTTATGACAGTGTAGAAATAGTAAAAGTCTGTTTAGTATTCCATTTCAAACAACCAAAACTAAGAGTAGTCGTTATTTAGCAGGATCTTTAGAATGGCCTCAAATATAATAATATATATTCTATTATTAATATATATTCTATTATATAATTGCATTATAATTATATATATTTAATGCTGCATGGCTTGTTCATTTCACTGGGTCAGTAAAGTTTTATTTTGTATAATAATAATAATAATATAATACATCAAAATGATTTTTGAAATAATATTGTGTATTATTACTCAGAATCTGTAAAGTAATTAGTAACTTATGTTGTGAAATAACTGTAGTTAAGTAAAAAGTTCCAAAATCTAGTAGAGCAGAAGTAGCAAGTATATAAAATGGCAAAACATTTTAAATAAATAACATAATGTATACAAGAAAATTATTTTAAAAAATAATAAATAAATAAAGTACACAGTCACCCATAAAGTTTGAATAAAATATTTTTTTAGCTCTTCAGAATGAAATGATTGACAATGTGATTTATTCTAAACAGATAAAGTGTATATATTTTAAAAAATGTATTAATCAATCAAAAATATATATCACAATGAGAATGAAGCCACAATTAACAGAGGATTCTGTCTAAAAACAAATTTATATCCAACGTTATGGGCAACCGTGTAGAATATTTAAATACCAAAGTAAAGTATAGTTAAGTAGCGTACTTGAATAAATGTACTTAGTTACATTCCACCACTGTGACTGACATGATGGCCAGAACTATAAAAGTAAGACCCAAGTTGAATAAACCAGTATGATCCTTTAATTTTTAATTCCCTGAGCTAAACTGTCACAGAAGTTTTTAATCAGTTTCCTCGCCGTTCAGCTTCCATACCAACAACTACAATCTTGTAACCTTACACATAGTATGTTGTCTAACTACCCAACCCTGATAATGGAGCGAATTGTTCCGCATCGATCCACGCTGTGGTGGTAATCATCCGTTTGTGTGGGTCAGTGTCTGTAATGATTTTACTCTTCTTCTGCCCTCTGACCTTCATGTAAGTGGGAGTGTGTGTGTAGTGGTGTATTATTGTTGAGCATTAGCCAATGAACCGTCTTCTGACGTGTCACGGAGGCAGAAACGAGCAGTGTTATCACCTCTGATGGCTTCCTCTCACTAAGTGTTCATTCAGTGAAGACTTTCCCCATCTAACAGTGCTGTTTTTTGTTTGTTATAAAACGAATCCTTCAATATTCCAATAAAAACATCCATGATTGAATAAATTCGCTCCATATTTTTGTTCTGCTTGGGTCAATCCATGTTTTAGTCTTGTAAAACACTTATGTAACCTACACATGACTTTCAAAGTCATCAGTTTGCTGCACTGATCGCATTAAGTGTCTGTCTCATGATGAGGTATCTTGTAGTTCCTGTGGTTTGCACATAACACTAGTGATCAGCAACAGTCACACTTTACCAGACATTTCACTGGAACCAATCAACGACAAGTCTGTCTACTTAGTCAACAAAATACACGTGACACATACAGAAAAAGATGCAAGACCATTTGCGAGACAGTTTTTCCATTGAAAGGAAGAAGCAAGAAGCTACCAGTCCTTCTGAGAAAACTGAGAAATAAATAAAAGAATAACCGCTTGTTCTGTTGCAAATGTTCTGACTCCTGCCCCTGATATTTCTCACATTTTCTATCTTGTGCTCTCATTAGCTTCAGGTTGGTGCTGTCATTTCCAGGCAAAACTATTTCTAAAGTATTTGGATTAGTAGACAGTTCAGATATTTACCCTGTTGGAGACTCATCAGCCTATCAGTCAGATCATATCTTTTAATACTTGTCAGATATCGATTTTTGTGAACGGGACTGAGCGTCAATTTAATTCTGATATTGGGCTGTTTGTTGGAAATCTCTAAAAGCTGATTGAAGATTGTGTAATGCAAACTTGTTATAACAAGAACAAAATATTTCATGGTAGAGGTCTTCTTTCTGGCTTCTTGTTAAAATTAATGCATTCAATAATTGTGAAAGAAAAGAGGTCCCTCCTCAAGAGGTCGACTTCAGCCCATACTTGTGCACGCCTGGACCTTATTATCATATAAGTGTCACTACCGAACTATGGACTTGGACCCAAATGTACAAACAAAATTTCAAAATAAAGTTTTATTAAACAAAATAAAAATCAAAGGAAAAAAATCTACACTAATCTCAGAAACTGAAACTTACAACACTAACAACAACTAAAAACAAATAAACAAACAGAAATACACTTTTGCGAACAAAGTATCAAAGCAACAAGACCTGACAATGACATGGACAAAGCGCTAGTCCTCTGACATGAGACATGTCGAACTGGCACAGGACAAAGTGTGCACTATATACACACACATGGTAAGGGCACAGGTTGAAACAATCAGGGCGGGAAAACAGACAAAGGGAGAAAGTAAAACTCGGAACAATGGACACAGACAGGAAGTGGAACCAAAATAAAACAGGAAATCACAAGACAACAAAGACAAGAGACTGAACTGAATGAACTAACAACACGTCTTTCTGGACATGACAATGAGTATTATAAAGTAGTTATAAAATCATTGTCAAGTGAGTTAGTGTGATTTTTTTGTGCAACACCTTACCAGTTCTGCACAGGCCAAACCCAGCCCATATCCACCACTATGGACCCAGTTGACCTTGACCTCCATTGCTAACGAGACCCATAAAGAGCTCAAGGCTTTACACATCAAATTGGCACAAGTCAAACCCATTGGACCCATTGTGTATTGTCTTTCTCCCATGATCCATATCTGTAGAGACCGACAGCCTGTTATGTTAATAATAGCATCTAGTTCCAGGAACTAACTGAGTTTTATCTAATAAGACTTTGAAAACAACCATACATGGCAGCAGGAGTTAACAGATATCAGGTAAAATCTCTAAAGCCCAAAGCATATAAAACATGTTGTCAGCCAAAGAGTTAAGGCACACCTACTTCCCCTGGAAAATTGCCATCATTTGTTTTAATTTGGTACTTTTTGATGTCGCTTCAGTTGTCAGTGGATATCTCGTTTGGGAGGAAATCTTCACATGTTCACTTCAAACGCTCCAGGCAAAGGATTTCTCCTCCCTTTTTGTCAAAAGTAGCTAGCTTTAGAAATTAGGGTTGATTCTGTGACAGCTACAGTACACGTGTGAGAACTAGGTCACATAGTATTTAGAATACTTACTTACAAGTGCTTAAAGAGGTTACTCATGCCCACCTAGTGTGTTAGGAGAGTGCTTTAATGGCATCTGAGTGCATCCATCAACTCTGACTGAAGGCTTTCATTCCAAATCAGACAAATCAAACCCTCCTTGCTCACACGACATAGTAGTAAAGTGGATGTAAAGTCATGTTTAGCCACATATGCTGCGTTCATGTGTTGCTAGGAAAGACCTACGTCCAGGACTTCCATGCCGGGGTGTTGGTGGATGTTTATGCTTCTGCTCTTCTGCACTGAAACTGTTTAATTCTCTCCAGCTGAAGTCAGCCGAGCAGCTTAAGTATAGAAAAGGATTTCAAGTCTGACTCCCGAGCCAAGTCTGCTGTATTCAGTTACTAATGTTTGCGTTATGGCTCGGAGCGGGTGACATAATATTTGACATGAGATGCCAAGTGTGAGCAACTCTGTGTGTAAGTGTGAGTGTGTGTTTTGTTCTCCTCAGGGTGTGAAGGTATTAAACCAACTGGCAGGATCTGGTGGGAGCTCATCGACTGATGGGCCAGAACAGCTGCACAGGTACACACACAAAGACACATTCACTGGAGGGTCCTCATACACGTTATATAGCCTTTATTTTGGTGCTGTGTTTGTAAATGTTGTCTGTCCACTTTAAATGATTGTTTTTCTGGGCTTTTTGCATTATAATTTTACATGAGGGTTAGATTTTAATCTTTAAAAAGAAACCATTTTTTGCATTTTCCTCTTCAAAGGCAGTTTGTACCCTTGTCCTTTCCTTCCTTGTAACTGTATCCCAAATCGGACACAGTTCGAATAAGGTTCTATCAAAATTTCACATTAACTACTAATATAAATGATCATGTTACGCTTCCAATTAATTAAATGGTGTGAAACTAAAGTCTAACTTCTTATCTTTCGAACCGTATATTGTTTTAGCCGTGTAGGCTCGGGTTTACCAGAGTCGGCCAAAGGACGCTAACGCTGGTGAATCGAATCGGACACTTGGATCTCCTCGCTGTAAAACAATGGGGGGCTGCTGAGTTTTTCAGGGGAAATTGGATGTTTCTGGGTGAACAAAATACATATCACTGTTATAAACTTTATTAACACACCCAGACCATACCTCTGTCCTTCACAATAAAAGTAAAAATACAGATGTACTCTTCATATCCCAAGCATTCTTACGGTTTTCTCTCATCAGAGTTACTTTTGTATTGTAATTAGACATGTAAATCTCCATGTACATAAATTAAATTTCACACTTAGATTGTTAAATATGTATAAATCAATTATACCTACACTATTGGTGGCAATCTTTCCTTTAGTAGCCGAATTATCCACATAGGTCTCCTTCTACCTTAAACAAACAGACTTGCATATTAAAACGGGGAAAAAACACTGAATAAAGTAGTTTCACGTTATAAATCTGTGTTTCTTGCATCGGCCTCAGGTGCCTCTGATTGTTTCTCTGATAACACAAGATCAGGACATCAGATGACTGAAATCCTTTATCTGTTAAAATAGTTAAGAGCTAACTACCAATATCTAAAAAGTGCATCATGCAAATGTGACTTAAAACTGCATAAAAGTCCATTTATGACAACAAAACTGCTTATTCATGCACAAAAAGGATATGACATCATTGACAGGTGACCAAATGAAAGAAACTTGGTTGAAATGACAGATTTCTACAGGTGACATTCGGTTTATTGAAAATACACAACTAAACAAAACATATAATATACTGTATGTCGAGTCATTTTTAGACATTTTAATGTGGAAAAGTTGCATCTTATACTTTTAAACATTTAAATACTAAATTAAAGCATATTATATCAAGTAAAATGCCAATAGCTGACTGTTTAATACATTCATTTAAGCAGTGTGAAACCTTAAAGCCCAGTGTTATTTAGAAATATTTAAATGTGTTTGAAGTAAGACCTTTTGATAAAATTCATATGTAACTCAACCCTGAAGTGGTATCCTGAGGTGACAATGAGCCAAAATGTCATCACTTACAATGGCTGTCCTTAAAATTCCTGTGAGGAAATTCTGAGGGGAAAAAAAATCAAGAACACACAAAATCCTCCATGCAACACACTCTATTTCCCAACAGGTGCAGAAGAAGATCAAGTTGCAACACTTTTCTTCCTCCCCCTCCTCTTCTCCTTCCCGCCTCTCTCTTTCTCAAATTAATGCCAGCGAGAGCGGCTTTAGACATTTCTGACGTATGTGTGTGTGTGTGTTTGTGTGTGTGTGTGTGTGTGTGTGTGTGTGGGAAGGAGGGGGGTCGCTAATAACCAGGCAAGGTACACTAATCTCCGATGGCAACATTTGGTTTACCTTAAGCTGGAGGGACAGCTGTATTAAAAGCAGGAATTATCCTAATCAGTTCAAACTCCATCCTCCTCCCTCCCCTCCTCCCAGCTTCACCTCTTTGCATATAAAACTTCCACATTAGGCTTAAGAGTACAACGGCTTAGCTGCTGTTCGCCCTACATCTGTCTCCTCTCTGCAGCGACCAATCAGAAAGGTGGATGGATAGATGAAGGGAGGGAGGAGGGAAAGGAGGAAGGTGGTTCGAGAAGGAGATGAGGAAGAAAGATGGTGAAAGGGAGAGGATGGGGAAAACACAGGAGAGGAAAGGCGGGGAAAGAAAGAACGATTGTGGAAGTAAAGGGCTAAGGTGACAGCAGAACTTATATATGAGTTATGAGAGTGGAGAGACAGAAGAGGAGGAAAGAAGAAAGAAAAACTAATGAAGAGGGAGGGTTGAGAGAGATGAGGGAGGAGACATTTGTCCACCAACCTGCAGTTTGAAACGTATGTTTCCTTTCAAAGTTTGATGAAAAATACAGTATATAGTAGAAAAGAAATTGTAAAGACAAAGGAGTTTGAACTTTTCAACAGTCCTTGAATGGAACATTGGTTCTGAATGTTTCTGTTAGAAAAAATAACAAAAACAAATTTAAAATGGTGATATTTTTGTCGAAAGCACTTTATTCTACAAGTGTTGTTTAAATCTTTGCCAAGAATAAACTGTTTGGAATAACTACATACTGTTCAAAACATAATTTCTGCTTTTCGTCGACACTGTGAAGCCATGATTGATTCTGCCTAGACGATACGTAACAAATAATTACACAGAGCAGAGAGGAGAGGACAGGAGAGGCTGTTTACACAGAGCTGAGGGCAGAGGACAGGAGAGGCGAGAAGTAGAGGATGTAAAAATGTAAATAGTTCTATATATATAGTATGTGAAGAACCAGTTATTTTTTTTCAAGATCCGTGACACTTGTAGGCACTTGGAAAAGAGTTTATATAAAATCCATTTTGTTCCAATTTTTAAAAAAGTAATTTATCAGAGAAATTTAACTTGCACTTATTGCTTGTTTATGAGTTATGTCATTATAACTGATATAAACTGACTACTTTTTTGATGTTCTATTCATGATTGTGCTGATTTCAGAGGTGGTGTATGATTGGTGGTGTATGACTTGATATTGCAGTGAAATACAAGGCCATAGTGAGTAAAATGTAAAAAAAGGCCAGATTTCTGACAGCTTTAGTTAGTGCAATAAACTATTTACTGTATATTGATATGGATGCTTGTGCACATACAGCATGCATGTCAACATGTAAAGTTGGCTACTAGTTTTGACATTAAGTGATTTCCAGGTAATTGCTTTCCTGGGAATATTAAATTTTTTTATAAAAATCCATTTTTTAAATGTTTTTATTCATTCATTTTATGATGTTATTTTATTCTAAAAGTGTTTTTCTGTATATGAGGTATGTGTATTTCAGACCTGTTCTGGCTGCACTGCAAACAGCTTCTATCTGGCTTTTTTTTTTCCTCTCTCCGAGGCCCTCGGCACCATAAATCCGACTGATTACTCCGCACCCCTTTTGCTTGACTGAACCTTCACAATCAGCCGTGGCCGCCAACAATGAGGCCCTGATGAATCAAACATCCATGGCATTAGTTTCACCTTGCTGCCCCTTTCCCATGCGCCGCCGCCTCTTTGTCAGGCCCCGGTTTGATGAGAAGGACTACTGACACTGGCTGCACCTATTGATAGACAATTCTGTAAAGACGGACCCCAACTACCCTACCAAACCCCAAACGCTCCTCCCTCTTCTTCCCCCCTTTGCCCCCAAAAATAAGCGACAAAATTTGATTGGGGCACTGCACTAAAACCCCTGCTGTCTGGTTTGCAGGAGGCTTTGTGTTTAGTCTTTGGCTGTAGGGGTGCTTTACTGCAATTCCTCAATATTTCCCAAAGTGAGTGTACTTTTATGAAGTAGTCCTTCAACACATGCCAGCAAAAATCTGTCTCTGAAATACAGAACACATCCAATCCTGGTCTTATGGTCTTTAAAAAAAAGTTTGGTTGTGTTTCTTTCAAACCATTACATTTCTGAGTGCATTATAGTGTGCACTCAACGCTGACTCAAGTGTAAAATAAATTAAGCTGAGTAAGAACATGTTTCTGGAAAAGGGATGTTTTTCAAAGACCAACAAAAAACAGCAAAAGTTAGCATAGGTTTGGATTATTATAGAGAAATAAGATCCATGGTAAACACGTTTTCTGATTTTAACATGTGATAATCTTCACAAATCCACATCATTTTTTTTAAATGATTTTAAAGCTTGTAAATGGAATCTTCAGAAGTTAAAAGCTCATGTTAGCCTATAAACAAACTTCACTCTGTTAGCATGCGTAAAAACTCAAATGCTTGAGTAGATTATTTACTGGTGTAATGTATGTCATGGAATAAAACAGGAAAATCTCTTAAGCTTTTGTTAACCATAGACCATATTTTAAAACATACGTTTCAAGACGAGCGAACTGGAAATGCAAAAATTGCTAACTAATTTGCAGGTGTTAAGACGCATTCATTCCTGCAGAAATCTGCAAACATTGCAAAAAACTCTTAAGTGAAGTAATATGTGTAGTGTACATCACATGCATACTTTATTAGCAGCAACAGTTTTGCATGATGACCAAATGAACATTGCATAATACATTCTTCTGTCATATAATCCTTAGAGAAATAGAATTTTCTCCTTTATTTTTTCATTTTTTAGGTATTTAATTGTTCATTTTTCTCTTTTATAGGAGTGTTTATTATCAACACTCTATCTAACATTCTTGCTTGTGGTCATTTTCAAAAATAAAACAGTGTTATATTGCATGCATAATGCATGCCAGAGTATATAACCTAAACCTCAATATATATGGTGTCTCCCTCTGTGACAGATACTTGCAGGATACGTGCAGATTCAACACAAAGATCTATCATTTCAAAACAACTCCTTTATTTCAATTGAAGCCAACCTCCACCAACAGAGATTTTTTTAACATAGATACTACTGTCACCTAACCTCTTCTGTAGATAAAAAAGGTTTCTGTGTCTTGGTGTAAGTCTGAAATCAAACAGTTTTCCTCTTTTAACCTCCCCAGCCAGCACAGAGGTGACTTCCTGGGCTTTCTATGGTGTGCTTATACAGTGTGGAGCGGGCAGCTCAGCCATGCTGCGCCATCATATCACTAGCAGAAGTTCAAACTCTAAATGTGCTGTGAAACTGTTTGGGGCCACTAACAACTAGCACAGAGTTTGGCAAACATGAGTGTGTGTGGGGAAGGAGAGAGAGAGTTGCTATAATGCTCAAGGCTGCTTATAATGAGAGAGCGAGAGAGAGAGAGAGAGAGAGAGAGAGAGAGAGAGACTGCACACTCTCAGCAGTGAAAGCTCATCCAATGTGCTACCCACAATGTTTTATTCATTGAGATATATTTGATTATATTTGAATTTAATTGACATTTGGAGATAAATGAAGAGTTTCATTCCAAAATGAGACATCCACTATTTAACAAAATTAACACCTCTTAGAAAGTGATGACTGGCATGAAAGTAAAATCACATTAAAGCTTCTTGTTGAAGTTAAATGTCTCGTTAGTATTGTTTATCACCAGAAATAGCTTTAAGGATAAAATATGTGATTATTTGTCACCAGTGAAGTGGTTGTTGGGAATGTGTCACTCATTTTTGGAGTCAAATTAGAAATAATGTTAGGTAGGAAATCAGTAGCTGTATTATATTGTCTCTGTTATGCTTCTTTGTACTCTGACTCCACTACATTTCAGGCTCAAACATTTATTTGAAAGCTTAATTACACTGTGAATTAAGATAATTAATTAATTAGTGATCTTCAGAGGTTCTTCAGAGGTTTGTCTTATATACTTTATTTAAGAAGAGGACGTATCCACCATGATGTCACTTCTTGGCTTGAGTAATATGGTTTTAAAGGCTCAAATTCAACATTCTAACACAATGTTGGATTTTTTTTAAGCCAAAAGTGACCCTATTTGAACAAGAGGGTGGAGCTACATTAGCAGCTGAACAGACATTTTTATACAAGAAAAAAAAGAATGGAAGTCTTAAAACAAAAGAAAACTAGGAAATGGAAGCAACCTGTCAATCACAGTGTCCTATGCCCTAAAGCATACCCTGCTTTGTTGTCTATTTTACTTTTAATTTACATAATTAGCAATGAAAATAATCCTAGATGACTTGAAACTAGCAATTGGAACCATAAACTCATTTGCAAAACATTTACTGAGGTAATAACTTTTTTTATAATCTGACTTCTTTTTGCAACCCATATAGTCGCCCCCTACTGGCCACTAGAAAGAATGCAGGTTTTTGGTTCACTTTCAGGCCAGGAGGCCGCTGCTTAGTTTTTAATGTGTTTTTTTTCTTTTTGGATGGAACTACTAGCAAGCAGCTTCCACCTTTATGCAAAGCTATACTGTACTAAATCCAGAGAAGAGAGATCTCATAAGCCTTTTTGTAAATGTAAATTACTTCTTGAAGACACAGGTGTACTGCAGGCTGTCCTCATGAATGGTTCCTATGATTACTTATGAAAAATAAAGCACTGCAATTCATAGACATCCAGTTTGTTCCAGCAACTTAATGTTAAAAGCCATGTAGGTCATCTGCTGGGAGGGGGGAAGGGAAGAGTGGTGCATGGGTCAAAGCCCGGGTCTTTCAACCAGGAGACCATTGTGTTCATGTCCCATTGTTAGATCTTACAGTATATCCAGAAAAAAATGTTCCTTAGGATAGGAGCATTGTTGCATAACCTTAAAGAAGTGGTTTTGGTCCTTAACTTCCATTTTACAGAATTAAGTGTGTTTGTTAGCGATGTTTAAAACGGCCAGTTTGTTCACTATTTATTCAAACTTTGAACTGTTTTTGCAAGATTGCAGAAAATATTTTATACAATTTCTTACTAGAGGTGTGTAGGTTGGTCTCTGCAGAGGTTGTGTTAAAAGTTATTACAACAGTGCGTATGTAAGTAAGAATCCTGTTCATTTTCTGTTAGGAGACATCCAAGGCTTGGAATGGGCATGAAACTCTCCCTGTTGAACCATCACTGCAAAGTTCTACGACTCCCACGGATCATATTGGTAAGAAACATCCAATCACAGAGCTTTAAATTCTGCTGTGGGCACAGCGAACAGAGAGCAGAGGCTAAAGATTACACAGTGTAGAACCCTGATAAAACATTTTGCAGTTTAAATCGCTTCACTTTTAAATTCTGGGTCATTGTTAGATGGTCTTTGTTTCTCTTTCGAAACAATGAAGAATTCTGAATTGACACTTTTGACTGGCAGCACCAGTCACTGACTGATACTCAGTAATAATTTGAGATATTTTAATACGGAGGGCCAAAACATAATCCTTCCGTGATAAATTGTCCAGGACAGGTTTATGTTTGTTGTGTTGAGGAATAATTATGTTAAAGTGCATGTAATCTTTTAAAATCCATCTGAAGCATGACACATTATGAACAGAAACAATGAGAGGGTTCTTTGTCGCTCCATAAAGGTGCAATGCCATTTTTCTCACCAACCACTGTGGCTAGTGGCTTTAGCGACAATGGTTTGCTATCATTAACCTAGATATACAATGTACATTTAAATGTAAATGACCCAAATGAAGACTACATAAAATGTATGACACTGCAGATATTGAATGTTCACTTTTATTGCATAAGTGGTGCAGGGATGTGGAAGATTAATGATAAAAAGTCAACAAAAAATCAAGAGAAAATGACTTTAACAATTGCAGAAAATAATACAGACTGGCAGAAATCTATGAAAAGGAACAAATTATTTTTTTCTGATCAATTCAAAGTTCCAGGACATAGTTTTAATTCACTCAATATCTTAAATTAATTTAATTTGTTTATTTATTGTAAAGTAAATTACTGATATTGTTGAATGTTCTCTATAATATTTTACTTTATGTAAAGTAAAATTGTGTTTTTAAGGCTTTTATGGAACACAAAATACTGTCAGAAATAAAAATGTCCAACTTTCATCATCAGAATCGATCCTCGTCTTCCTTCAGGACTCTCTGGTCCATGAAAACTGGCTTTTGTGACCAGAGGCTTATAGCCATGGCTATATTTAAATATTCACAGCACCCAAACATTTATCCAGTATTTGGCACATTTAGGTGATATTATGGAATGTGCATTGTGTAATGTGTTGTTATTCACATCCTCTATTACCTCCCTACTGTTTCATTTGCATCAAACGTAGCTTGTATTCTGCAGGCTGGACCAGGAACAACATTACTTGACGTTCAGCAATAATACATGAACCGTTACAGCCCTATATTATTGCAACCACCAAAGTGTTACTGACTTGTTGTGTGAGATGCAACCACCAACTTCGACCTACATTCAACCAGTGGGCGGTTGTTAATGTCAAGCCCTGAACGCCATGAAGAACTTTTTAAGCTCAACAAAAGTTAAATCTTTGAAAGTGGTAGAACCTCTTCAAGAACAAATATTACATCCCGACAGTGACAAAAACACCTGGCTTCACTGGAGAACCTCTTATTATGTAAAAGCCTTTAAAGCCTTTTGTAAAATGGCACTTTGCAGCAGCACATGGATTGTTCAAGCTTACATTCAAGCTTACATGCAGTGGAACCGTTTTTGTAGCACATACACAGACATTTGGAGTATTTCCATGGAATAAAAAATCCCTCTTTGTTCGGGATGATGGCTTCCCTTCAGTCTCAACATGTGTCCGGCCCAGTGAGGTTTAAATCTGCCCACCTGTCCACACACTAATCCTCCCAGCCTTATTACAAAACTGTGCAATTAATTAAAAGCTCAATCACTGGGATTAGTAACCTACATTCAATTTGATACTAGTATCGGTAACTCAAGTATGTGCAAAAAAAGTGTGTTTTCCAGGATTTAGGAAAAGAACATTGGCTCAAATATAAAAACTCTCAAAATGAGTGTCAGCTTTGAATTGTTGCCAGGAGAATGATGCAAAAACAAAACAACTAGAGGTGGTTTCAGTGCAACAGCAGTGCTATTCTCGTTTACAGTGGCATTACAGAGATTAAGATTATCTCCGCTGTATGTTTACAGCGTAATGAAACAGGCCTGATATAATGACCATCAAATCTGGATTAGGTCATTCACAGCAGAGGAGGGAATTTATCCCAATGATTATTGTGAGCAGGTTGTGCCGCAACACAATCCCTCCCTGGAGCTGACGTATGCCTGAACACCTATTCACACACACACACACACACACACACACACACACACACACACACACACACACACACACATGCACCTAGGCATACATACATGGGTGGGCTTGCATTTTAGGTTCTTCTTCATCTTTTGTTTATGGAATGAATACATTTCCCATCTTGCATCTCTTCATTTTCTATTGTTCGTTCACATGTAGAATCACAGGCACACACACTGAGAACAGACGCACTGCTGTAAAAAGAAAATAACAGGACAAAATAAGTACAAACAGTGTGTTTGTGTGTGTGTGTCTGTGTGTGTGTCTGTGTGTGTGTGTGTGTGTTTACATGCCTGCATGTGTGTGTGTGTGCGTGTGTGTACAGGGCCGTTACAAAAGCAGGTTATGGCAGCACAGAAATGACACGGTGCAACAGATGATGGGCATTATCCCATCAACCTGCTGTTTCTGTACACACTCTGTCCCCTCTATGTTCTCTTTGAAAGGACAGCAGGAGTGTGTGTGTGTGTGTGTGTGTGTGTGAGAGAGAGAGAGAGAGAGAGAGAGAGAGAGAAAGAGAGAGAGAGATGGATGAAGGGGAGGAGGGGGGGTCCTTTCACACACCCAACCACACACACTTTCATGCACACACACACTCTGCACCTGTCACAAACAGCCTGTCAGAGCAGGAGAAAAGAAACTTCAGCCATGAGGACGAGCTGAGGGAAGGGGTGTCTGTTTGAGCGGAGATGATTTCGGCCATAACTGATTAAACTGAACTGATTATGGATGGAAACATTTGTTTGTTTTTTTAAAGCAGCAGTAGCCATGTTTAAACACTACATTTTAAGACTTCAGTACCCATAAATCCTCCAACGTGACGTCACTAAATATTAGTTACATTGCAAATCCCAAACAAAATGTTGTGGGCTCAGTTTTCACTCTGAGATTTTAGCTTAGGAAAGATGTAAACTGGACCAATCTGGGAGCTGTTTCAAAAATGAACTGACAGCTATTACACTTTGATGTTGAATGT
Source organism: Centropristis striata (assembly GCF_030273125.1). Lineage (NCBI taxonomy): Eukaryota > Metazoa > Chordata > Actinopteri > Perciformes > Serranidae > Centropristis > Centropristis striata. The sequence continues at coordinate 11,909,840 of NC_081540.1, read as the reverse complement.
ATAAGATGAAGCATAATCCTGCAACACAATGGTCTAATTATTGCCTCAAATTCCTTAGGAAACCAGTATTTGATGAGTAGTTTGGTGGGAAAAGGTGGAATACTAACACATTCTCGTGCCAACTCATCAGATAGCAATGCTTTGTCACAACCTGAAAAGTCACATGCTTTTCAAAATAAACTGCGTTCACAGGAAATAAACAAAATCTCCGACTGTCACAGGTTAACAATCCATATGAGTGTTTGTCAAAACGTCCCATATGAGTGAATGTTTCACGGCTCACAGTACCGTGGATCGTTCTAATGATAGCACACACTTCATTATACATAAACATACTGTTTGCAGTTGTAAAAAAGGCTGCAGTTTCTTTGAATTTAAGCTACAAAACCACTGACCTAGGTTTAGGGCAAAAAGAATCCTGGTAAGGCGTTATAAAAGACAGTTTAAGCAGTAATTAAATGTACAAAAATGCAAGAAGTGAAGGGGTTACGATGGTGACGTGACGACTGGAAGTGACATTGTTAGACCGAAAATCCACCAGGCCTGTTCGCTCTGCAATGTCGCGCATCTGAAATGGAGCACTATTGACTATAATGGCCGCATATTACTGATGACGCGACGCTCATGTGACACGCCACAGATTTTGGGCGTTGATTTTGGGGGTTACGTAAAAACGCGATGCACAAAACTTGAAGCACGATTCTGTGATGTTTAAACCACATCGTTTTTCACTTTCGGGACACGAATCCCGTTCTCCTGGCTGAAAGTCCAAAGTGTCAAATATTAACGATGAGGGGTTTAGATTACAGTCAGTGAAGAACTCTGTGCGTCTCACAGATGCTGATGGCTGCCTTGTGCTTCGGTATTCCACTGGGGCTGTTACATAGCGTCACTATCTGACGAGTTGGGAGTGAGAACTGTTTGGGAATACAGCCACCTTGATGTTCCAGTTGGTTGATGACATACTACTTGCTGTCTAGCAAGGGTTGAGCACTCTGCACAAGGGCTTAATCTTAGGCAATGAGATTCTGGGGACTAGCTATCCAATTCATAATTCAAAATCAGGAATGAAATAGTTCAATTCTAGGTGGTTGACATGTACAAAATATACGCATCGCTACAGAAATGTACATGTTCTTTGCGTACGGCTTTTAGAGCTGCGCTTGGTGAATCCAGGCACACACCAGCAGCAGCAGATCCATTCAGCTTCATAAACTGTGACTCTGGAAATGCAAAATTTCTTTCTTTAACGTATTTAGTTTCTGAATACAAGCAACTCATGGCTAGTGTCATTTTATATTCCTCTCAGCTATAGTGAAGTTCAAACTGAATGTTTTTTGTATGTTTAATTCAGTCTAATAAACATATATGATGTTCTTTTGCCTTAATATTTATTAACATCACCAAATAATACACTTCAGGTGGTCAGGTTGGGAACCCATTTGTTAATACATATTTCTCCTTGTTGCATTTCGTGTTCAAACTGATATGACCAATGTGTTTTTTGACTTTAGCTGAAGTTAAACTTTAAAAACAAGTCAGAATCGCAGAATTCCCAGCATAGTGTGCTTTTGCACAGCCTGCCATCATCAGACTAATTTCCAAATGCGTATCAGTCCGGAACCTCAAAGTTCATCTTTCTTTCTTTCTTTTTAAGCGGCGTTATCAACAACCGCAGATCAGAATGCCTCTAGATAAACCTCCCATAAATCAGAGCAGAAATAAAAAATATGAAGCATGGCTGATACAAACTGGGACGTCCCAGATGAGGTCAACACCATGTGAGGGCAGTAAAATTCCGGTTTGGTAACTCTCCCACAGCAGGAGGGGCTCCATCACAGTCCTGAATGACAGATATCCAGGTTTTAATAAAAGAACAGTGTATCAGCAAACACACCATCTTCAAATATACAGGTGTAAAGCTGGTGTGTAATGTACCTTGCCAGAAGGTTAACTCCACTGCCTGTAAATTGCCGCTGCCCCCCCACCACCACCACCGGACAATAGGCTCAGCAGTGGCCTGGTGATTGCCTCTTTTCAAATGGAAATGCCGGTCGCCTCTCTTCTGCCAGGTTCCCCTAAGCAGTGTACAAATTACAGTTTACAAGGCATGGAGGAATAAAAAAAAAGAGCAGATAGACAGAAAAAGAGAAGGTGGGAGGGAGAGTGAGCAAAAGCGGAATATCTTTTCTCTCACTATTTTTTTTTTCTTTTTTTAATTCGGCAAAGTGACATGTAAATTAGCCTTTAAGTGCTCCACTCGGGGACTGTGATCGTGCCCTAATTGTCACAGTCAATTGTGGCCAACAGTCTCTTCAATCCAGGCAGCTTTTGACAACAAGCACGCCAGGATCAAAAGACGAATCATCGACTCCCCTCCCAACACACACACAAACCAACACACGCACACACTCACACTGTCTGTGTTTTTAGGCGGCTACAAAGAAAAATGGTCAAAAGCGGGAGGTGAGAGTGATAGCTTCACTCGGTAAGGATAGAAAGATGGCAGGAAGTGGTGAACACAACAGCAATTTGCTTCCTACACCAGCTTATATCAACATTCCCCAAAATCCTTTTGAGTGTCAAGATAACAAACGCCACGGATGACAATGCAGGAAAGGATGGTATGTCTAAAATGAGCAGTGGAGGTATACAGTGCATCCAGCAGACCGTGAACTGACTTTCTCCAGGTCCTACAGGGCCATAAACTTTATTCGAGGATGGAACAGATATGTTTGTGTGAGGCAGTGCTGAAAAATAATGCAAACATTTGAAACCACAAACAAGCAAACTGAAGAAACTCTGGAGTGTTATCAAAGAGGCCAAGGGTTCAAAGCTGACTTCTCTGCAAACTTCTGCCACAGTAGGTGAAAAAACATTCGTTCGCTGCCATTTAGTTTATAGTTAGTGATTTTTTGGGCAGACACACAAACACACTCACACTTCTTTAGCCATGTTTGGAGGCAGTGCAGTGAGTGATGGCAAGCTGGCCAAGTCTTGGAAGTCAGTTTGTTTTACTGTTCTATGTGCTGATTGGTTGTTTGGTGTAATGTGTTTCTCTTTTTTTTTTAGATTGTTAAAAGAAGGGAATGTCATGTTGCAGAGCTCAGTGCCTGAATTCAAAGCAAGGATGTTATGTTGGGTATTTTCTGTTATACACAACTTATTTCCACTATTTTATAAGACATGCAATACTTTCCTTTGTTCAAAAGACACATTTATAATTACTCACGTTTTAATATACTGTATAATCCTCCAATATCTTCCGCTGGCAACTTTTACACAGACGTGTAAAGCATTTTGTTAGATTTAGGGACATTATGTGGTTTTGGTTAAAAGTCAGTGCATCCTGTCAGTGCTTTCTTTTTCAATATTTATCCAGAACCACAATCTTTCCAAGTGTTTCATTTACTAAGCCCTAAAAAAGAACATGGACCACAGGTCACAAACCATGGTTTCCAGTGTTATGGTCTCTGTATGGTCAGCCTGACCTCCTCCCTCCTGTATGTGCGGGTAAAAAGAACCAACACTTCCTTCGCTGGAAAAAGTCATAACAGCATTCCCCTTCAAAATGTTTTTGGCAAAAAAAATGTCATAAAGAAACAAAGAGTTCATTTGCAAAAACAGATATCTCTGCTTTATTTATTTTCTTGATTGTTTCTTTTTTGTGTAAGCCAGGGGATATAAAACTGTCAAACTGGTGTTGGGTTATATATATATATTTTTTTTTCTTCATGTTTTGTTGTGCACTTAAAGGAATATCAATCAAACTGTTGTTTTTTTTAAATATTTTTTTTAAATGGCACTTAGCTCTTTTTGCAAATCAACTCTTTTGTTAGACTATCCCCAAACAAAAGACAACATACAAAGATAAAAACAGAATGCATCAAATTCAGAGTGTATATTTAGGGGGGAAAACATGCTTTAAATATGGAATATTATCACATTCAGTTTTATTTACATTTTAGACAACATGTAAACTTTTGGGGATCTGTGTTGTACCAACAGCTTATTACAACCCATACGTTTATTGTGGCAGTTACCTCTAGTGGCCATAATAATTAGAAAACAAGCAAAGGAGGAAGTGATGTGATGTAGTATAAAGAGCGAGAAAGTCCACATCACATTACATAACCACATTACATCCTTATTTCAGCCCAAACTATCTTGTTGTCGATATTAGTAAAAAAAAAAAGATCATTCATATTGCTAAAAATTGGACCCTTAATTGAGTTGTGGTTCAGACACTAATATATTTAATATGTTTAAAATACAATATTTGATAAATACATAATTAACAAAAATTATCTCCAACATTAAACAATAACAATAATAATTTTGGGCCTAAAGTTATCTGTCCAGCTAAAAAAATATTGTTTTAGAAACAAAACGATACAATGCCAACAATTACAAAGCTACCTTGACTTTTTTTTTCATTATATTTGTTTTGTTTTGTTTTGTCAATCTATCTGCCTTCATTCAAATAAATTGCAGTTGTAAGATGGATATTGCTTTTATCATTCTACCTTTATTTTCTATTATAAAGGAAATCCATCTCTTGGTAGTTGCATATTCAGTTATATGATTTATGTGTGATGAAGTCTGAAACATTCATTTATTTTCTGCTTCTATGTGGCTGCAACAATATTGTGAGAATATCCCTTTTAATAGAAACACCTTAACATGAGCAGTTCCTTGCTGTCTGTATGTGTGTGTGTGTGTGTGTGTGTGTGTGTGTGTGTGTGTGCGTGTGTTTAAGTTGCAGATCTTGTTTTTGCATTATCAAAATACGTGTATAAGCTCTTTTCCTCTCTTAGCAGTGCATCACACCAGCTGATGCTCGATGTCGAGAGATCTGACTGAGTGGAAAATCTGTGTGAGCCGGACAAGGTTTCTGCACATGTAAGTTAGATCTTTTAATTCCATCTTTGTGTCCTGAGAGGATGTAAACTCATATACAGAGGCAGATATTAAGAGCAAGCCGATATGCAAATGTCTGTCGAGATTAGAGCTACAACAATTATTCAAATGTTTGATTAATTATTCATCGGAGACGACGTCAATTATTAATTTCAGCGAGCGATAAGTCGTCTCTTTTTTTTCTTCTTTTCAGAGTAAAAAGTTTTCTTGTGGGATCTATCAGAGTCCCAATCAAAACCATTTTATTTGTCAAGTACAGTAAATGTGCAGGGATTGTTTTGGAGGCGCTGGAACAGAGACTGCAACTGGGTCAGTCATTAGACACTTAGACTGTACATATCACATTAGATGTATGCACGCTCTCCCCTGATGCTTGGACTATTTCTGCGAGTTATTATGAGAAATACTGACCATTTTAAAGGCTGCTACCTCTATTGAGCAGCTGAGAAAGAATCTTATCAACCCCCCTTTTTTCTGTCAAATAAAGTTGTAAGACATTTTTAAACAAATATAAAAAAGCACCCTTGTAAGTCTGTCTGCATTTCTATCAACAGGGTGAAAAAAATATATCAATTTCAGTATAATTCAATCGAATTCGAAACCATCACATGCTACTGCGTCCAAAATATAAAAATAAAGTTGAATGAACACACATGACAGCTGGATTTATTGCAGGACCTTTGTTTTGGACTGGAAAAATTGCAGCCGAGAATTAATTTGGTAGTATTTCAGAGCTCGGAAAAAGGCTCCATGATTTGGAAAAACGCGTTAAGATGACTCCTAACTTTAATACTGACACATAACGAGCTTCACTTTCATGCCAGGAATCAATACGAGTGAAAGAAAAAAGGAGGGAGGGAGAGTGTTTGGACATGCAGCCAGTCCAGTGATCACTGTGAATACATAATCACATCTGTTTGAATGTAACTTACTGCAGTACATGTTATACATCCATATATATGCACAGCAAGTGATCATAAACTTCATATGAATTGACTGTGAAGAAAAAGAATATAGCCGTTTGTCAAAAAAACAAAACAAATTAACTCAAGGTTGACTTACTTTTATTTATTTATTCATCTTTAAGCTTTACATTTTATCTTTTTTTCATCAATTATTCAGGTGAAGCTCTGTTTTCATGCAAATATATTATTAATTGGTTCATTGGTTATATTAATTGGTAACTGATAGAATCCATACATTTTAAATATTATATACAACATATTCTGATGTCCTGAAGCCAAAAATGAAAGACAAATGTAAACATTGGTGGTTAAAAAAAGAAAATAATCTATATGCACACATTGTGCAAGGGCAGAAAAATAATAAAAGGAAAAAAGATGTGTCTGCTAGAACAAAAGGTATCACTTGTGTATTTCGTGGTACTGAAATAAAAAATTAATAAATAAAGTTTGTATTTTTTCCTTAGTTGTCTTTCCCAACTTGTTCTTGTGAAGCCACAAAGCGTCTGACCTCTCTGTGCATGAAAAGAAGAAGAAAAAAAGATGCTTAACACATGATATGTTTGTCTTTTTCTTGTGAGAGTCTCAGTCGAATAAGTGGTCATTTGTAGAAGCCTCTCCACAGTTTTCAGCTAACAAGAACAACATAAAAAATCAATACTTTTTTGGTGTAAGCATTTGTTTCTGCAGCAGTCTGCTATGCAGCGGTCTTGTTCTCTCTGCGAGCTTCCTTGTTCACTGAGAAAGATCAGAAATGCTCAGAAAAGATATTTTTTTTCCCCCACTCTCTCGCTCATGGCGAATGTAAACTAAATTCATTTTGCATGTTTGAGGAGTTCTCGCAGATCACACGCTCGAGCCTTCGCCTCTCGCTCTTTAATTGTCCGTCAATCTCTGGAGTTGTTGTGCTGTTGAGGCTCTTGCGGTGGCTATCACAGAGCCAAACCCCGTCGAGAGATGTTGAGTTTGATGTTGCAGAGCTGGAAGAGCCACAAACAAGCGCAGAGAGGAGCCAGAGAGGAGATGTGATCTAGGATACTACGGCTTCTCTGTCATGCATTCAAAACCTCTGAAAGCCAACAACAACCGTTATTTTAATTAAAAAGAGGCAAAACTTGCTTTCAGGGCGAAAGCACAAACTGTATGCTGAGGGTTTAACACTCGAGAGGCCGAGCTGCAGTCACTTGACAGCTGTTTTGAATTGTAGAAGTGAATTTTCTAAATGTCCCTCCTTTTTTTTTCTAGACCCACTTTCTGGTCAAGCCAGCTTTGTTTGATTTTCTACATCAGATGAAGAGCTTGTAATTGTATTTGCACCAACTCGTTCAGCTCACGGCTCACTGTCACAACCTGCACGCATTTGTTTTTCTCCATACTAACTAATTAAATACTGTTTTATAAAGGTACTAACATCTACTGTACATTAAAGATATTTTTTAAATATCACTTCTTTTATTTCCACATATTATGAGTCATCATGATGAGGTGTTTTACCCTAAAATAAAAACTCCCCTCTTACTTCATGTCTGAGAGATGTCATATGTCAAATGCATGTATGATGCAACTGCAGAGAAAAGCATCACCGCCCAACACATGAGGAATGCACCCTATGAATGACTATGAATTTTATTTTCCTCACTTTTCACTGGAGACTTTATGTTTCCTGTTCTGGACAAAATTCAGTTGAAGTTGATTTTATTATAAGAATGAAAGCTGAATCATTGTTTTGCTTGGAAAGGAGTCAGAGTTGTTTGTGCCAACAATCAAAGTGTCGGCACTAATTATCAGCTTCAAGCCAGACACAGCGGTGTCAGTATCATGTTACTTACTCACATCAGTCTGTGTGGCTTTGACCTTTGACCTTCTCACTATTGTTACATGCAACATCGCCAAGTAAAATACAGCAATGAAATCCATTTACAAATAAGTCCTGAATTTAAGAGTATAAGCAGCATATTTTAGTGACAGTATTAAAGTAAAATACTGGTTTTGTATCCATTAATATATATAACATTATTATTAATACTGAAGCATCAGTGTGTAAACAACATGTTACTATAGCTACTGGCGGTGGAACTAGTTTTCACAATATATTAGCTAGATTAATCCAGCGGTTTCCAACCCATGGGTCGGGACCCTCCAAAGGGTCCCCAGATAAATCTGAGAGGACGTAAATTAATAATGGGAAAGGAAACAACGTTCCGAAACAATTCTGCTTTCAGTTTTTTTTTTTTTTTTTTACTATTTCTCCAATATTAAAATTTTGGTTAAATAATGAGCATTTATTGAAATAAACCCATGTGGGAAATTTAGAAGGATAAATAAATATTTGGTGGAGCTGTTGATGTCAGAATCCAAAAAGCTGCAAAATAATCTTTTTGTATTTTAAAGCTTATTATATTTTCCAATGTGTCAAATTTGAAACTGCAAGTAACTAAAGCTGGCAAATAAATGAAGTGGAGCAGAAAGTATAATAAATACCTCTGAGGTGATGTGTTCAAATACAGGTATCTCAAAAGTGAATTAATTGAGTTACTTTCCAGTATTGCCTGCCCTACGGTGACTGTTGTTTTTGAGATATGAAAATTATCTCAATTTCTTTAAAAAAAATCATGACCCCTCTCTCTTTTTTTCTCTCACTTTTTCATAATGCATCATTAACAACAGTGATTCTACAACCATCGTATTGATGATGAAGAGCTGCAGCAAGAAAAGGCTCCAGATGCAGGAGAGACAAGTAAGATATTAAAAATCAATACACCTTTATGTCAGAAAAAATCCTTCAATGGAAATCTGCAACTTTTTACAAGAATGTGTTTCATTGTGTGATTTTAATACCCATCATATCTTAATCATATGTATCATAAGCCTTGAAAGCACCTCAGTACAAATGATTGAGATGAATATTGTTCATATAGTAACAGGTTTGGTTGAGCTGAAGAGAAAGACTGGGCATAGATTCATCACTGGATGCACCACGATGTCATGTGACTCTCACAGATCTAAATTAGGCCAATAATCAGGGACGCCTGGCGGCTGAGTTGTTGAATGCACAACATGTACATACAACTGTGTTTGAGTCCCGAGGCATGTTCTGCTGTGGCATCTCTCTCTCTGTCTCTCCCTCGTCTCATCCTACTGTACACCAGTGATGGCTGCAGAAACAGGAGACGGTGAAAACAGCGTTTGTTACAGAAAAGGAGACGAGGACCTCTCTATGATCTGCATCGCTGCGCCGCTGCTCTTTATTAAATATCACATATGAGATGGTCAGCGATGTTGACTGCCGACCTGATTTAAGCGAGAATCTTATTTCACTCTGTAATGAAACCTGCTGCTAGTCCAGGTTTCAGTTTCCTGCTTTTAATGTCTCATGTTGATCTAATGTCTGTTTTAGTGAATATCATCAAGAAATATGAAGAAAAAAATGACATTGTTTTAACTGCAGATGTCCTAAATAACAAATTAATCTCAAGAATTTGACATAAACCTGCAAAAACCTTTAAGGCAAGACTTTTGCAAATGATATTGTCATGCTGCTGTGACCTTTGACCTTGTTATTTTTAGTGCCTGGATGCATATTTGAATATAAAAATCATACACAAACAAGAATATGATCAGCTGAGGGACTCGACTGTAAAAAATATTTTCATTTCTCTGCAACACAGCAAGCTAAAATGGAGATCTTTGTTGCCGCGTCGCTCCTGTTGCATAAACTTTGAAGGCTGCTGAGACATTCAGTCGTGTAATAGCAGCTGACAAAGTACACACAATATAGCAGCGAGTGTGTTTGGCTGTTCTGTAACTTGACTACTCTATAGTATGTACAAACAGAAGTTGCAATTAGACTGACAGATTCTCTAAATACTGAGAAACATTCCTACAACCCCACTGCACCGCTGTGTTTGTGTTTACGCTGTCAAAAAACTAAAAGGGGGCCTCTCTTCTCTCTCTCACACACACACACACACACACACACGCATTCACACACACGCACACTGAGGCAGAGACTGAGAGAAAATTAGGATTATAATCTTGGTAATCAGCAGTCATGCCTGAGGCAGACAGCTGCAGAACTGCAGAGCTCCAATTTAGGTGTTGGACATTAAAAACCATTAAACCCAAGTGAATTTCCACTTATTGATTTTTCTGGGGCAACATTTCAACTTCAGAAAATAAGCCAGGGCGGATAATGTGCTGCAAAAGCTTCATGTTTTTATTTAGAGAAAAAATACAAGCACAGAGGAGAGATCAACATTGAGAAACACAGTTAAAAATAAACCACAATTCATTCGAAATGATTTAAATAATTACAAATCTGTCAGCCTGTTTTAGTTGACAATTAATCTCATAAATAACAATTTCCCCCAAAACACTCTAAACAATCACTTTTGTCATAATTAATTAAATCACACTGTGCGTCAACATTTTTGCACTTTTAATCTGAAATTAAAAAAATAAGAGAATCGAGTAAAGAATTGTGAAATCATGCACATGTTTTTGGTGCTTCACCTCATTTAAATCAATATATTCATTAAGCACAAGGTCCCCCTATAGGTCACACACCGACTGTAATCCGGTTTCACGGTGAATATGCGGCCCCACGTAGCAGAGCCTGTGTGCGTAAAAACAGGCGAGAGGTGCCACTCCAGACTCGCATGGATGAATGGGACACAGAGCTGGAGCTACGGTTCAAGTGTGTGTGTGTGTGTGTGAGTGTGAGAGAGAGAGCGTGTGTGTGTGGGAGAGAGTGTGTGTGTAAGAGAGAGACAGAGAGAGTGAGAAACAGGGAGAGAGAGAGAGAGAGGGTGCTGGACTGCTTCGTTTACATGCGCGCACCGTGGCAGTAAATTACGCATGACAATAATTCACCCAGGACTGGATCCACTTTTCGACCCGAGAAAAAACGGGAGGAAAAGCAGCTTCACCCCGCTCCTGCCCTGCTGCTCTTTATTGTTTGATAAGAAGAAGATAAAAATGACTACATTTTATGATGGAAATTATTCAAAAAATACTAAAAAGAATAAAGTAAACTTACCAAAAACAAACTCAATTTAGAGTCCTTGGCTCAGTCCTCCGGTCCAAGTTGGAGAGGAACTAAAGTTGAGGAAGACATTTATATAATAATAATAATAATTATAATGATTAGAAAATTAGTACAAATATTATTGTATTTTTTGATAATAATAACGTTATAATAATCTAAATAACACAAGTGGTATTCCACAAAAAAGAGGACTTTAAAAAAAACTGTTTATATAGAAAATTCCTACCAGAGGCTACGACTCTGTTGGTCTGTGATTTCTTTTTGCTGCATCTGATTGGTTTTTTTGGGATGGGGGGGTGGAGAGGGGGTATAAGGGGGGGCATCAACCAGTTCAGCCCCTTGATTGATGATTTAATTAGCCATACAGTGGCGAACTGCAGGAGGACAGGACACAAAATAATGCTTTATTTACATAACCAATCACGGCGCTGCAAAGGTGGAGCTTCCATCTCTCTCTCTCTCTCTCTCTCTCTCTCTCTCTCTCTCTCTCTCTCTCTCTCTCTCTCTCTCTCTCCCAGACATGGCTGAGATGGTTGACTTCTTTAATAAATGCGAGATTCATCCTGTTAAGTGGCGTCCAGAAGGAAAAATCACTGTAATAATCCTGGAATAGTCCTATGATAGTCCTGTAATATTCCTGCAGGGAGTCTCAGTGTGTCTGCAGCTCTCTGTAGTAACTTTACCGTCACTTTATTCTACTTTATGGTATTTTTTCAGCTCCTTTAGTATCATCAGAATAATCCTACAGAGGCTGTGGGTTATACTTTGTATAATATCACACATTTATTAAGGATTCACTTTAGTTCATTTTCGTCAGGGGGTGTAATTGGAAAATGACCTGTGCAAATAAGCAGAAGCAAAAATGCAAATTATTTCTCCCCTCTCCTAAGTGTAACTGTATGTGGAGTTTTCATGCATCCCTGTTACACACACAGAGGCAGTGATCCACCTGCAGCAGCAGCACGCACTGATGCTGCAGGTACATCACAGCTCATAAAACAATTATTTACCGTTACGCTGCAAATAAAAAGTCCATTCAAAGTGATTTTCTTAGTTTTTTTTAACGTAAAAATCGTATTTTTTTCCACCAAAAATCAAGACACAATTTATGCTTAAGGCACTGAGGAAACATTTTAGCAAAATCGTTTCAGTTTACTCAAATAATTTCCTAAAAATAAGAAATACATAACCGCAAAAATAAACCTCTAACATTAAGTAAATTATACTGAATACAAGAACACGTCCGTTTGTAATTGGAACAGTGCAGTTATTCCACACTTGGCAGATTTCTAAGCAGAAAACAATGTTTTACACTAACTGATAGTGTCCAGGCGGATATTTTTTGCAGCGTAGATAAAAGCCAAACATCCCCAAACCTTTTGCAGCCAATTACAATAATGAAGAATATGTGGAATTGCCTCCCCACCCCAGCTCCTGCATCCTGCCGTATCAAGCCTGCCATTTCTGCAAATTAAACGGAGTGGAAATAGAAATAAAAAAAAAATCCTTACATGATTGCGGCCGGCGTGGACGCGCTCCAAGTTTCTCCCCCCTTCTACACTAACACACACACACTGACACGAAGAAAGGAGGAAAAAAACACACTGTCGCCTGTTCTTTGCTCCGCGTCGAAGCCCGACATAGTTGGTTTCACTCAAAAAGAGAAGAGATGGAGAAAGAGAGAGGAGAGTGAGGGAAGGAAAAGAGGAGGAAGAGGGGGGAGAAAGAAAGGAGAGAGGGAGGAAAAAAAACTTCACGTTCAACCCAGAAGATGCTCACGTTTGGCTCTCCTCAATTATCCCCTCCCGTGAAGATAGGTGGCGTGCGTTTCAGGGGGCTTCTCCTCTGTGTTACACGGCAAAGAAAAGGAGGTGGAAAGAAAAAAAATGTCATTAGAAGAGGCGTAACACGTCAGTCCCTACCCAGGTTTGTTTCCTGGAGTGGGTGTAAGACATCAGTTGTAAACCTGCCCTAGCAGGAATAGCGGTCCCTCCCTCCTCCCAACTATTTCTAAGGCTTTATTTCTAAGGCTTTATTATCACCGGTGGAAAAGGATCCGCTCACCGACGCGCTCCACTATCATCCCTCCTCGCAACTCCTATCCACAAGACACCTCTTTACTCCCCCTAAAAGCAGGTATGTGCCTCCTCACTTTTTATTTATAGAGCATTTTTTCAAGAAATATTGGATAATAAAGTTCCGTGCGCCCGCGCCAGAGTTGGAGCTCAACTTCGCCTTACCTGCACAGGTGGAAATAGGTGCGTTTGTTTTCAGCTCTTTTTCTTTTACCTCCCTGATGTAGCGACGTCCTGGCGGTTCCTGGGTGCCGGGGAGAAATGTGCTTTTTGCGGGGCGTTTGGCGCTTCAACACCGCTATCCTTGGGAAGAAAACAGGCGATATGCATCCCGTTTTTCCTCTTAGTCTCCTCAGCTTGTATTATATTTGTATCTGTTTATAATTCGGCTCCACAACAAACAAAAGCTCTTGTCAATATTCACTTCTCCTAATAACGGTATTTGCGCTGATAAATTAGCTGGCGAGGCGAACATCCCACACAGGCGATTTGAATCTTATCGCTTTTGTTTATGCGCCATTTGTGCCTTAAAGCTTTTTCTTACAGTCCGGAGTCATTTGGCACATTTTAACAATTATTTCCCATCTGTTATTTATTAACTGTTGACAAGAGGGCTTGGATCCAGTTTATTAAAGCTAGAAGTGCAATTTTCTCAGGCGAAACCAAGTGTTTATTGAACTTCTATGAGTTTGAATCAGACCACACAGTGGAGGCTGAGTCCAGACTGCATGGGGCTCAGGCTCGCTGCTGCCGTCCAGAACGTGTAAGCTTTGGATCTGACCCTAAAATATGACAGAAATTTGATTTATTAACATGTTTCGCCTTCTGTTCCAAAATCCGGACTGAACGCGCAAAACGTGACCAAACCCTGTCAGTTTTAATAGAAATTAGTAAAATATTTATTTTGTTAAAAGTGCAGAAAAATACATAGCGGACAGTGAAACTTTTCTGAATGAAAAAACAATGGATGTGTTCATGTTCGCTTCAGTCTTCACTGGCGAATTGAATTGTGGTTTTCCTAATAAGAGAAATTAATATTCTCTTTCTCCTGCTGCTGTTTGCTTTGCTGTTAATTCCACTGAGCTGAGAGCCGATCAGCTGAAAATCAAAATTAGATGGACACGGGTGCCCTCAGCGCTCCTTCTCATACTCTTTTTCTCTTTTTTACAATCTCTCCCTCCATCCAAGTTTTATTTCTTGTCGCGCGTCCGGCGCAAGTGGATCCCAACGCTAATACCCACATTGTTGGTGTTGCTGTGTGTGTGTGTGTGTTTCCCGTCAGATATCAAGCTGAAATCAAGGAATCGAGTCCATGCGAGCTGCCATCTGATCCCACACACACTTATCAATGAAGCAAGAGATCATGGCGGATGGCCCCAGGTGTAAGAGGCGAAAACAAGCCAACCCGAGACGGAAAAACGGTAAGAAAATCACGGGGGAGACACACCGAGCAGTCGGGGGGGATATCTTTGGATGTACGCCTGGTTTGAAGGTTTCCACTGCGGTTCGGGGGTGTGTGAGGGTCCGCGGCTGGTGCGCATTTCTGCCTTCCCCTTTTACGCAGGGATAAAGGGACCGCTATCCGGGGGAGAAACTGTGCGTAAATGCGTCCCACTCGAGCTTTTGGAATCTTGAAAAATAGCGGTTTTAAAATGTGTGTTTTCAGGTGTTTATTATGTGGACGTTGCGAGGAGGTTAGTTGGAAACTTGTGGATGTTTGAAAGTTGGAAGGTAGCGGTGCCGGCTGCTTTCTCGCCGGGACAGAATCCGCCATGGGGGACTGTGTAGCGGTCACTCAGACCCTCGCTGGCTGGGGCAGGCTCATGCTGCTCGGTGAAAAAGTCCAATCTTGTGACTGGAGTTTTGATTTGCTTTAATCCGGCCGCTGGCGTGCGTTAGCCGTGCTGTTTTTCTCTTCCTATAGGCCTTTACATCTCCTCTATAAGACACATTTTCCAGTGATTTACATCCACATTGTCGCTGTTTTCCGGGACAAGCCGAGTGGTGAAATAATTCACAGGAGGTGGCATTGCTATAGTTTTTAAACCTGTGCGTTTTTGTTTGTCACTAAGTTTATTATAGTGCAGACATCATATATAAATAGGATGACATGTCCGATAAATGCTGGACATTAATTGGGTCTGGACTGGAGCGCTGGAGGTGCAGATTTGTAGCTTTTCTGTCTCCATTTGACTGCACAGTTTCCCACAAGAGGCAAATCTGCAGTGACATTTCCTGGCCCCGTTATTCCTGATTATTCCATAAAGGCTCCAAACACACTGCGAGCTGTGTAAAATACCGAGGCTGAGCTTCAGCTGCTCAGACGAGCCTTTTATTTGCTTTCTTCACAACAGTTTTTTAATCTCTGCCCCCACAGGTTATTTATCTAGATCAGATTTCATTTATTGATTTCATACAATCAATAGCAGACAAGCATTTTGTTCCACACTAAATAGCACAAGAGCACAACAGTGGAGCTGGAGATCTCCAATATATATGTACATTTGCAGTATTAAAAGAAAAGCAGAATAATAAGACACATTTGGAGATATGACAGGCTGTTTAGCTGTGGCCACCTGTTTTGTAAAGAGGGAGTGAGAGGGAGAAAACCAGTCTTGGCTTTTGCACCAAATGCAGCATTTGATAAAATAATATTAGCAAAGCAAATATAATTTTCACACCCTTAAACCTGACAAGAGACGGCAAGCTTTGGCAGAGTGTGTAAAGAATATTTTTATCTCTTATAAAAAATGTTTCACCCAGGAGAATGTGCATTTAAAGACATTTAATATCATTCTAGTTTTAAAATGTCAGTCCCCCCCTTTTTTTCTTTTTTCTCCCATAACAACTAGCTCTGTCTGATGATCCCCCCCTCCCTCCTTCCCTCCCCTCCTCACCCCCAATCCTCCCCCCTGGGAATGCAGAGGCTTATTGAGGCTTGGCCACTCTCCTCTCTCTGTCTCTCTGCCTGTCTCTCTGTCCTCTTCCTGCCTGGCTGTGTGGAGGGATGGCAGGGCAGGGCGAAGCGTGTGACGGCCGGCAGGACAGACTCTGATTCCTCCAGCAGAAACTAACAAAACGCTTCGAATGCACCAAAAAATGCAGCGCACACACACACGATAGTTTTCTAAATTTCTGACCAGATGGAGGGTGGATGCACCCAGACTCTCTCTTCCTTCCCTTAACTACCAAATCAGATGAATATACACAAATGTGAAATCTGTACAATTACAGCTAATTTCTCTCAATGGCTTTTGGAGGTGTTGCAGAGGAAGCGGGCATATTTTGATGTAAATTATAATTTCCATGCCGCCTTTAATTATTTTTGTTTTAAAAAAATTGCTAAATGTTTTCCAAATTTTATTTAGTTTTTATGTTTTAATTATTTTTAATTTTTTCATCTGATATAAATTTCCATTTAATGCACCCTCACTGGTAGAATAACTGGAATTGTTTGGATTATTCCCTGCTTTTTTTCAAAATGGAAGGAGCATTTGTGCCAATTAGTATTAATGAGGCATTTGCTCACTAAGTTGTCTAACCAATGACATTCTCATCCAGATGACTGTTGGCCTTCAGGGTTGGAGGTGCTACAGTAGCTTTACTCACTCACTGGCCAGCCTGTCATGTGGTATTTAACCACAGTTCATGACTTATCCCCTCCTCATCCAAACCTTCTGCACGCCGCTGTCAAGCCTCTGTCTTCCAGCTGACACACTCTGAAACGGCAGCAATATTTAAAAGCAACAAAACCTGAGAAATTACATTTTTTATCTTCCTGTTCCCCACTGTTAAAGCGCTATAAAACCCCTCTCCTCTCCTGGTGTGAAACTTGATCTCGGCAGCATGAAGTGTTTGAGAGTTTGGCCCTCGCCAGGTGTTGCTTGTCACATCCAGCTGTGAGCGCCCAACGGAAAAGCACTCGCACACCTGTCCTTATTTTCTTATTACTCAACCAACACCAGCATCAAAAACATGCCTTTTTAGAAAAAAAAATCTCCTCGCTTTGTGATCATGATGTTTTTGATTTGGGTGTTACGCAGATTATTTGCATCAAACTGTGTCGGCGTTTGTCTGAGAAAAAAGATGAAAGAGGAAATACAGATGTTGCATTCTTTTCCTCAAAGTGTTTTTGTTAAATGTTTGATTCTGCAGTTCTTGAACCATTTTAGATTTTTTTTTTCTGTACCCCAGATGACATTCGGTTGTCGGGACATACCCTCGGAAATACACCGATTACATAATCTGAAGCAGCAGCAGCAAAAGTAGAAGCAGAGAGACGAGGCTCTGTGCGTCTCTGTGTGGCTGCTGGAGTTTGATATAATAGTCTGAATGTGGTTATTAAGGCTATCACAGATTTACGCTTAAGGTGGAGAAAAATAGGGGAGAGGGTGTGTGTGTGTGTGTGTGTGTGTGTAGGAGGGGGGACAGCCTTGCTTTCAGTCTCAGACAATACCAGATTTCTGCCAGTCTAAACAATTTGTCCATCTCTATTATTCCTCTGCCTTTTTAAACTTGTATTCTCAGCTCCCGCGGTAGAGAATAGGGAGGGGGGTGAGACAAGGTGCTCCCTTTCTTCCTCTTCTTTTTTTGCCTTCTTCTCTCACCCCCCCTTCCTCTTTCCTGCCAACCTCCCTCCCTCCCACCTCCTTCTTCTCCCAGATTTTCCCTCCTCAAGGTAGGGGCAGCTTTTTGCCATCGTCACTGAGTAAAGGGGGGGTAAGAAGAGAGAAAAAGAGGGGAGGAGGAGGGCAGGTTTCGCAGGGCGCTCGCGGACAATTGATTGTCAGTGGTAATGTGTTTCATTTACATGTTTATACCGTCAATAGTGGCGGGGGGTTGTCCACGGCGCCATTCACTGCTGCCATTCCCATACGGGTTGGCAATTGTGTGGAGCAGCCAAAGCAGACACCTTGCACTCCTGATGGCTTTTTTTCTGTAGGAAGAAGCTGAGAAAAGTGTTTTGCAGTGCATTCATGTTGAGGGAAATAAGGGATTATTTTGTTTAAGCAAGTGAAATAATTACTGTGAGATATTACAGTGGCCGGCAGGAATCAGTGTGCAGCAGGGGGGCCTGTTTTGCTCAGAGTGTCGTGGTGTACAGACCAGCAGATAGCCGGGGATGAGTCTTACTGGAGTATTTTTATAACGTCGGCCTTGTGGTTGAATCAAAATAGACACATTCCAATTACCCCATGTAAAACGGCTAGCAGGTTTCCCTCAATGCAGGCTAATAAGGAGGCATATTTGTCCTGTCATAACTACACATTGCACTTTGGCGTGCTGCGTGAGGCCTTATTATTTTCCGGAGCGTACGGTAGCTTTTTGCATCACTTGATTTTTTTTTTCTTTTCCTCCCTCTCCCTCGGCTGCAGTCGTCACGAGCTAAATATATCCATCTGCTCAAAGTGTGTGAGTCAAGTGTATATAGCCAAGCACATAAAAATGAATGGACTTCTCTTACGAGATCATTGTGATTTCGAGCATGGCGTTGGTATATAGGAGCAAAAGGATGTTCCCTTTGGGTAACAGTGTCATTTCTGAAGGAAAAAGGCAGCGTTTCTTTTCACGGGATCAGTTTAAGGGCCCGCAGTATTTACAGTTATTGTAATTCACATGATTTTATTTTATTTTATTGTGTGTGTGTGTCACAGAGAGACAGAGATACAGTCGTCGCAGTGTGATATCTGCGGCTTTCAAGCTGATATGTTATTCAACAAATCCTCTAATATGTGCTTTCCACAAGGAATTAAATCAGGAATGTAGCTCAGCAACAGCAGCTCCACACACACACACACACACATACACACACACACACACACACACACACACACACACACACAACAGCAACACACATGCACAGTTTTTTTCATGCTTTGATAAGGCAGATAAAAGCAAATAGCATGGCTTGTGGCTCTACACCCCCCACCCCTCCCAACACACACACACACACACACACACACACATACACGCACAAAAAAAAAAAAGAAAACTAATGATCATCTCAACTCCATCCTGGACACTGGACAGAAAACTTTCATCCATCCCTCCTCCTCTTCCCAAAAAATAGCCAAAAAACATTTTTGACACATTTTCTCCTTTTTTTATTTTTTATTATTATTCCTTTTTTTTTCCATTCTTCCTTCCTCGACCGCCCTGCTTGTGTGAAGATATTTTTCGCCTGGCGGCCAGAGAACACACACTTGCAGAGGCACCGCGAGCCCGGACCCCTGACACCGCGGGTCTTTGGAATGCCTTAGGTACGATTTCACTTTCGCTCACATCAATGCTGACCTGAATGCCTTTCATATCTGATCCGCCGTGTCTCTCCTGGTAAACATCCCCCGGGGGGAGAACAAAGAAAGGAGCTCCTCTTCTTCTTCTTCTCCCTCTTAATCACAATTCAGCCCCTTTCGCCGCCAGCAGCAGGGCTACACATTTGCATTCAGCATCAGAAAAGGGCCTGAGATGAAAAGGGGGGCGAAAAAAAAGGAGAGCAAGAGAGGAGAGGAAGAAAAAAAAAGAAGAAGAGGAAGGAAAAAAATAGGGAGAGAGGCAGAAAAGGGTGGGTGGGTGGTGGAGAGAAATAACTAGGGTGTTTGTGGTTGTTTGTTGGTCGTCCCCTGGTTACAAGCCTTTTATAGCCTCCTTACTCTAGCAGGGACCCAGGCCCCTCCTGACAGACAGATAGTGTTACGAGATGGCATGCCCACACTATTCGTGGCCACTCACACTTAAGAAGAAGAAGAAGAAGAAGAAAAAAAATCCTGGCTGCGACTGATTGGATTGTGCTTAAAGAAGGCGATAAGAGTCGGGAGCAGGTGTCTTCTCGATGCGCTTTTTTCCTTCTCTTGTCTGTTTGGCAGCAAGGTGCTTCCAAAAACTTCTTTGTAGCTTCGAATGTCACAAAATTAATTTGCCAGCAGACTTTTTCAGTGCTCTTTTTTAGCTTTTCGGGGGGGAAGAGCAGGTGTTTTTGTGGTGGAAATCAGCTTTTTTACTGAAGTCTTTAATTCACTGCCATCATTTGAAAATCGAATAAAGAAAAAAAAATCCCATATGTAAACATACTGTTGCTTTATCAAAATAATTGGCCAGATATCTTTATCAACCGATTCCCAGGCTGGATGTATGCAAATCTTAAGCAAAGATGGGGAGATGGAAGGAGGGGGGTACCTCAGCTCTTTAAATGGCATCATGTGATATGGATTCCAGTTTTCTTTATTCCCCTTCTCTTTCTTTTCCTCACCCAGAACTTTTTTTTTCTTTTTGGTTAAGAAGAAGGATTATCGGTACACCTTCCCTCCCTCCTCCTCCTGGCCAAGCTGCGCAGGATTTAGGCAGATTTACTTCAGCAAACACCTTTGGACACTGGGGGAAAGTAGGAGTCTGTTTGCAAAAGGGGCCTTTTGTTCCGAGAGGTTCTGGATAATGCCTTACCAGGCAGCCATGATATTAACCCGTGCTTTGGAGAAATCGGGTGGAGGTGGTGGTGGTTGGGGGTGGGGGGGTTAACTCTTTGTATGACAACTCTTTGCTGCTTGTATCCTCCTCCTCTCCCCTTTATAAAAACCGCTTGAAGCTGCATTGCTTGTGCCTGTTGTTGTTCTGGTAATTCCTGTGATTTTTCTGATGGGACATGTTGGTTTGGAAAAGCAAGGCTGCACAAGTTACAGTGTATTTGGGGTGATGCACACTCACACACACACATACACACATACACACACACACACACGCACACACGCACACACACAGAGCAACTGCCACTGCCAAGAACGATGAAAGCGAGAGCGGTGGCTGGGATCCGTTGCCTGACTAACACCGAGGCATGAATCAGCCAATAGTGAGCCAACTCTGCCCCTGTGACTTCCCTTTATGTTTAAACGGCAATAATATCGTCCAAAACAATGTGGTGACACAGGCAGCATTCCCTGCATGCGTTTGACCTTAATCTCTTGCATTTTTTTCCTCCGTGCATCATAAAAAGGGAGGCAGTTTTCATGTAAGCAGTGTTTAAGTCACAGATTTGACTGCATGGCAGCTGAACTGTTGTTGAACCTTTGCTCCGTCCCCACAAGGAATTGCCCCAGAAAAATCTTGACTTCTAGCCGCTTGATACTATAGCAAGTGCTCTGCTGTATCTACCTAAAGTTGTGAATTAAATGATGCTTATTGGTCTCTGCTGAGTGTAGTTGCTGCATCATATGAGCATGAAACGACGCCGAGAGCTGCGTCTGTGACACGGCGATTGTCAGAAGTCCGCTCGGACATCGTGTGAAAGAAGCAGAGATGGAGAGTGATGGAGCAAAGGTGACAGACTTAAAGGTGTTTCTGTGGGCGGCGTTCTGCCTGTCAAGCTCTTACCCACCTCCCTCCATCCCTTCTTTTTCTCCAGATTTGACAGGTCGTATCAACTCCCCCCTTTGCTGTGATGTGCGCCTGTTCTGCGACACGCTAGTCTAAGTAAAGTTGCAGTGCAGTCAGATGTCTTTCTCCTGCTTCCCTGACTTTATTTCATGCCTTCTTGCTTATGTTCTCTTTTTTTTCCCTCCCTGAGTCTCATCCCCTTGTTTTCCTGTTTTCTTCTCCACTCCTTGCGATTTTGACAAAAAGCAAACACAGAAATTGAAACTTCAGTGGTCCGGCAAATAATTGCATGCATTTGGACTTTTCATTTACGTGTGTACACTCTTTACCCTAAGCCGGCATGTTTTATGCATTGCGTAGGAGGAAAATGCATTTTGAAATATCATGCCTCATTTGAGTCTTTCTCAAGTGAAAATGCAAAGTCTTTATTTGGCCCATCCGTTCCGTCTCGTCCTGCTGTTTGCACTTATTCAGTTGTTGCGTCGCGTCTCGCCTGTGATTTTCGACATTTTCCACGCGTCGACTTTTCCCATTTGCGAGGGAGTCTGGGCGCGACAGACGACAGGTTGCTGAGCAGGTGTAAACTAACATTCGGATTTCATAATCAAATGGCAGGGGGGCAAAAAACAACTTTAAAAACACCTTCTTTTTCCTAACAATGGTGCATGTGTGCATGTGCATCCTCGTCTGGATAGCTCCACCAAATTAAATGTAGTTTCTAATGTGGTTTTAATCCAAGCTTACCTGCAGATTTGCCTTTTGCAGTGTGCAGGCTCACTTTAAGGAAGCATATTTTCATGATTTTACTGTGTTTACTCTGGGTTAGTAGACATTAATGCTTTTTGGGGGGATTTGTGCAAAATGTGCCAACCTTGTTCTGCATGTTATTTTTCATGTTCTCTGCAGTTCAGAAAATTTAGTAATAATGATCAGAACAGGGGGAGAGAGTCAGAACTGTTTTTAAAGTGCGTTTAACAAACAGGATTGTGTCTTAATAGAGCAACAAAGGAACATATATAGATTAAATTAAAAGAACAAACACATCACAGCTGCTTCAAGCTTGTGTGTGAATGCATTCCTGCTCAGTGTGTGTGTGTGTGTGTGTGTGTGTGTGTGTGACTTATCACTGCTGTCAACCGTAAAGCAGGGCACAGCTTCATGACGTTTCTGTGGAAAATGAGAAAAAAAAAGTAATCACCTCAATTGCCCATTAAAATGATTTTTTCCCCCTGATTTTTTTCCTTTTTGCGGCAGCTGCTTCAGAGATGACACCTTTGTGCAAACAAGTGTTGAAAGCAGCCTCCAGTTTTCTGCTCTGATGTCGGCACCGCTGATCTGCAAGCGCCGCTTGCTGCCACATGTGCACACACACACACACACACACACACACACACACACTCACATTTAGGGAAAGACACACACTCTTTGATGTATGTTTGATTGTCGGGTGGAAGAGCTCTTCTGGCAAGGTCATGGCCATGTGGAACAATCAATAACAGATCACCAGATTAAGGCATGGTGACATCTGGAAATCTGGGCCTTTTCCACACACGACTCAACCCATTTTGCAGCACACCGTCCTACCTTTAATTCAGGATAATAGAACATGCTATTTGATCAGGGCTCTCTTTCTTACTGTACTTCATTATTCAGAAGGTGTCCCGCTTCTCTGCCACCTAAGTGCACCCCTCTCGTTACCTTTTTCTTTTTTTTTAACGAGGACTTCTTGTCTGCTTTCGTTTGTGCTCCGGTTTCCCCCGTCTCGCGTGGAAGTAAATTCAGATGTGTTATCTCAATTTAATTGCAGCCGATTGCCAAGCGAGATTAAGACGAAAATTAGGTCATT
Source organism: Centropristis striata (assembly GCF_030273125.1). Classification (NCBI taxonomy): domain Eukaryota; kingdom Metazoa; phylum Chordata; class Actinopteri; order Perciformes; family Serranidae; genus Centropristis; species Centropristis striata. The sequence goes on along the minus strand of NC_081540.1, from coordinate 11,886,623 downwards.
TTGCGGTTGCACAAATTTCACTCACTTCCACGCTTTCATCTCAGCGTTGATCAAGCACCTTCTTAACCGGAGGTTGCAGCGAAAAGAGGAAATGGTCAGAAATTACACTCTTTCCTCGTTGTTATTCAAACATACATTTAACCTTTGGCAAGAGTGAGTCAAGGAGAACTGAAACACGGAGCGGGGAGCACATCTTCCCCTTTAAATGTCATCTGTGTTGCAGTCAGTGGACATGTGTAGCAAAGTCGACCCTGCTAAAAACTCTGAGAGGTGAATTCACGTGTTAATGGGTTGTGACTGGAGAGGGAGCCCCCTCTCCTGAACGCCTCGTGTCCCGTTGCTGTCAAACGCGAATGTCAAACAAACACCTCCTCAGGTAGCGGGGGGATAATCACACCGACAGGCCTGTCCTCAGCCTTTCTGACATGCAGGACAAATGCGGACTGAGGCTGCAGCCGAGAGCAGCTTTCTGTGGTTAAGGGCTGCAGTTTGGGTCTGGATTTAGGGGCAAAGTGGTCAAGCAGGAGGTCAAAATTTAAGGGAAGTGTGTTTAATACATGACAGTAAATTAATCACAGTGAGGACTGGAGTTGGAGTTTGACAGGGCCGAACTCTTTGTGGTTGTCGTTTTGGTTTTGTGACAAAGCAAGAATTTAGGATTCGGTTTTGGTTTGGAGTCGGCACTGAAGCAGAATTTCAGGGATAGATGCTATGTGATTATTATCATTATCTACTTTTTAAAGTCATGATGAGGTGATAAAAGTGAGGTTTGTGTGGTTGTGGCTGTAGTTAGCTATTGACGCCTCTCATTTTTTGGCCTAAAAAGAGAGCGATGTGATCCAAGTTATGGCTGAATTTGGTCATGGCTCCTATTCAAGCTGGAATGTTGGAGCAAAAGCCTGGCTGCAGAGGCTTGGATGGGTATTTCCTGACCTAGAAACCTTGTGGGAGACGACTAAGATTGGGTAATTCATGGAGGCTCGAGCTGAGATCTGGCCTGTGTGACTCACCCTGAGACACAGCCTGGTCGTTAGTTTAGGTCAAGACTTTATGACTCGTGGGCTTGAGGTTGTTTTTTTACAGCACTGAGCTTTAAATGCTTCGTGTATTCTTAGTGATTTGGCCTTATGAACTTCTTCGGGGTTCAAAGTCGAAGATTAGATTCTTGCATCCCTAACATGCAAACGTGAATAACTAGAGGGAGTTCTATTCTAGTTTAGCCAAAAGTCTGTACGGATAAATTTAGCTTATCATAACAGTCAAGTTCATTCTTGGACCTTTCTGTGTTGAAACTTTGCCTTTTTTGTGTCCCTCCAGTCCACATCCTGCACCTCTACTTCCATCCATCCCAGCAGCCACTCAGTCAGTCATCTAACCAGTCAGCCCACTCTAATTACTTCTCCCCCACCCAAGGGAAGCTACTTCCTTATCGCCCGGCCGTCTTGCTCCGGCATTCCTGAGATAAATTCCCCACCACTTTGTTATTCTTACTACTTAGGGGTATTGGAATTAGCATGTCCATCAAAGCAGACCTTGTACTCTGCCTTTTTTCTCACACCCCCCCCCTTACGACCTTATCAGTGGTCATACATTACAGCCAGGCATGGGACGTGCCCACGGGCTGCAGAGGTGAATAACACACAGACAGAGGTATCGAGTCATGTGTCTGACATAAAAGACTCTGAGGGATGATCAGGAGATGTAAATGTGCAGCTTGTGGCGATTTACTGTAGTCTGGCCTTTTGGAAGCGCAGGTACTTCAGGGCTGGAGGATTTGTCAAATTCAGTCCAGGTAGCGTAAATGTGTTGCATTTAGCAAAATTGTGTTTTAAAGAACCCCCTGTGTTTCCAAAAAAGCTTCCATTTACACACCAAGTGAGTTTCACAACCTTTTAGCCCCTTCATACCTGTTAAAACCTCCACTTGGTAATTTCAAACACGCAAAAGCATCCCTGGGTAAATAATCAGAGCTCCATTCATCCCTGCAAACCCCACTTTTTTTGCAGATGTGTGGGTTTGATCGAGACCGAGCCCTCGCTTCCTTCCTTCCTTCCGCTCCTCGCCGTATGTTTCCCAACATGGTTTATACCTCAACAGCAAGCAGACGCCGCCTTATAAACTGGCAATCACAGTATCCCTAATGTTATTACTTTTCATAATTAGTTACAGCAACACTCATTCCACGACTGGCGGAAAGGAGTATTCCTTAGTAATTAAGGTAATGAAATATTCATTTATGCTACCTTTTCAGCAGTCGCACAAATGAGCCAGCCATGCTTAATGTCCGCCCTGCCTCTGATTTTATTATGATGGCAGACTGGCACATCTGCAATTAGTACTCGCACTGACAGTTAGCGTTTTGCGCGCGGCGGTAAGCAGAGGGAGGCGAGGTGGAGCGGCGGAGGGTGGGTGCACCCTGGTGCGATTACAAGCCCCCTCCGACACCCTCCCTCAGACCCCACCTTCCTCCTGCAGCACCCTCTACTCCACTAACCTTGTCTTTTTTGCCTTTTTTTTTGTACTACCTTTATCTCCTCCTCCCCCCGCGTCTCCTCCCCGACGGAGAGGTTACCTTTTCCCAATGGTGCGAAATCGACTTGACATAACTGTTCATCAGTTTCAGTCGCCCCCCCGCCCCGCCTGCCTCTCTCCCTGCAACTCCCCACCTCACCCCGAGGTAGTTTGCATCAAATCAGACCCAGTCAAGCTTCAAGTTGAAATTGGCAGGCCAGAACCTGACAGTGGAGGAGAGAAGGAGTGGGGAGGGGGGGGTAAAGCAACTGGAAGCAGGCGAGTCAAAACACTAGAAGCCTGAACTACATCCAAGATGGTGATCGTAAAGTCAAGTTTTGGGGTTAAGTGCTAATAAGTCAGTTTTAAATCAACTCTAATTGAACTGGAGAGGATACTGTTTGCTGTTTTTTTAGTCAGACTGAAAATAAATCAGTGGGAGTGATAGTTTAGATTTTTGTTGCCTGCAAACATCTGTGGATTCCTTGAGCATGTTTGCGATGGAGAGGCCAAATCAGAAACTGCATTATAACTGAAAATCCATGCAGCATTACTGATGAAGTTTCTGCTTACCAGAAAAATATGTTTTTAATGTTTTAGAAAAGAAATCAGATCATGATGACCAGTTAAAGTTTTTTTTATTTAACCATTGCCATGAATATTTATTACCAGCTGGGAAATAACTTAGTTTAAGGACTTTTATTTTGGAGGTTGAGTCATATTTTTGCAAGCTTTTAATTTTTTAAGAGGGCACCGGTCGGTGTAAGGCGTAGGGTTACGAGCATCGATCTGAAAATGGCTGACACATGCAAACAGCCACACATGTCGGCCAGGCGAGCACACTTCTGCACACACACACGGACACACACAATGTCACACACACACTTCCAGATTGGCATATTTGGACACAAATATACACTCAGACATACGCACGTTTGCATGCATGCAGAAACACACACACAGCCCTATATATATCACACACACACACACACTTCACACACATGCTAATTGGCAGACAGACAGGTCACAGCAGACGCAGATGTGCCGTTTCTTTCTTTTTTTCTTTTTTTTTTCTCCTCCTGAACCTCGCCGTGGCCCTCGGAGGAAAGCAGATAAGGACTTTGTGATGAAACTTTTAGTGAATCTCGCTGCTCCAGTTCTGTCGCCGCCACGTCACTAAGCTCAAAACGCTACGTCCCCCACCCCTCCTCACAGCTGCTATATATTCTTATTAAGGTTGAGTGGGAGAGGTGAGTATTATATTTTTATTCATTTTTTTCCCTTCTGACCGTCCGCAAGCCCATATTTCAACTGCTTTAACAGCCTTGGAGGATTTTGATCCTCAAGTCTCTTTTTCTTCAATTCCATATCTCTTTTTTCTCCCTGTCACACCTTTTCTCTTTTATCTTTTCTTTCTCTGCTTCCCTACTTTCTACCTCTTGGCACTGACTTTGCCACCGTCTTATTTCTCCCTGCTTCTGTCTTAATCTTTCTTTTCCCTCTCACCTCTCCCCACCCTTATATTTTCTCCTCTTCTTCTCCCTCCGCTCCCTCCCTGCCTGTCCTGAGCTTTGCATGTGCTCTGATGGGCTGATGGCCGTTTCGACAGGGCAGCATTGAGGTAAAACGGTGTGACGGCAGAGTTTTGTTAAGCCGAGAACAAAGGCTCAGAGATGCCGGGCCAAGCCATTGTCCCGCGCCCATATTGGCCTTGCCACAGTTTTGCAGGATTTAATGCTCTGTTTACCTCCAGCCAATCGCCACTAATATTCAAAGAGGAGCTTCTTCCTTTAAGACGCACCTCAGGATGATTTAAGATAGATCCATAAAAAACTGCAGCTTTGCTCGTACAGGAGGAGTGAGTCAGAGAGAGGAAGAGTTTTTAAAAAATACTCTTGGCTGTGTTCTTTCTGTGTCATATTTCTATTTTGAGAAAAGAAAGAAAGATCATAATTCTAAATTTGCAGAATCAAAATACCTTGTTATGTAAATTTTTCTCTTATAACATACATTACATGGAGAGTTATCTTAAATTGTGTGCATCTACAACAACCCATTGTCTGTTTGATGGATTGTTTTTGTATTCACAAAAACTTCAGCTGCACTTTTAGCATTTTCTTTCCAAAGCATGCAATTAATCTGGATTTTTTTTTTAAAAATGGATTCAAAACTGCAAAGAGTTTAGTGAAATCTTGTTCTTCCACACTTATGTTAGAGATGGCCAGGCCTTATTTAGACTGTAAAGCCCCCTCAGTACAGTAAGTGTCTGTCACTGTGACTGGGACAGAGATATGAAGCAAGTGTGCAACACGCAGAGAGAGGGAAAGAGTGTGTGAGAGTGTGTGTGTCTGGTCCGTTGGAGTTCCCCTGCATGGTCTTTGGGCAAACTGAAAGCAGCGCTCAGTGGGATTAGAGAATGAGTGTTGCTGGGGGTGGCTGAGGGCGGAGAACAGAACACAGGAGGATTCTGGGAGTTTTTTTCCGCCCTATAGCAGGCCCTTTGCTGTGATCTCCATAGGGTTTTACTGTTTCAATCCAAACATCCTGAATAATCCTGATAGATTTTTATAAATATTTTAACTCAAATTTGTTTTGTTAGCAACATTTCATCCAACATAAGTCAGAACAAAACCTTAAAAAATATATTTGAATTCAAATCTCCTGAAGATCTGTTAAGATGTTTATGTTGCCAAGTTTTATAGTCTTGCACTCTGAGTGAAAGTTGCAGCTCAAAGCTAGCGCGAGCTTTTTACGTTAAAACATCTCCCATTAGCAGCCGAAGAAGGCGGCAGCATTTTAAAGAAGCGCGTCGCAGTGGTGTGTTTGTTTTTACTGCAACAGTCACTCTGACATTAACATAAAAGCGAAGTTTTAGAGAACAAGGGGCAATAAACACAGTCGAAAGCGCCGTCATCGAACCCAATGATATTTTCACGAGCACATAAAGATTATGAGTCCATTCCAGTAGCACCCATCTGTGCTTTCATTTGCGACTATATGCTCAGTAGTTAAAGGGGAGGCTGAGGAAGGAGAGGGGATGACTTTCATTTGGTTAAATAGTTTGTTAAGGTCAAAAGAGATAAGAAGAGTGTAATCCCCCCCAGACAACAAGCCCTAAAACCCCCCGGGTGATTGACAAACGACTAGGTTGACGACGTTTGTTTTTAAAGAAAACAACGAAGACACTTCCTGCCAAATCCTCTCCATGCCGCTCTGGCGATTAACTGGTTAACTAAATGAAACAATTTGTCAACAGACAAACTCAGTCTATCCGAACCCTTTCTGCTGCTGGTTTTCCTTTTTTTTTTTGTAGCAAAACAATTACAAAATTACAGTAGATAAAAATTGAACGGCGCCAGTATTTATGCAATCAACATAACGAAGAAACAAAACAATTTAATGTGGAAAAATCATCATTCATCTGCATTATAATTGCTTCTCTTTCACATCTACGGGGATGGTTAATTAAAATTGTGATTAAATGCGCCTGCACTGCCTAAGATGTCTTCCCCCTAAACAGGTGCTACAGAATTTAAAAGTAAAGAGAAAAAGCTAATTAGCATTGGAAATTGAGAAATTGCCTGCAAGAATCAGTGTTAATTTCAGTCACTGATGAGGTAATTTATAAAGAGGGAGCGCCGAGGAGTCTGTGCAACACGAGAGATTGCAACACCGACTCCCCCCTCTCCGCTCCCCCCTCCACATCCCTGCTTTCCCAGCGTGCAGGTGAAGCTGTTTGGAAAATATTGAGGCTATTTGGTATTCTGTCTTCGTTAGCATCGCTTTCGGAGTTCATCTGTGGCCCCACAACAGCTAGAATAAACACCCCAGATTAAATAATGATATATAAGAGCCTCACACACACACAAACACACACACCTTACCCTCAGAGATAAAAAGTCAGGAAAAGCACTTGCAAGCGCCAAGACGAGTCAGGAAATGCATGTAAGTCATTAGGAAGCAGAGGTTTTTCCAGGTGTAAAAACATACATGCGACTGTCTGATGTTGGAGAACAGCCATACATCTGTGAGAAAGAAAAGAATAATATAGAAGGACTCACTTCCTCGGCTTGTAGATTTGGTTGTAGCAGCTTTCAGGGTCAAGCAGCTCTCTCGGCATTCAAACTGCAGTTGTAAACTTTTCAGTTCAAGTTAGGGAAAACACAACATCAAAATTGCGGTGGCGTGGTTTTTTCCTATTGGACTCCGATCGGAGCAGAACCCGACGCTCAGGATGTTGGCCTCCATCCTCCGTCCCGCTCAGAGTTTCCAAAAACTTCACAGATACTGCTGATGTCGGGCTCTCATGTACACTGCCCCTAGTAATTACCTGTCATTGTCCATCATTATAGTTGGCCTTGGAGAAATGTCAGGCCTGGAACAAGATGGAGCCAAACTGTTCCATCATGTTCTGAACTTGGCCGCCAATGGGTCGCAACTCTCTCTGAATAACCAATGTATCGAATCTATCTTGTTCATCCATCCATCTTGAGATATTTAAGTTCTGTTAACAGTTATTCTGCGTTTTTTGGGTTCATAATGATGGGAAAGTGGTATACAGGGACAAAAATATGGCCCCCAAAGTTTGATTCTTGATCTTTCCGGATTTGTCACTAGTGTTGATTGTAGAAAAACTTGAGCGAAGATGACATGGGCATTAGCAGTCAAAGTTTTACAGAAATTGCCGTTCTTAAGCCATGGGTGGGCTGGTGGACAGGTGTGAGAAAGGGTTGAGCTAGCAGGCCGTAGGTCATTAGGCCTCCATGGCGGTGGAGCTGAAGCACCAGCCAGCACGAGGTAAAAGAAAAGGAAAAAAAAGCGGAAAGCCAATTTGCTGAGACATACTCTGTCGACCTTTCATCATAACTGAGGCCTTTTTCTTTTAGATTAAGTCCAGTGAGCAGAACTCAGCCGCCTGTCAGCCCCTTAAATCCAACACCCCCCCTCCTCCTCTTCACTTTTTAACAATCGCCTCTCTCACTCAGCCTCAAAGCTCCCCCAACTTTCTACAGCTGCTATGTGACAAATCATGTACTTTACACCCCCCCTGCCCTGCTTCTGACATCCAAGCTGCTTGTTGCGACTACATTCATTGGAGTTCATCACAAAACCTGAGATGTGTCCGTATCTTTTTCAAAGCATGGTTAATGTGCAACAGTGAAGCTCCGCTGTGGTTTGGCTGGTTGGAGGTTTGATGGAGAAGCACCCTACTTCCCCCCAAAAAACAAACTTTTAAAGAAATCCGGTTGCTTTTGACGATAACTCTACTCGACTTTACTCAACATACATAACCTCATAAACTCTAAGGACCTGCCAATGGGTCAGCCATTACTAACCTGTGCTGCACAGCCAACTGTTCTTCAAACCCACAGAACTTTATTTTGAATTCTAGTGGAGATCCCAAAGTGTCCAATGATACCAAATGTGTCAGAATGAATTTTAGGGAGATATGTATAAAATAATACACAAGACGTTTACTATATATATGCAGTATATATGTTTTTTCCAATTTTCAAAGCTGAAAAACTGGATTTAATGTCTTACAAATGTGTTTACAGCAACAAACAAGAATAAGAACATAAAGGAATCAATTCTTCCATGCGTGTCACCCACAGCAGAGCTCCTTCATGATTATTTTATTTTACGGTTTTCCTTCCTCCTCTCCTCTCCATCCTTTTCCCTCTCCTTCCTCTTCTTTTTCCCCTCTGAGTCACTTCGCTGAACAGGTCAGGCAGTAAGTGACAAGGTATTTCGTCGTTTTGTGAACCTTTGCCAGACTGATTGTTCGGTGCAAGTGTAGTGTAACTGAGCCGCTTGTAGCTCGCCGGAGTGTGGAAAATAAGATCGAGGACTGATTTTTTTTCTCTCTCCCACCCCTCCCTCTCCTCTCCCTCCCCCTCTGTCTCTCTCTTGGTTTTACAACAATGTAAGATAGTAAAATAGATATGTAGTGGCTCAGTGAGAGCGCCCGTGCACCGGCGTAACTGTCGCTCTTCATACATTTCCGTTCCACCTGACAGCCCGCTGTATCGCTCCTACATTTACACTTGCACCGGGATGACCCGTGACCACTTGTATGCTATTACCGCCCAGGCAGTAGCCATACTGACTCCTCTGCTTCACCCAGGTTATGAATGTGATGCCAGCGCACAGGAACTCTTTAAGTTGTCGACACGTTTCTGCACCAGTGACACCAAGACAAATTCTACCTCTGTTTCTGGTTAGGGCTTAAAACTAGCTGCTGATTCTGGACATTTTATTAACTGCACTAAAACATGAGTGCATGGTGAGGAAATCCTTAGTCAACTCACTATGCAAGGCAAAAAAAGTAGCAAAAAAAATAGTTTTTTCAAGTGCCTTCTTCATTTCATCTATATGTCGTGCTTTTTTATGCAGATTTTAAGTTAATTTCTTCTGGAAATGGTAAAGAATTTTTTATAAAGTTGCTGAACTATTTCCTCGTTTTCTAGGAAGTGACTGCAAAACTGCATCGCACACTGCAAAAATATTTTATTTTACCCAATCTGCCATGCAGTAATCCAAATTTCCCTCAATTTAGTCCCATAGTCAAACTTCAGGAAGTGAAACTCCAACCACTAGTTACTGTCTTTCTGTCTCCTCAGAGCCTCAAACAGTATTTATCTTGCAGCAGATGGAGGAAACCTCTTGTGTGTAGCATTGCAAAGTCTGGATTGTTTATTACTTAAGACATAGTTGGGAGATGAGGGTGCATTTATCAGAGAAAATGATCCTGCACTGCACCTTGTAACTGTCTCTGTTTGTGATTTAAGAGGTGAAGAAGATCCGACATATTTTACTTTTCTGCTGGATTTAAAATGTATGTTTATACGGCTTATAACAAGGATACGAAGTGATGTTTGTGTTGATGTAGTGGTGGCAGAACTGCAATTTATCGGGGTAAAAAGGGATTTCTACAACTTCACAAACAAGCCAGAGAGAAACAGAGGAAAGACCTCCCTAAAACCCTCCGGGAGAGTCTCGTACGACGACACCGGGGGGAGAAAACAATCGCTAATATTAGGAGGAGAAGAGGTGGGGAGGGGCGGGGGACACACACACTCTCACACAAACAAAAAAAAACCTTGAGTTTGTTTATGTGCACATAATGCGAGTCTGTGCGCCCGGTGAAGCGCCGCAAATGGGAGAAGTATGCGTGGGTTTCTCAGGTAACAGGATTACGTGGGCACATAATTGATCCATTTGGGGGAAAAATGACAGGGCTCTAAAGAGGCCTCGGCTTTGGAAATGGAGTTTATGAAACAGGCATTCGTAAATTCAAAGGAATCAATATGTCAATTTTATTACATCTCCGGGCCAGATGGGCATTAAAGGCACAGCTCATCCCTCTGCTGCTCAACCTCTCTCTCTCTGTTCTGTCATCTCTTTCTCAGGGTCTCTATCACTGTCTCTCTTTCTCTTTTTTCTGCATCTTTCTCACCATTGTTCTTCTTCTTCTCTCACTATCTGCAAATGTTGGTATGACAAAGGACTGTCGCCCTGGCGCTCTGTTTAATCCTTCTTTCTCAGGGTGTCTCTATCGCTGTCTAACACTGCAGCCACACTAAGCCAGCTCAGTTTGAAAAAAAAAAGACATATTAAGTGCATCCACCCTGGTGTTTTCAGATTATCTAGAAGATCTCCGTCCATATAAAACAAGAGCAAAACAGCTCAGGTGTTTTTAATACACAAGTTTACATTTTTCTTGCTTCATGCTTTTGATTGGATCTCATAAGCTCAGTTTTGGGGTCATCTTAGTGTGGCTGTAAAGCAGATCTTGCTCTCTTCTTCCTCTGTTTGCTTTCCATTTCTACACTTCTACCTCTCTATTTCTCCACCCCTGCTTCTCTCACTATCTCCAAATGTATTTTGACAAAGATCTCCCAACCCTCTCACCATCTTCTTGTCATTTTCTCTCTCTTGTTATCTTTCTGTCTCTTCCTCCCTAATTCCCTGTCCGTCCCCCTCCCTCTCTTTTACTATAATGTGTACATTATCAAAGTGTGTGTGTGTGTGTGTGTGTGTGTGTGTGTGTGTGTGTGTGTGTGTGTGAGTGTGTGAGGCAAAGGTCCTCAGTGGCCATTTTGTCAGTAAGATTCTTGCTTGTTGTGTGTTTGCATCATGCACACTTATGTCTATATTTGCGTGTGGAGAAGAGGAAGCTATGTGTGTGTGCATATGTGTGTGTGTGGCTCCCAGAGGTATCAAATATCCCTGTCCAGGCAAATGCATCAGCTGAAATATGTTTGTCAATGCAGCTGTTGACTCAACACTATTATTCCTAAGAAGAAGCCGTTTAGAATGAGCGGCGAGCACAATAAACACTTTCAGAGCTCGGCCAATAGAGAAGGTTTTAAAGGCAAAAACAGGGAGACAGAGAGAAAGAGAGAGTGGGTGGGGGGCAGATTAAGCATTTCCCTCGCTAAAATATTCACGTTTCATTTAAATACAACGGCATCCCAGGCAAGATTTAATTACCATCCAGCGCTATAATGCAAATGAATAATGCAGCAAAGACTGATGCAAACGGATAGAAATATAAGACTCCAGCGCTCGATACATCCAGGGGAATGTGAGAGGGAAAAGTGGGGGAAAAGGAAGGGGGAAAGGTTAAAAAATCTTTCTCACTATTTGGGAGAGATGGACAGGAAAGAGGAGAGAAGAAGAGAAGGAAGTTAAGGAGAAAAGGGAGGGAGGCAGCAGTACAATTACGAGGCCCAGCTTCCCCAGTGTTTGCCAGGATTTTCCTTCTCCCATTCCAGTAGTTCATTTTTGGAGTAAGTAAATAATAAGAAGTTGGTGATGCTTGCATTTTTAATTCCACCCCCTCCCCTCGCTGCACTTTTTTTTTTGTTCAGTTCACTGACTGACATCTGCTATCAATGCTAAGCAGGTGTTCCCGTGCAAACAGACGTGCCCCTGTTTGTGTTTCGCCATCCCCGCCACCGTGCACCCAAATGAGCAACGTGATTAAGAATCCTGTAAATTTTTGAAAGGAAACGGATGGCTGCCCGGCTAGAACGTAATTACACCGCCGCCGACATCCGCAGCTCACCGCTGCAGCAGCCAGAGCCAAAGCAACAGCAGAGAATTAATAATATATAATGGCATCTTTCCTTGTAATTCATAAATGAAATAAAATGAAGGAGGAGTAACCGCTGATAAGTTTTTTTTTCTTTCTTTTTCCTCTCTCTCTCTTTCTCTCTGGGGTGGGGGGGTGGTGCAGCAGCAGGGGCAATTTTCAGAAATTGAGTCGAGACGATCATCTTCCGCGATGCGTTAACTCAACTCAGTCTGTGTAAGCGGAGCAGGGAAGAGCGATTTCTTCCTTTCTTTCTTTTACTTTCTCCTGATTCTTTTTTAGCTCATTTATTTAGTAAATGAGGCCTCCGCATATGTTCCCTCACTCCTTCACTTTCCCTGTTTTGTCATTATCCGCTTTCACTTTGCTGTATGATCATACATGCCTTCGCAATGGACAATTAGCTATGATATCTCAAGTGGCAGCTAACTTCCTTCCCTTGAACTTCAAAGGCAGTTGGCACATTAAGTTTGCAGTTTCTTCATTTTTTTTTTTTTTTGCGCGCTGGTGAACGGGTAGAGTCGTGTTTCTTTAACTTCACTGATATTTTCATATGTGTAGAAAAAAAGTTTGAAGACGGTACATTTTATCAAAAGAACGATCAGAAAATCATTGAAGAAATGTCAAAAAGCCATGGAAGAAAGCAGGAGAGTACAACATAGGAGATGAAACGTGCTGAGGAGGAGGAGGAGGAGGGAGGGAGGGTGCAGATGGTAACCTCTGGGGAGGAGAAATGAGGTGAAGGGAGTGAAGCAGGAGGAGGAAAGAGGAAGGTAGCGTGACACACGGGCCAACTGAAAACCTCTGACAAGATCAATTTTGACAGAATGTGTTTTTCCAATCCTCGTGTCAGAGAAAGGTGATTATTCCTCTGTTATGTTCATTCACAGATTATAATCACAAGGTACATAATAACCTTGCGTTGTACAGTGTGACACATTGATGCATGATGGTGTAAGTGCAAAGGGACATGTAAGACATGTTCTGGGACAATGGCTGCTACGCTCAGCCTCCACACAGGGATTTGTGGAGTTACCAGAGCTTTGTAATGCACTTTTCACCTAATTTATATCCATTTCTCAGTCTGTATCACGGTCCAGGCACCTTGGCTACTGTTTCCTCCCACGGCAGCTATTGATAGCGGCTGACAGACATTGTTTGGACAGTGAAAGGTGCGCCTCCCTGTAAACGCTGGCTTGCAGAAGGGAGGCGACACTCCTCTCCTGTCCCCTCTAATCAGAGCCAGAGATGGTTGCATCCTCCCTTTCGGATACACGATAATTACCCTTCTCTGTGAACGCTGGGGCTTCACTCTGAGATGGGGAGGGACAGACGCTGACAATTATATTAGGGATGTGTGTGTTTGTTTCTGTGAGTGTGTGTGTGTGTGTGTGTATGTGTGGGTAAGTCCCTGTACGATGCCTTGTAGCTATCTTTCCCCTTGCCACAGCTGAAAGAGTTAGTCCGGAGCTCATGATATGAAATAATAAGGTGTAGTTATGTGTGCGGCTCCCGACTGCAGCAGGACAAACATTGTTTTTGTCTGTTTGCTATCTCTATAAAGAACTGCTGTGGCAGAGATCAGTGGGTTTAATGTATGTGTTGCTCAGTGGGAAGAACAAGGCGCTGACACAGCCGGGGTGACAGAGTTCAGGTCTATTTGGGAGAACAATGCTAAAGATTTGAAGACATTTTACGGGAATTTATTGCAGAAAATGACGATATCTGTCCTTTAGGAGTTAAGCTCTCTGTGCTCTAATTGTGTAGTAGCACCATTTATTGAGACAGTGCATTATCATACTTCTCCGTGTAGCCAAAGAAAGTTTGTGTGTAACCAGCCACCCCGTGGTCCAGATAGTGAGCGTTAACTGCCAACAGAATATAACTACTCTTCAATAGCTTCTTCACAGCACTTAATCAAAGAGATTTTGTCCAAATGTAATCAGGGACAGGAAAATTTCAGTAGACAGAAGAAACTTTTTAATGGATAAAATGATGCACCTCATACTTCTATTCTAATCAATGACAGATAAAACACTTATCTTAATATTTGCTGGTCAAAAGCTTGATTTTGGACAAAATATGAATAATATAACAATATTTGCAAGTATCTTATCATGTATTAAGACACAATAACATCTTTGTTAATGCAGTGTTCAATAAAAATATATATATTTGTTGTTTTTTTTAATTTCCCAAAAAAATTGGACATGCAAGGTTTCCACCCAATCAATATGTCAAACAGTACAACACAGCATAGTAGAGTACAGGGCAGTATTGTGCAATACTCAAAATAGTAATAAATAGTAGCTCAGTATAGTACAGTGAATTATTGTATTATTGCAATAAAAAGCTTTAGTGCCCAGCTGTAAACTTATAGTACATCTTGTAGCCTTGTAGCCGTGTAGCCTATAGTATGTAACAGTAGCCTGTGTGAGAGCAGTGTTAATGGGAGAACAGAACAGCTCTGAGATGCTACAGTAGTAAACAGTAGAGTGCTGTTGTGGCCTATAGAAATCCTGGATAACACTAGTGACAGTCTGAGCAGAAAGACAGCACAAGTCTGTCTCAGCTATCTCCCTCTGCGGTCGTCAGCGTATGCAGACGATGTTTTCCTCCTCCAGCTGCTGGGAGATGATTCGGGTCACTGCGGGCTGCTGGGGAGGGGGGCAAACTGACGAATCAAGGGGGCAATTGTGTCTGGTGCCAGTCAGTCGTAATTAAGAGCAGGATCAGGGGGTGGACGCACACACCGAGACACATGCACACTGATCGACCTAAGGACATACAATCGCATAAACAAACACATGCACGTAGACATGTATGGGGACGCTCACACACATACTTAAGCCAGGCCCTCTATACAGAGCAGCTCACCTGAAAATAATCGCTGCGAGGGGCAGCAGGGGATGCAAATGAGGCCGGAGGTTAGCGTGGGAAAAGTGGAGCAGCGTAGCCTGGGACTAGGTGATCCTCCGGGCAGGGGGCCGGCCTCAGGAGAGGCCTTTGTTTCCAGCCTCCGTTTAAAAATACCCAGCGTGCACCTCCTCCTCCTTCTTCTCCTCCTCATCCCCCCACTCCTCTATCACCTCCCCTGCCCTCCCAGTCCGGGCCAAGCAGAGAGAAAAGCAGTGATATATGGTTTGTTTAACAAAGGGAGAGGTGTGTGTGTGTGTGTGTGTGTGTGTGTGTGTGTGTGTGTGTGTGTGTGTGCGTTGGTTCGCCTCAACATTCATTCAGGTTATTTTCATGTGAAGTGACAGATTTGTTTTATCAGTCAGATGTGGAATTATGGAGACACATTTTTAGACTCAAACTGCAGATGGGTGATATTTTGCGCAGATACTAAATATTTATCCACCATAGGCACAAAAATGAGAATTATTCAGTGTTTTATCAGGATTTTCTGCCTCGTCAGCATAGGAAACATCAAAACTGTCCACTGGAAGTTAATTTCGCTTTATTTAGCAGCTCTTTTAAGCAGGGTTTACTCACAACAATACATCTTAACATGATGCATCTGCTCGTCTAAATCGGGGGTTCCCAACATGGGGTCAGGGGCCCCCCAAGGGGTCGCATGACAAGTCGTAGGTGTTGAAAAATGATTGACAAGGGACAAAGAAAACAGCATTTTGCCGCACAAAGTTGGACTTTCCTCAAATATTTGTATTAATTTTCCTCTGAAACATCATTTTTTTTAAATGAGAATGACTCAAAGCTCATGAAAGCTGTGAAAGGGGTTGTGTGTAGGTGTTTTGTCCATAAAGGTCAAAAAGTGTGGGCGTCAACTGTTCATTTATTAATTAATTTCTCTTTTCTCTTTCTCTTTTCGCTGCCGATCCCTCGCCGCCTCTTCCTCTTCACTCCAAAGCAGGTAAGCACCTATAAACCTCATCTCTTGATGCATGCTGCATTATGTAAACAACACCTGTATCACCTCCACACATGCACCAATCACCACGAAACCTATCATTTCACATAACGCGCACGCGGAAGGTGGCGTACACTCACGTAGCCTGAGCCCCGATGAATTTCTAAGCTATAATGAAGAGGGAAATATTGCTTTGTGAACAACACGTTCTCATAAATATTCAAAGAGTTGAGTACGAGTGGAGCTGTAAAAACGTGTGAATGTGGAAAAAAAACTCTCCAAACAAGATGCTCAACAGCGGCGTAAATGTAAGAGCGCAGTTGCAACCTGTTTGACAGCGCCGCAGTGGATGCTGTTCACACCGTCCTCCAGACACCCAGCCGCTGTAATACCTCTCTCTCTTAATTATTATTTATTGGCACTACCTCTGGCTCTCCTCGCCTCTCCTCTCGCCGCCTCTGTCCCCTTTATCGCCTTTCTAAATAATTTCTACAAATGAGGAAGGTTTCTCTGCTGCAAGCATGCGCGCCCGCACGCATGCATGTACGCAGCGCTCAGCTTTCACTCATCAAAGTTTAATCGAAGCCCGTGTTTTAGTTTTTTCGAATAAAGCACACTTAAAAAATTTAGATGCAAATTATTTTGCATTATTCATGCATTCTCCCAGTCCTTGTAGATTTAAACATTTCCGAGGCCACCTTGATTCAAGTAATTACCTATGCCTCGGCAGGCTCCGTCATGAATAAGGTATTTCCTACAAGCAGAGTATGCGCCTGATGAGCTTTTAAAGTGGCTGTACACCCAACTTGTGTATTGCTTCTCCTGCATGAGTGACTAGAACATGCATCGCAATCGCTCTCAGGTGGGGCGGGGTGGCTGGGAGGGTGGGGGCAGGGCTGGCAGGGGCAGCCGAGAGTGACAGCACTCTCACTTTCATGCACTGGGGGCCTTCAAGTCTCTATCTGTCGTCTCCTTTGTCTCTCTTCAGTCCCTCCCTTTGCTTTTCCTCGTGTCACTGCCCTCATGCTCTCCGGCTGCTTCTCTGTAAGTCATTTCTTTCTGCAAACGTGTCTCATTTTAGCCAGAAATGTGCTCGATATCACCATATACACACAGCTCTGTTTCTCTTTCACCACGTACATCTATGTGGTCC
This sequence comes from Centropristis striata, assembly GCF_030273125.1. NCBI lineage: Eukaryota > Metazoa > Chordata > Actinopteri > Perciformes > Serranidae > Centropristis > Centropristis striata. Next base: position 11,869,988 of record NC_081540.1, on the reverse strand, counting down.
AGATCACAAGCAAAAACCTGCAACTTATTGCACCTTTGAGCCATCCATGCTGCTTAGAAACAATCAGCTGCAGTGTGAATGTCTTTCTGTCTCCTCTCTATCCCTTTCTCTTTCTCTCTCCACCCTTCTCCGCCCCCTCCACTCCCTGCCCTCAGCTCTTTGTATCTTTATCCATTTCAGTCTGAAGGATCCCAAAGTGTTTCAGATCTGAGCAGCCTAATACCCATCTTTAAGCCGGCGGCTTTGAAATCTCTTTTTGACATAACAAGGAAACGTAGCTTTCCCCCACTTTACCTGAGTGCCGGTGAAGATCCTCCTAAATCACACCTGGCTTTGTTGGGCAAACACTCCCCCCTCCTCTCTGCTCACTAACACCCTGTAAGCACTCCTCCATGTATGAGGAGTTCCATTTCAAAATGAGATCCCTTTTATTACAAATTGCTGCATGGAAGTAGAAGTTATCAGCAATCTTGAACAATTTACATAAGACATATTAACATTTTGCAGAATGTTACCTCAAGAATGTAATAAATGAGCATCAGGTGATAATTACTTTCTGAAATTTATTCATAGTGTTTTTGGAGTGAAACCTCTTCATGTCCGCTCTCAGAACTGACAGTCACCTTGACAGAAAGCACCTTTTAGTCGCCCTGAGCTGCTGTTTTTGTCTGCATCTCAATAGGAGGCTTTTGCATCAAGTGCATGTTGTTATACCTTTAACTGTCAACTGCTCAGAGCGCTTGAAATCTGACCTCACCTTCAGTCAAGACAAAGACGAACAGTATTGATTCTTACATCAAAGCTGGTCAGATGACACCGTATACCCTTCAGATGCTTCCTGTAATATCACATGCACTACAACATTTTGTTTAAACATAAAAAATGAACATGTTAAACTATAACCGGAATCAAGAGAATGACCCAGAGTGCAAAAGCGTATTTTTCTGCAGGAAGAGGGAACAAAGTGAGGTTAGATGGGAAAAATATTGCAGCTGTGGCCTACAAGCAGGGGGAGGAAAAACAAAGTAGTTGACTCCGCGACTCCATCATCTTTACTACCCAGCAGAAGAATTAATATTTAAACATTCTAATAATGTAGCTCGCCTTGCATGCACTTTTAAGCAAAGCAACAATATTTTTCACCTGGGGTAACACAATGATTTTTCTTCCCGCTGTGCGCAATTTCCCTTTCTGATGATCTCCTCCAAGCTTCCCACCTCCACGCTGCAGCCGGGCGCACATCCCCCAAACACATTTTGTGATTTCCACGTTATTCTTCACCCCACAAAAAAAAAAAAAGAAGAAAAATATTCATGGAGATAAATATTGAAATGAATTTTCCCTGTATATGAGCAGAGACGGTCGAGGCCGTGGCTCTAGGAATGCACAATGTGTTCCCTTGAGGAGCAAGCAGTGATTCATAAAATCGAACCTGTTTGAAGGAGGAACTCGGTGTGAGGAGAGAATAGAGAAACAGCAGCATAATGGAGAACAAACTTGTGGTTTTTGTTTATTTTTTACATCTGCTGTTGAGCTTTTGTGGCTTTTGCCCTTCATACTAGAAACTTAAGCTTTTTTTCGTTACTTTAATTGCAAACTGGTATTTTTCTTTTCGTCAGGATGGACAAACGTCTTTTAAGACAGCATTTAGACCATCACTGTGCACTAAACATCACTAAAACCAGGACACACAAAGCTGTGTTTGTGTTTCTCAATTAATTAATTTAGAGAAGCAGATTTAAATAATGAAATCAACAAATAAACGGACAGTTTTCTGCAGCTGAAACCAAGGAACTTGTCAGGTGAATGACACTGATTAACTGATATCTGATATTTAATACATTTAATAAGATGTCAGTGTGGGCCCCTGATATATCAGCTTGAGTGCCAGATCAAACAAAACAGGTCAAAGTGAGGTCAAAAGGTTAAAAGGTCAGGATTTGGAAAAGTCATTAAATCTGACACCAACAGAGGAAAAACGTTTACTTTTTTCATTCAAGCTATAATTCTCATTGATTGTTGGGTTTATTTATTTCCATCGGTTGTTCTCACTTTTAGCATTTTAGTCGCCTTAATAACTGATAATATCATATATAATAACATCTATAATAACAATCCGATATTCCGATGTAAACACTTTCCCTAGCATCTTTCCCCAGCTCTCCACCACACAAATTACCTCTTTGCAGCCTGTTTCTCATCTTGTTTAACATGAGCGCAGTCAGCTGCAAACACACCTCACACAACTGTGAGCGTTCAGCGCAACACAAAGCCTGCTATTAGCATCAAAGGTGTAGGTAACTGTTGACTCCCGGGGGATAAATACAAACAAATACACGGTGAAAAGGAGGAAAATTAGCCAATTCAAAGTATTCTCAAAGGCGCTGGGGTTGAATATTTTATAGCAGTGTGTTTGAGCGAGCGCCTGTGAACGCGCCCTGTCAAGCCAAATGCATTACAGATGCCTTAAGGTTTTGTAATTGATCATGAAAATGAATTGCCGAGCGGCCGGGGCTAAATTGAATGACATAAATAAGAGTTATGCATTAGGCCTCACTCCCTGGATTTGTTTATGTGTATCTGAGTGCTGACGGCTTGTGATCGGGAGCTGAGGAGGATGTTCATCTTTCATGGATCACAATGGCATTTATTCCATCCCTGCACATCTCACAGTGCACACACCTTGTCTGAAACCTGCACACAAGAGCGAGCTTTCTTAAAAGATCATGTCGTAAGCTGATTTCGACATCTTATGCAAGGTGCCTCGCTGGGGAAAGAATAGTTTCTGTGGCGCCTCGGGGCGGAGATTAAAGTCGATGCTAAGGTGTAGAAGCACCTTTGTGTTGATAAAGGCTCCTTTCCTTTGATACATGGTGTAACCGAGTGAAATCCAACAAGCTTGGCGCTAAACGGTGCAGAACGAGGCTAAAACCCTTCCCAGCCTTTCCCACAGGTTTGGAAGTTTTGGTGGCGAGTGATAGAGTGGTATCAGATGCGAGTTTTAATGAACGCAGCACAGTCAGAAAGGACCAGAGGGTGATTTGGAAATCGGCTAGTGGTTTTAAATGGAGGGTAACAGGGTGAAGCAGAGTTCATCAGTGGAAGACCTGAGCAGAAAATAGTCGTCTTAGCACCAGAAAGGGCCGAGCCAAATCAACTCAGCTGTTTTAGATTTTCGATTGGAACTATCTCCGCTTTCAAAATGAGTCCATGTCTTCGGCTCGAGCCACTTTCTGTTCAAAATAGCAAATGTCAGAAGTTCAGAATCGCGCAGGAAAGTAGTCGTCATGTTTTCAGGCAACATGTTTGACTCAAATGTTTGGTCGGCCAAGCCAAAATCCCAAAAAGTGCTCCTGAGAGAAGGCCTCAACACATCAGGGAGGCTATGTTAAAAGAGGTAGGAGAGGAAAAAAAGAAGGGAAAGATGAGATGAAGGAGAAAGGAGAAGGAGGGGGGAGAGAAATTATACTTTCAACAGGTTTTTAGGGGCCAAGAGTCAATCGACACTAAAACAACCATGTAAACTTCCAAATCAGGCAAGACTGCACCGCCAAATTCGCAGTTATGTGGTTTGCTTACGACAATGGTGCCATTGAGGTGTGTGATTATGTGTGTGTGTGGTTTCTATTTTACCCCCATGGGACCTCCCCTCCCTCCCTCCCCAACCTCCCTCCTCCCCTCCCTCTTCCCCTCTTCCCTCCCAGGAATAAAGCCAGACACTGCGTCCAGGAATCACCTTTTTAAACCTTAATTGATTCCCTTAAAAAGAGGCCTGCGCTGCCACCCCGCATTAAAGCCCGAGAGACGGGCCTCATGTCAGATTGGCCTGCCGCTCTGCATTTGTCCCACCGCCACTGCTGCTGCTGCCGCCGGCCCGGGACATTAGCGCAGGACCGTCAAGAATTCAGTCTAGACTGGAGAGCAGGGGGATTTAGCACGGTGAAGGTTGGAGCAGATGACTTTCACCAATTAGATTAAATCCCCGGCTAATTTAAGGTACCTCTCCGGCCATCTCAGCTCTCACAGTGTTAAGTAATTTGATATTTTGGCGCACACGCTTAGTGAAACCTGTTTGAAACAACCGTTTGATGAGGAGATTTGAAGATTCTTCTCTGATGATCAGAAAACTTAATTTGTGGGGACGTCCTCCAGCAGTAAGTCCTGCTAGGTTCCATTCACATAGCAATCAATGTTAATTTAACTCTGAGAAGAATCAAAATCAGACTCTCAGTTGATAATATAACACTTAGTAATCAAAACAACACTGCATCAACTGTCGTATAAAACCACAGGAAAGTTATTGTCTTGTGTTGTTTTTGGTGATAATGGAGTTTTGTTTGTCCACTCGTACAGCTGGCAGGTGATAAATTACCTCTGATGGCTGTGGAATGAAATATTGTGTGTTAGTGTATCATAATGAAACCTTAAATATCTGTTGATCTAAGCGTCTGACTTCTCGTCCAACTCCGATAAGCCAACAACATGAATGATAAATGCTGGATTTGAGGTTCTCCTCCCGTCGCTGCCATGAAGTGCACAATGTGTTCCTGTGGAATGCAGTGAGACGGCGTGGAGCTATTTCGGTCGCGGTGCAGCAACGTGTTGGGACGTCCATCTGGTCTGAATCAATCAGCCAAGCGTCTCCCCGGGTCTCCCAGCTGTAATAATATGTCCCGGCTTCATCAAGAGCCCACCTCGGACAGGGGTCAGTCCAGCGCCGATGACCCGACACCTGAAGAGAAGGACGCCGCCGAGTCTCTTCTGTCGTGGTCGAAATCTTCCCACTAAATTTCTTGCTGTTCTCATGACTTCCATGTCAGTCAAAACAGCATGCCATGAGGGTGATTTGAGAATGAAATGAGAGCGTACAGTCTCACCCAGTTTACCAACAAGCTAAAAATAAAACCTGTTTGATGCTGAAACTAGATCAATGCATCAGCTGGCCTCCCCCGGCCTTAAGGAGCTGCTAACTTCTCTTTAGTCTGGCTCTTGTCTGGCTTTTTTTACCCTGACACGAGTAAAACTTTTGTATCCAGATACAAAAACAACACCACAAACTATTTTGAAATTCAAACTTTTTTGTCCCCTCTGTGTCTCTTAATCAACTCTGCTCCCCACAAAGATGTGACCAGAGAGCGGACCTGTTCGCTGACCGTCACGGCCATCTCTGAGTTTCAGCGGCGGCGACTTTTTTTTTTTTTTTTTCCCCGAGGTGTCGGAGGCAGAGGCGCAGGGGCAGGTTGTTTTTTCTCCTCTCTGAGTGAAGAAGGAGGAGGAGGACGGAGGAGGGAGGGAGCACTCTGCATGACAATACCTACATCTGTCTGCTGTTTTGTTCTTTGTCATATCAGGGGCTGTCTTTGTGGCGGAGCGCTGTCGTGGTAACAGGAGGTTAGAGGTACGGGGTGGCGGGGGAAGAGGTGGGTGGCGGAGGAGGGGTTGTCGAAGGGAGACTTGTGACTCAAACGCCCCTGTGACACAGCTTTTGTTGTGCTTCGATATTTGATCCTCTTAGCAGTTTGCCATGCCTCCGCCCCCTTACTACCCTCCACCACCACTATTACTACTACTATTAACACACACACACACACACACACACACACACACACTTTCATTTGCTGTTTGTCCACTTCTGCCCCTCCACTGTAATCTCTTTTGTTCAGCATTTTTTCACTTTCTCTTGTCACCTGTTAGCAAATAAATCAGTGTTTGTTTAAGCTCTGTTATCTGCCACATGGGTGGGGTTCCCATATAAGGGCAATAATGACATTTAAATGTTTTTAAATCTAAAAATCTAAACTCTTTCGTCAAGATAAGTACTTTTTTAATCTCATAAATCTTACTTTTCCCTTCCCCGGTGGCACCCTTATTGCCATCAATTTGCACAGTCGGTTAAAGAGCAGGAAAAGTTTATAACCCGAGCTTTTTTTTCTGCCTCCTTCCCTCTTCTCACACATTCAGGAGAAACAAAGTTGAGGCAGCAGGCCTCTGGAGAGACCATTACAGGCCCTTTATTGTTTCAAAGCTGAGGTCATCCTTCTGCTCAGCGTAGTCGAAACAAAGGCCACGGGTTTATTGCAGGCTCAACTGTGTGAAAGGAAACGCACTCCAACATTGTTTGATTCTCAGAGATAGTAGACAGCCATCCCTGCTGTTTCCTTTTGAAGCTCTATAACTATATTATTACTATCAAACAGGTTGCTTTGCATCTCAGCTGAAGGTTTCTCTTTATATGTGTTCGCATATTTTGCTAGATTTTTGTTCGTGCCTGCCGGTGCCCCAGCCGAGGTGTCGAGCGTGACAGTTTGCTCGTGTTGGGATGTCATTCCCGTTTTCCCTGACATGTTGACGGGCATCAGAGGCAGGGAGGAAGAGGCAGGGGGCGGATGAAGGGCAGCTGAAGTCAAAATCATACAGGAGGGTTGTCATGTGGTCTTTTTTGTTCTTTTTCTCCCCAAATGAAACCAGCATTTTGAGCTCTGTTTATTTGTAATATCTAATGTCTCAAATGGAAATTAGTCACCTCCATCAAATCAGTTAAAGATCTTCAGGCTAATTGACTGACTTTTAGAACATTTTCAGCATGATTGATGATAAATTACTGACAAAATGTCCCTTTGAGTGGCATCTTTTATCACAAGTAGTGTACTATTCAGACACACAATTTACTAACATGTCAAACACCAAACACTCCTAAATTACATAAAAGTTGACCTTTAATCTGCATGTATACTATAATATTTAATTGTATCACCACGGTACAATCAGGCTAAATAATAAAGGCTCATCAGGCTCCATTGCTGTGGTCATAATGTCAGCCCCTTTGTTTTTGATGCGGTGACCTTGATAATTGTGATGGTAATTACAATAAGTGGCCATTATATTTCAAGGTGCAGCGACCTTCATTATCCAAATCAATTTGAGTCACTATCAATTTGATAATACCCTAAATGCGTGGCTGCATGGAAGATGCACACTCGGCACGGCTGTCGTCTGCCATATAATGGAATGCTGTTATTGAGATTGAGCCGCCCCTCTCTCATCCGCGCTGGCAATCAATATTAACAGCTTGTAAAAAGTACGGCGAAGGATTAGCCTCCCCAACAAATGGAAAGAGATACTTAAACAAAGTGCAACGGATCAAGCGCTCGGATAGAAAGTCACAATTCCAGTCCGCAATGTTTGCATCCTGTGAAAGTTTCCCTGTTGATTTGTGGGTTGCTGAAACTGATATGTTTGCATTGAGGCTGTGGATGGATATCTCTGCAAGGGTCAAGTATCTGCACTTATCCAACTATGCAGAGACTAAAGTAGACATGTACATGTACTGTAAAACCCAACTTGTTGTTTCAACTTAGATTACTTATATTTGAGTGTTGATGTTGCGAAAGAGTTTTATGTCAACCCAACATAGATAATGGAGTTAACTCAAACAAATATTGCTATTTGACTCAATATTTTAAGTTTAAATGAGTATTTGCACAAATCTTTGTTGTATTGAAAAGGAAAAAAACAAGCAACATTGGGTTTTACAGTGTGACATTAAGTCCCTCATCGGATCTTTAAAATCCCTCATTTTAGTGTTTATATGATGGTAAATTTGAAACATTTGTATTGGAAACACAATTATAGGAACTCAATTCTTGCCTCTCCTGCCTCAAACATTAATTTTATTTTTTTTCAAGATAAGCCACTCCAAAAACGATCTTCATAAGATCTCTTAGGAGTCTTTCTTAGACAGAACTGACTTGTCTCAATATATGGGAGCCTCAGCGCAGCCTGACAGATTAGGACATTTTATAAGCTTCTTTATGCTTCAGGAAAACAAACCCCACCAAGTACAGGGCTGTTAAATTCTGCACCTGTATTGTGTTGCAGAAAAAAGTGCAAGCCAGGCACTTCTTCTGGCCTTGTCCAGCAGCAATATTCAGAGCTTATTAATAAAAAACAGACAATTGTTTGGCAGTTCTTTTGATGTATGTGCCTATTCGCTGGGTAACCCCCCCGTCTGACAATGCAGGAGAGAGATTGTTTTCCTGAAACGGACCTCCCCCGCCATCCTCCAGCTGAAGCAGCTCCGCCGGCCCAGGGCGTGATTTGCGAGCTACCTGACATAATTTACTGTCCGGGCGAGTCATATTTCAAAAAATGAGCACAAACAGTATTGAATGAACCGCCAATATAATTAATGGCAATCATGATGATGCGGAAATTGTTTGCCCCCTTTACCCCATTCATACATTTAACAGATGTAAAATAGAGATTTGGCTTTGTGTTCACGGTTACAAAACAAAGAAAAAGGGAACGCCTGCAGAATCACAAAATATATCCTTATCAAGTCATTGTTGTCTTTTATTGAGTTCATACTTGTCTTTTCTTAAAGAAGTAAAGTGTCACCACAGCATAAGTCATTTTTACCTGTTTCCAATTGACTTAAAATCAGTCGTTTAAAATAAAAATAAAGCATAATGGAGATTGTTTGCAGTGCAAAAAGGACAAAAGCATATAAACAGTTGTGTTACTCCTTGAGAACAGTTTACAAAACAACAACTGGCCAGGATTTTGACGGCCACAGCAGGTAAAACATGTTCTGTAACAGTGAATCTTTGTTCATTTGTCGATGCTAAATTATTTTGGATAAACTGCATGTTCAGAGGGACACAGCAGCAGCCGCGAGCCTGTCGTTCTCACTTAGAGTACAGTGTGGAGTCAAAAAAAAAAAAAAAACAGCAATTATTTCAGTGACCTCATTGTCATCCGCTGGAAAAATGTGTAATTAGCGCGTGTTTACAAGTCTGGCACACCTGCAGCTCATCTTTCGCTGTAATGTTTGCCTTCAAGAAGCCAGGCGGCTGCCAGCCACTGTCACTGGCTGTCACCGAGACGAGAAAAAAAGGGAGAGAAGGAGAGAAAAGAAAGAAAGAAGGCAGAGAGAGGGGTGAAGTAGAAAAAAGAGCGCCACTGTGTGTGCCATTCTTCCAGAAATCTCTGACTGGCTTAATGCCGTCGTTGCTGTGCATGTGAAGAAATGGGCATTTACATGGGTATACAATAGAGACTACATTACTTACACAGTAGCCTCATTATATCCCCGACGCCTACCTTCTGCCCCGCACTGGTTTACTCACTCCTAGCTCTTATTGTTGGGGTATAATGGCGCTTGGGCATTTCTGAAATTCCCTCATTATTCAGCTTATTAAGGCTGCACCAACTCGATAATCGTGCCGCATTTCGTGTCAAAGGGGGCGACTGTGCTGATTTGCCACATTTGAAGGCTAGACAAGGCTCCGAGCTCAATCCTCCACGCATGCAGGCGGGATGAAATTGCTCTGTAAATACAGGCGACGTGTAATGCTTTTTGCACTGGCTGACACAATGCACGCTCCTCCCGGGAGTCAAACCCAAGGCGAAGTGCACCTGACAGATAACCCTGCCGATTTGGATGTCATTACAACGGGCCGGGAACACACGGCGCAATCCGTCAGTGTGAAAAAAACAAAAACGCACCAATACAACAGGCAGCTGTTTGGGAATGCAACAGAAAACGAGGGGGGAAAGTGACACGGCCTTGCCATTTGCATCCCTTTTCTGACACCAAATGCTCCGTAGTTTTTAGGCTCAAACCCGAGGGGTTGAGAGGCAGGCTGACGGAAAACGCCCAAGAAGAGATGTGAGTGGACGTGTGTCGAGCTGTCATCGTAATGTAGCCGGCACATTTGTTTTTACAGGAAATTCACTTTTTTGTGGGCGATTGTCCTACATTTACTTTGAGACAAAATAGGTATGTCACTTGTGCTAATGGCACTGACAGAGGCAGCAAACAGGCATGTTGGTAGAAAATATACAGATTTGCCACCACGGCTAGTCACCCTGTACATTAAAAGGAGCATACACTCTCAGAGCTTTGTGGCCTCTGAAACAGAAAATGGGTCACAAAGAAACAATTGCCAGTCGTCACACAAAGAATGTTTTTTCCTTCTCTTCTTTCTGTCTTCACATGTATTGAGTTTAATTATTGTGTGAGGCGCTTAAGCTCTCTTTGGGTTGAAGCATCCTGTCTCTTTTTGAAGAATATTCAGAGGCGGTTCAGGATGCCAAGAATATGTGGCCGCCTAGGGCTGGCCGAGGCTGCATTTTGCTATGTGACATGTTGTCATATACAGGGGGGAGAAAAATCAATTGGCAATTAAATGATACACCTTGTGAAGATGACAAGAGGCATTTGGTTGCACAGGAAGAAGTGGGTAGTGAGGGGCTTTGTAATGAAGGCCTAATGACTATTCATAAGCGATTTTCAGTCCGCTGATCCACTCGACTGGGAAGCTCTGCCCTGGAGAGTCGGCGCTGTCACTTTCCCTCACCTCAAAAAGGCGCCGCAATCGACGGTGTAGGATGTGAGCGAGAAATTACCCAGAAATCTGCCCCGGGCCTGTCTCAGGTCACATGCAGGAGGATGGGAGACAAGAAGGGGGGGGCACACACATCTGGCACACTATAGGTGCCACCGGGGGACAAAAAACTCTGAATCAGGAAGCTGCAAATACACAGGATTGACAGCGGCGGATACCTTTTCACACGACAGCGAGTTCGTGGCTTTGTTCTTCTTCTCTGCCCGTATCCTGTTCGTATTATCGAGCTGACAGAGCTTTGAGGTGGCCATCTGCGGGGGCTACACAAGGATTTATGACCTTGCCATGAACTACGGTCAATAGGTGATAAATTTGAGAGGCCCTCTTTGCAATAGAGTGGCGCTTTAAATGTGAGATCTCCAGGGAAGGATGCAGCCGGCCAGCTGAAGTAAAAGGACTCATTGATGACCTTTTACCCCCGGCATCAGATCATCAGGTCACTTCCTGCCAAAGTGCCTGATCGCCGCCCTGCCCCCGACCCGCTCGCTGCTTCGCCCTCACTGCAAATATCATTTGGCAATTAGAATGGCGAGGCATTTCTGCCCACTGACCCTTTCTCTCATTACTGACGCTTCGGTTTTTCCACACTTTTATCACAGTTTCTCTGATGTGTGGCTCAAACTGTAAGCATTCCTATCTGATCCTCTGGTATCACATTCCTCGTTCAGCCGGCTGCCATGTTTTGATACAACTGACAAATAGCAAAAGACCCGCTGTATGTATACATCCACTGTTCAAACATGGCGTTATCTGGCTCTTATCGCCTCGTGTGGCTCACCTTATCTAAGGTAAATACAATAATGTGCTCATTAGGCTCTGCTTCATGGCTACTTGGCAGGCATGTTTGCTCAGTAATAAGAGCTTGTCAGAAGCAGGCCAGGTCAGTGGAGTGGGGGAGTGTGTGTGTGTGTGTGTGTGTGTGTGTGTGTGTGTGTAAACGGAGGAGGCTAAAACCCAGAAATTATGCTTCCAGAGCAGCTCTGCGGTGTAGTAATTGAATAAGTCCCGAGTACCTGAGCAAGTCCGGCCCTCGTGGCTTTTCCCCCGTCTTCAAGCCAAGAGTCTATAGCTTCTCCTCTTTTTTTTCCCTGTGCTGCACGTGGCTCACCGCCAAAACGTCTATTACATAATTAATCTGCATTGATCATCTGGTTAGCACATGAATCAAATGGCAGAATAATTGAGTCATGAAGTTTTGAGGTCCCGGCTGGCTCCATGTGCCTCTCCATGGTTAAAGCCATGGAGCTGTAGCAGCAGAAGTTCACCGGACAATGCTTTAACATTTTGAACTCGAGGTGAGAAGTCAGTCTCGGGTCTTAACAAGGTTACGAGACGACTCTTTAAATTAAGGGAAGCTCAGAAGAATCAGCTTGGTCCAGACTGGACTGCTCCCTGGAGCATCGTAAAGATTTAACATTTCTTCTTATAAATTGTCTCAAGACCCTGCGCAAAAAGCAGGCCACATTTCCTCTCTTTATTCTGATTGTTTATAGCTTTCACCATGTTCAATACACATCAGAGTTTAAAAATATAACATATATTGTCTAATTAGCTTTTATTTGAATAAGTTAGTGGTGGAACAATAGGTCAAAAGTGAGAAATTTCCTCTCTGTGTCACCGGGGTTGAAGCAGGGACCTGGATAGCATGTTAGTGAGTGAATCACAGCTCAAATAGTGCTTGGCAAAGCAAGTCCTGCGTGGCGAACAGACCTCATCAGCAGAAATACCAGAGCTGCGTTCACTGCTGCGAAACTTAGCAGGAAATTTACAAATAGGTGCAGTGGAATAACAGGCACAGGAAAAGGTAGCTCGCTGTTATCGAGGGGAGAGAGTGAAACTGAGACGTGTAAATCAATGCCTGCTGTATCTCATCCACATAGAACCTGTGTGTGTGTGTGTGTGTGTGTGTGTGTGTGTGTGTGTGTGTGAAACAGAGGCACAGAGTGAGAGAGAAAGTGGCAAACAATGTCCATCTAATTTAACTCTTGAACCAATTTGATTCATATTGGAAGATTGTCTCACTTGTTTTAAGAAAATGAGACTCACAGGACTCAATAATGGACAGAAATGAGCTGATAAAAGGAGGATTTTCACAGAGCACGAGCTTACCTCTCCGCTCTCACCGGCTCAGACGGGGTCAGTGCAGCGGCAGCAGCTGTAGTAGCTAAGTAGTTTTAATTGAAGTAGCAGTGCCATCATTAACATTGCTATCATTATTACAAAGCGAGCGGTTCGGATGATACTTCTGTCCCCAGCCGCCGCTCCTCCTCCTGCCTCCCATCCCCACCCCCAGACACCCGCACATCATTATGCAGTGGCATCTATCAGATACTGGCTTAATTAGGGCCTGTACAGCACATTAAGCAAGGGGAGTAGCCAAGCTCAAATATTTATAAGGTTGAGTATATTTATGATCTGTGTCATAATCCCTTATTGGAAGATTTCAGCGGAGGTTTTACAAAGCAGACACCCGCTCTCCCCTTTCCTGACCCCCACCCTCCTCCTCCTCCTCCTCCTCCAGTTATCCCTCACTCCTCTGCCTCTCTTACTCTACGTTTAATATAATAAAGTATTGCTTTTATCCAGAGCAACTTAGAGCAAATGCACGTGAACGAAAGGCTTCTTTTCCTAAATTAGGAAGGATTTAAAAGTCACTTTTATTAGCATTATGTGAAAGTTTTACACATCACCTTCTTTCGAAAGAGCTTGAAAGTTGAAACAAAGCATGCAATACATGCGACAGATGTCCCTGAAAACAAGATTAACGACACAGCAAAGAGAGAGAAAGTTTTGGTTTTCTGCAGCTTGAACTTTTACCTGTTGCACTCTGATTGTTATTTTGTCTGATTCACTCTCTCTGCAGGCACACTGTGCTCTGAGCTACGTGCAGTTCAAGCGTTCAGCTCCATGGAGCATTATGAGCAACCAAACAGATATTTTAGATATATGAAGCTTTTATTTTCTTAAAATCTCATCTACTAGAAGTCTTTAGGTCAACATGATGCTATTTTTAGTCCACACAGAGTGCAGGTCTAAGTAAATGGCACTTGTGCACCCACCCCAACCCCCCCACCCCTCCAAACCTCCTCTGCGATAACTCCTCTTGTCTCTTTTTGTTCGAGCGAAGGTATCGTTGTTGTTAAGAGCCCTTCCCTTTCTCTCTCACTCAGGCATCTCTTTTTTTATGCCTCGCCTTGGGAGAAACCACAAGGGTCATGTTTATTTAAAATACAAAAACACAAGTCTGTCCTTGTCCTCAAAAATTACCCCCTCCCCTCCTCTCTCTCTCTCTCTTCTGTGTGAGGGAGGAGGCAGGTAAAAGTGGAGGGGGGCTGCAATTAGGCATCGTGCTTGACTTTTTTTTTCTTCTCTTCAGTGGTTGTTGTTGTGGGGTTGCAAAGGGTTTAATGAGTACAGATTTCACAAATGGTGATTACATTGAATGTGACTTCATATGAGACATGAGAGAGTAGTTTTCCTGTGCTACACTTACAATAAGTACAAACAAATTTTGAAAAACAGATAAATAGGCAAAAGAAAATCTGTTTTTTAATGCACTGGTCAATTTTGAGCTAGAAAACTTCCAAAAATACACATTAAGTTGTAAATTTACTACACTTTCTCTGTTTGTGTCAGTAGTTTTCTCCTGAAATCACCAAAAGTTGGCATTAGATAATGCCTGATTTGCATATTTAAACATAAGATTTTCAGTGTTTCCTCTAGATTTTTTTTCAGAAGCGGTGCTGCTGTGTCCGTGGCCATGAGCAGTGTTACCAACTCCTAAGTAAGGAAAGTAGCTATTGGTTGTCCAAAAAGTCACTAAATGACGCCATCGCCTAATTTGCAAAATTTACCTTGTGCATGTACTTGTAATGGATGCTGTAAGAGAGAGGAAACACTGATTTTATAAAGCTTGTAATACTAATTTATCAAATTCAGTGTTCAGGTTCCAGTTCTAGAAATGTAAGAACATTTGTATGTAATTAATAAGATAATGCACATTTTAGAAACTTGTAAACTTGTAAGCTCAGTAAGAGGCAGCTCATATTAAAAAATTACGCCGTACTTTGCTAGAAAAGGCTTCACATGTTTAGTTAACATTTCCTGGGAGGATAAAAGTTAAAAAAGCAACCAAACTGCTCCAAAAATACTATTCCGCGATGCCAACATCAGGTAGGGAAATGGCCTAACTCACACCACTAAATATCCAAGCACACCAATCTCCTCGCTCCCCGTCTCCGCTCACAAAAGAGCCAGAAAAGTATCACGAAGAGAACTCCAGCGTAACCTCCACCTACATCGTTACAACTCCCCCCCAACGCTGCAGCGAGGTCCAGGGCAGCGCTGTGACCTCTATAGCAGACATTCGTGATGAGGTCTCGGCGTGGGCGGGCCTCTGCTGTACCATGCCGCTATCCAAGGGATTCTCTCATTGCTGGCATAGGTTATCCAGAGCCACAACCTATGGGGAAAAAAAGGAAGGAAAATACTCCCCGGTCACTAAAGCCCTTCCTCTAAGACGCTCTAATACAGATTGCGAGGCAGGAATGAACCGCGAGGCTTCAGCCGCAGTTTCTGCTGACCTCAACCGCAACACTCTCCCCTCTCCCTGAGTAAGTGGAGTCGAGGAGTGCAGAAAAGCACTGCTCTTAAGAGTTCAGCTCGCTGCTGTTCACCAATCACTCAGGTGGGGAAGTGAAACGTGTTCACCTCTGGGTGTAATTGAGATTAAGTCGCCCTCATGTTGTGTGGGAGGAAACAAGTGCTCTCTTTACAGGGTGCAGCAGCATTTTAAGGCGAGCCACAGTTGGAGTGCATTAGGGGTTTTATGTTGTTTTGCCATATGTTGCCAGAACAGTGTGTCAGAGAGAGAGAGAGAGAGAGAAAAGGAGGGGGCATTGAGTCATATTTTCATTTTAGCCATTCAGCTGATGTTGTTATCCAGAAACCTCATAAATGATGTCAGAGAGGGATACGCTGGAATTGCTTGTGGGACAAGATTTCTAACTCGAATTCCTGTTTTCCATGTGCGATACAGGCTTGCTCGTGGAGAAAGAAAGAACGCCATTAGGCAAAAAGTTCAAAGCTTTTATTTTATGGTGAGCTCATCTTTTAAATCAGCTCCAACTGTTTTTTTTTCCATCCGGTTAAATATGTGTTAACACGTGAAATCTGCCGTTGTCGACTCTTGGGTCAGACTGGTGCAAATGGTGTTAAAAACCCTCTGCGCCACACAAAATGCCCTTCTACTAACAAGCAAAATATTGCATAATCTAGAAAAATCTGGCAAAGGAGTGAGCAACGATGATTTGTTGAAACTAGCATAGAAATCGAAATTAGAAGTAGGAAAAAAATATGTAAGAGGTAAATACACTTTGGATTGTACAGATAAAAGTTCTTGAAAAGAAACTTGGACAAGAAAAAACTTCTATCATCGTTAATTATAATATTATGATCTTTTTAAACTGCGCCTTCTGCAGTGGCGCTCCAAGCCGTCTGAGCAATGGTTCTATTTCTGCCTTGTTTTAGTTAGAAGTTAGCAGGACAATAGGCAGGATGTGCAAGAATTCAGAACAAATCTGAACAAATCTGAGGTCACTTTGTGTTATCTAATGTTTGAATGATATCATCACTACAAGCAGCAGTTGTCTTCAGGGTCCTCACAAAGTTTTATCCAGCAGTGCTCAAGTAAAAAGCTACATATTTGCTTTTGGTATTCGGTTTAAACCCTCCTAAACTCTCGTTGGCTTCACCCACCTCTCATTTGCAGAATGGAGTTCACATAGTACCACCCACACTATTAGATTGCCAAGTGATCTCAGGGAAATGTAGAATTGCTGAAAATACCACGGCAATGACTGCGTAGATGGAAACAAAGTAGAAAAAGAAGGATTTACAATCACCACTTTAAATATCTAAAAATCTAACTTAAGGTAGCAGCAGTGGTGGTTATAGTGTCCAAGTGCTCTGTGGCTTGTTTGCCCTCCTGCCCCAACACCTGAGCAATGCAGTCAGCCCACGGGCATCACTGTGGGAGGAGCCCTGCTGCTCCTCAGGCCTCCTGTGCCCCCCCCTCCTGCTCCTCTCTGCTCAGGCTAGCGTAGGAAGGAAAAACCTAGGAGGGAAAGGAACTGCACTCGTACCAGCGTGTATGTAAACCGCAAGCCTTTGGCCAGGTGGTTGGTGGTGGGGTCTCGCTTTTATTGATTTTCGTTACTTTTCTGACAAACATCCTCCTCTTTGTTTGGCCACTGAGGGCAGCGAGATGAGCGAGCAGCGTGGGGTGTTTGGAGTTTGAGAGAAAGACGAGAAACCGACAGCGTTGCCTGGCCTGGGAAACCTTTGCCTCTTTATCTTCCTCTCTCCGTTTTCTGCTCTCCCACCGGAGAGCTAACACATTATTATGCATTTTGCTTTATTTTACTGCATCGATTTAAAGTAATTTGAAGGTTCTGCAGGGACTAGTACCTGGGTTTTTCTCAGATAGCTCAGTGTGTGCTGGTGTGTTAAAACAGCAGGGCCTCTGCTAGATACAGGGTCTATTTATCCCAGAGGGAAATTTAAGTGTCAGCAAGAAGCAGCGAGAAGGTGGGACACAATAAATACATGTTATATCTGTGAAATACAGAGGAGCCAACCGGTTAAAGTATTACTTACTACCCTCATGTTTGTAATAATGGCTTATTATCTTAGGTGTTAAGTTTCTGAATCATTGACATCCTGTTACAAAACAAAAATATGAACCTAGAGCTTGCCAGGTAGAAGGGACATTTTATTCCAGCTCATCCTGCAATATCATACATTCTCCTTTCATATCTGCTCGAGAGCCGCCACTTCAGGAAACCCACCAAGGTGTCCGTTCGCTCACGGTTCCAGCCCTTCAACCTGTCAGACACACTTTTGTGACGCCAAATCCCTCTATTCATTTTTCTCTCCTTCGGCACAAATATATTTTCCTTTTTTTTCTCCCCTCTTTTATCAAGGGCAAACCTGAACTCCATGGAAAAACACACACACACATCCAGGGCAGGGAGATCTCCAGGGCCTGTCATTTTACATTTACATTTTAGCCATTTAGCTGACGCTCTTATCCAGAGTGACTTGCAAAGAGTGCAACGGCAGACTGAACCTGAATGTTCAGATGTAGGTGAAAACGTGCAGGAGAAAAGGTCAGGTTTGAATGTTTTTATTATGATTTGGGGGAGTTAATTCTGTGACCTTTTGACACTTAAAATATGGAAAGTTTTCTGGAAAGATGCATCATTTTGCCCAGCCCATGCTTTGTTTATGCAACAAAACATATCTCCTGCTATTTGGCCCCCCTATCGTAACACCTATTTTAATTTTTCATGAAGCCGTTTTGAAAATGAACCCAGCTCTTTTACTTTCCGGAAAAGAAAAAAAAAAGATAGCTGCAAGTATTCTGAGACTCTCCACCTGGCTGTCTGAATTATTCAAACGCTCAGGAAGTGCAGCCCACCCCTGCTCCAGCAGGTTTTAAAGGCCAAAATTGCTTCATCATGCCCAAGTGAAAGTATGCATACATTATTCAGTTAAACCTGAGAAAAATCAGACATCTCCCTTGGTATTTGTGCCAGGAAAAAAAATAGCCTGCTCTTGAATTTCTGAGTAGTGGACATTTTCTTCTCCCATGATTGCTACATCTATTTATCGATGGAGCATTTTACAAATACTACCTTACAAAAAAAAAAAAGAAAGTGTTTATGCTTGAAATGATCAATTTTCCACATTTCTTCTTCAAAGTCAAAGGCAATCATTCTCAGCTCGTCTCTTCCTTATAACCTGTAACCTGGTTTCATGGCAAATAGTTTTATGGCTGTTTTTCAGCATATCTATCAGGCCTGCACACACACCTAAAACTGTACCTCAACAATCTATAGTCCTGGATGCTTTTCTCTAATTGTTTCTCTCTTCTATCGACCGCCTTATTCAGCCACTGTTCCCCATAATGAGAGATAAGTCGCTTCACACCGTCAAGCACCTTTCTCATTTGTCTTGCACGCTAACACACATACACTCATATATATCTGTGTACAAACACACATCCTCCCCCCTCCTCCTGACACATAAGACACATCCGTGCACACACAAACACACAGCACTGGGCCTAGGGCCTACTGTATGGCACTCTTATCTTCAACACACAGACTTAGCATTATGCCATCAACAAGCTAGTGTCTCCCAGACGCCACTGCCGCGCTGATCTCCTCTCAGGTTGGACTTCTTCTCCTCTTTTCTAAATTGTCGTTAATTTAGCATTGCTAATCTAATAGGACGCTGCCTTTTTTAAATACATCACAAAATTCGTTCAATGTCAGAGGTCCTTTTCCACACTGGCAATATTGTCTCTTTTTTCCTTTTAATTCACTGTTCATGTATGCTATGAATATCCCCACACCATGCATAATGTAATTAAGTATGGCCAATGCAGTGTGGGCAGCCGTCCCAGAGTCAGTCAGTTCACTAACTCACAATATGAAATCTTATGAACTGCCACTGCTTTGCGTTCCCGTCATTCAGCTGTTGTGGCACTAATGCACCAAGAAAACGTTTTGCTGAAAAGCTGTGTAGCTCCAGGAGTTCACTCAGTTTCATCTTTTTACTTCAAGAAGGCGTTTTAAAGCGTCTGATGAATGTCACGTAATGGCTTTTTGGTGCTTTTTCAAGAGGTTGCTGTTTTGTCATATGTTTTTCGAAAGCCAACACAAAGTTCAACAGAATCTGGCAAGTTAGCGTGAGTTTGCTAACACAGAAAATCCAGACATTTGCTGTGATGAAACGGCTCTTGCTCAAGACAGCAAGAGAGTTTCAAAACAGGCGGCAAAGTGAAAGGTCACTAGGAAACTGTAAGACACTGTTTATGTTTGTCTAGGGAACTGTTGTCTCGAGCTGTTCAACAGCACGCTATGACAAAAGAGAGAGGAGATCGTGGTCCTTTTTCTGCTCAATTTTACCCGTAAAGATGTGTCTTGTATTGTTATATTAGCTGTGTTGGACAGGAGCATTTTCTAAATGTTTTGGAGGTCATATTAGCAATCCTGAATTAACTTTTAGTTTGTGAACGTGTTGTAACTTTTCAGCCTTGGGGCCAGCTGATGGACATTGCTCCATATAAATGATTGTCTAACTGAGAAAGCAGAGAGTGTCACAGTGTAACAACTCAAGGAATCCCAAAAGGAAACAGCTGCATGGACAGGCTTCAGCATTTGTGTGTGTGTGTGTGTGTGTGTGTTTAATGCACGCATGTATCTGCCAGCATGTGTTTTCCCAGAGTTTCCCAAAGCTCCTGTGCGATTATGTATTCTTGTATTTCTGCACCACATGTTCTCACAAACCAAAGATTCTTCCAGACATTTAGCGCAGTTTTAGCGTTGAGCTGGTTCGGGGTTAAAACTGACACACAGACTGGTTTGGGGTTAGAGTGGAGGAGAGAAATCATTCTAAGGAACATCCTCACAGGTATAGTAATAGAAACATGTGTATGTCATGGAAAGACAGTCGTTTCCAATCTCGTCAGCTGTTGTTCTGTCGTTCCAAACGGGGCTCAGGAGAGATTTGGGGGTGGGGAGTCGAGGGGAGGGAAAGCATGGCCGAATGTAATTTCTTGCCATCCTGACAGCGCCGCAGAATAAAGTGGCGCTCTCTTCCCGGGTGATTGGAGGGAATTGCTTCTCGGGGTGACAAATGATTAGCTGTTATCTCGGACAGGATTTGAGTCCCACAAGCAAGACAGCGAGTCAGCCGAGCGACCGGCCAGCCAGCCACCCGGCCTACTGACTGCGCTGAGTCAGGTAACTCCGTGGAAGGATACAAGGGCGTATACACAGAAAATTAAGTCGCCAGCCGTGGTTAACCGCCTCCTTCCTCCTCCTCCTTCGCCCCCCTATGAGGCCCCCACCAGGACAAAGCCTAATCCGCTCTGTCAGGGGCAGATTACGACTTTGTTTAATTGGAGATGGGCTTCGCTGACAATTGGGCCTGTTGTCGCCCAGTTGTGCAGGTGTTTTGTTGGTGCTTTTCATCCTCTAATATATATACCATCACAGCCTGTGAAAGTGCATTTTTAATGGGTATTAAGTGGGCCATTAAAGACAGTTTTTGGTGAAATCCACAACATTTTGGGTCTTGCCACAATATAAAATTTCATCGACCCTACAACTACAAGTCTCCTTTAAAAGCTTAATAAAAATGATCAGGTGAGTGATGAGGTGCCCTAAACCTGAAAGCCTCAAGTATTCAAAGCCACGGTAAAAAATGTTCAATTTATCCTTACAAGAAGAAGAAGAGCAAAGTGCACACAGAGATGGTTGATGTTGGCAGAGAGGAAATCTGTCTTGTTCCTTTATAGAAAGCCCTAATGAAGAGGGTTGATTCCTGTGTATCACACACGGATTTTGACACATTAATCCCTGGGTAGACTTCAAGCCTTTGTCCGTCTAATGGCTCTTTGGCACCTTGGATTCCTGTTGGAAGCCAATTTGTAGTACTGACATCGAGGCGGGTGAAGCAGCTCAGCGGCGGCGGCCACATTTGGAGAGAAAAGTCAAGGTGTTAAAGCCTGATTGGTTCCACTCTGCAGTGCAACGGGCGGCTGGTTGTCACCCCACGAACACATGCTTCTCAAATGGGAAAATGTGTAGACATTGGGCCCCTTTGCACCTTACCGTGCCCTGTACAGATAAGAGAATTTGAGAGTTATAGTCACATTAGAGGAAGGCTTGCGGGGAGGGAGAAAAATGTCTGAGCTGAAATATCCCTCTGTCGCAAGAGTAAATAAGTTCTCCCCATGCCAGCGAAGCCCCATGGGATCAATTAGCTGCCCATTACCATAGATACAGAGTTTCTTACGCAACAGCTTGCTTCGAAATTTGAGTGGATTGGGGGGGTGAGGGGGGGGGGGTAATGTTTAAGGATCTTGTCAAACTTCACCTCTGGCTTGAACAAGCGTTGCGGGAGGCTCAGGCATGTCGTCCAGGTCACGAAAACAACATGAAAACGTCTCTGTCAGCCGCTCTGTTTTCATTACCTGAAACAACAAACAGCAGAGAAAAAAAAGGAGACGAGGAAGGAAAGAGTGAGTGCTCCCCTGGGGCGCCATTTACTTCCTGTGCAGATGAGAAGATAGGTGAAAAAGGCCTACTTAGCTCCTGAGATTGACTAAAGATTTTCTCTCTTCTCTGTCCTTTCTCTGGGAATGTGAGACGGCATTTCTGGTCCCCTCACCATGTTAATGGTTACTGCTTATGTTTTCTGCATTGTGCCAACTCTGCCAGGGTGAAAGGTTCATTTCCCCATTTGCAAGTCGCAAACACTGCCAGGCTAGTCGTCTGATTCCCACTGGGATCACCCATGCTAAAAATGTATGCAGCAGAGGCGCTTTGGATAAAAATGTCCACCAACTGGCTCAGGCTATGTTAACTACACTTGAGGGAATTATCCCACAATAACAGCCACCCACCAGAGGTTCTGCATGAATCCTTCTCTTCTCCGACCACAGGGAAGAGGGCATTGTTTGGCGGTCCCGCCCTCGCTGGCATGAGGTTGCTGATATTTTAACTAAGGTGATGATAGGCTCGGTTGTTTTCCTCTGAGGGGCGTTACCCCCGCCTGTCTGCTACCTCTTTCCCTCCGTGGGAGCTCGACTTTTTCAACTTCTTCCCTGTGATTTATGACCTCTCCATCAGATACATCCCATGGGTCCTCCCCCGGTGCACACACAGCCCTGCCACAGCGACTCCTGACTAAAATGGATTAGGTGCAGTTATCCGCAAATGGATCCTCGACTACCTCTGTCCTGTTAACTCGCCAGCTTAGGCGTTGCCTGGTTTGATTGCAAAGGTGGAGTGGGCCAGAGCGGCTCGCTCTGATCCGTGGTGTCTCTGTTTGCCCGCCGTAATTACCTGTTTTGAATGAGTTAATAGCCATAGGAAACCTGCTTGGCGGGGATAAAAGGGACAGTATCTGGCGTTCAAAGCGATGAGAGGGTTTTAACTGCACTGGGATGTGTGTATATGTGTGTGGGAGGGGGATACTTTCCTTTATGCGCTCTCGAAAGGGAAGAAAAAAAGTTTCCTTATCAGGTATGTACTTAAAAGGATCCCACTGCTGGAAGCGCACTGTCTTGAGGGAAAGCGGAGAGAAAGATGAAAGGCTTTTGTTAAAAGTGACGCTTGGCCCAGGTTTCCTGTGCCTTGCCTAGACTCCCCTGTCCCTCCCCGCCTGAGTGCTCGGCTCTCTTCCTCCCACTTTTGCCTTCTCCGCCTTGCAATGCTGTCTTTGAGGGGGGAAAAGTAAACCCTTCTTGCCGCCTGCCGGTGTTAGATTAAATACCGAGATGGCGACAGGAAAAAGGCAGGGAGGAAAAACAAAAAAAAAAAAAAAAAAAAAAGTGCCTGCCTGCTTAGCTGGCTGGCTTGCTGGCTGGGCCGGGGTGAGGGATGTTGGAGGAGAGTTATCAGGTTGGCGACGGAAACTGCCAGTTAGTCAGCAAGACTCCCAATCTGGTGTAGTCCAAACATGCCGCCCCGGGTTTTCGATGACACGGTAATCTGTCCCAGAGAGTTCAGGGTTGATCTAAAAAAGAGAACTCATCTTTTTTCTCCCTTATCACACTGACATAGCAAACTGAAGGTGCCTAAGGCCACTAACACAATAACAAGAGAATAAAATGATCTTCTTCAGGGAGGTTGTATTGAGTGCATTTTTCATGGCTGAACTATGTCCTGGTGGGCTTTAATTCACCGGTAAACACAGAGTTAACAGTGATTTTGGACGTCTTGCAGAACAGATTTCCTTTCATTTACACTCTGCAAATCATTTGCCCCTTACACAGGAAAATAGCAATGATATGACTTCCGGGAGCTGTGAAAATTGGAGACCTGTAAAGCCATTTGGGGGCTTCTTGAGCCGCTGAGACGAGGTTTCTAAGGGATGTGAAGGAAGTATCAAGAAACAATGAGTGTAAGACTTTATGTCTTGGCTTACTTCCCCTATCTCTCTCTTTTTCTGCTCTTTCTCTGCCCTGCCTGCCTGACTAATCAGGACTGCTAAGAAAAATGGTAATAGCTTGCTTGCAGTGACAGTGCCCTGGCAGGTTTGTAAGCGCTCCACCAGGGAGAGAAAAAAAGCAGCCAGCGCTATGCATCCTAGAAATGAGACTCAATAAGCACAATAATGTGTTTAACTTGTAAACTAGTGCGGGTGACAGATTACGGGCGGTCCAGCAGTGTGGCAAGGAGCTGACGTCTCAGCCGTTCACCTTTTGCCTCTACATCTGTCCTGCTAATGGGCTCCACTTCCACTTCTCTGCCAGCGCGATAGAAACCCAGCTTCTAAAATCCTCAGGCGAAGCTCTCATTCCTCCCCTCATTCTATTTCCCAATTAGACGAGAGGGCATGATTAGTTTATTAGCAGTAGCAAAAGCTCCGGCGAATGTGTTTGCGGATTCTTAGCCGTTAATGAGCAAATTCAAACCCTATTGAACGGACGCGGGTGGGAGGGGGAGGTTATTCGCGTGTGCGCTCGGCTAATAATAGCGTCCCAAAGACAAAAGATGGAGGAAATAGCATTATAGGAGGGGGGGCAGAACAATGGAAGCCTACCGGCACTCTTAATGGCATGCTCTTTCATTTTTTAAATTGTTTCCCTTTTGGAATTATGTATGCTCGCCATCCTCTCCTTCAGGGTTTGGCAAAGCGTATATACACATACTCTTCTTCCACAGCCAGCCCTGCTAACACCAGGGAATAGAGGCAGGTCTTGAAGCACAGGAGACACTAGTTCCACCTGTGGGAAATGAACTCCAGCGCAACCCCCTCTTTGTTTTCCCTCTGCCTTGGCAGGCTTAACCACCTCCTTTACAAGGCAGGTAAATTGTTCATTAGGGCTGAGGTAAAAGGGGGGTGGGAGGTGCCGCAGAAGCTGATTTTTTTTTTTTCCTCGAACGGAGGCTGAGAAGTGCGAAGAACAAACAAGTCAGAGCATTTGTTCAACGGTGTAATCTACACATCAATTATCCTGCCGAGCTAATTAGCACCTCGGCATACCCCAGGTACCTGAGCACTCACACATGCTCGACTCTTTCAAGCCACTGATCAAAAAAAGGAGAGGATTGACAGAAACACGGGAAGGCAGAACCCAAGGGTAGGTGGGGGGAAAAAGCCTTAGATCAAAATTTCCTTTTTACTTACAGTATATGGAGACTACAGAGTGTGAATGAGCATGTGTTGCAGCCATTCACGTCATGCCAATGGAGCTACTCAATTATGTAAGCCATATATATATATATGTATCCATACACACATATGACTGAGTGTATGCCACCTTAGCCGATCGTCAGAAATGTAAATTTTCATCTAGAAGTTCTTTTTACTTTCCTTTGCATGGTGTCAGGTTAATTATCCGAGCGAACCTACTCACTACTTTCAGTAATGCAATACCACTGTGACAACTGACTCCTAAATAAATGTGCACAACAAGACATGAAAAGGTTACACATGAGCTGCATTTATAACTTTTTATTCCATTGCTTTTAGTTTTTATTAACATCGCTCAGGGTGATTTAATACTTGAAACATAATGAAAAAATGAACAAAAACAATTATAAATTCTTTTTAATTTCTTCACCACGATATTTTCTTTATCATTAGAGTATTTTTTTACACCTATCATGCAGCCGTTATGTCTCTGACCCTTATTAATACCTTTATAAGCTGTCATTCTGGGAATTTAAGCCAATTATCTTAGAATTGCACTCATTGTTCAGTGATAGGAACCTCTTTAATGCGTCTTTAATGGAAAATATACAGTTGGGATTGAGGTTTAAGTGGCAGAAATGAAGTGGAATTCTCCGTCATAGACAGAATGAATGAAGTAAATGGATATATTAAAGGCTGCACCTGTAAACATCGAGGTGGTTGCTGTTTTGAACTCTCCAGTTAAGGTCGTAGCTTTCTTATTAAGGTGTAGCACAGTATGTGAAAGAGCCCTAGGTATCCACATCCCCCGCCGCTCCCCCTCCTGCTTCCACCCTCAACTCCCACCATGTAATTAAAAGTGTAGTTTTCGGCCTCCTGCGGCTAGATAAGAAAGACAGGTACAACATGAAAAAAAATGCAACCGGCAAGAGGGGAAAAAAGGAAACAAAATGCCTCGGTCTGCTCCTGTTTACTCCCACCCACGTCATGTATAAGTCATGGGCTCTGGGGCCTCCGACTGCAGCGCTGCCTGTTTGTGCCGTTTACCAAGATCGAGAGAAAGGTTAAGTTGTGTCATCTCGCTGCTGTCTTACACCTGGCGTACCTTGCCGCTAGCACTGTCTAACACACACGCACACGCAGATGTTGGGTGAAAAGGAAGGTGTACAAAATCTCACATCCAGTTGGTGATCACAATAAGGCCATGGATGTGAACTAGTATTGATTCAGAAAAGCATTTATCAATGTTTACATCCCTGAAATATACCTTTTCTTCCTATAGCTTACAGCTGTGTAGAGTGATGTTCACTATATTTACCACAACCTGCAGGCTCTACAGACCTAGGGCTGGGCCATATGGACCAAAAGTCATATCCCGATATATTAAGGCTGAATATCGATATTTACCCTGATAGTTTTATTGTAAAGTGAGAGCATATGTTCAGTCAAAGTCAAAGCCAAATATGACATTTCACAAGTAGTTGTATTGAAACCGTTTATTTAAGTGAACATAAATACTGTATAAGAACAGGAGTACCTTTTATAAAAATCAAAGCTCCATAAAGTGCACATTTAAATAAAGAAAATATGTTAAATAAAAGCCGCAGCTTGCCTGGAGCAATGATCACAGTGCAAATTTGAACTATATCAATATATGCGATATGGTCTAATTCCATAGCACATTTATAAATATATCGATGTATCGCCCAGCCCTATACAGACCCTCCACATTTCACTCATGTGAGAAGAGAGCTTGCAGGAGATGGTTTTGGACACTCAGGTTGTTGCCGTGACAATAAGCTATGCTGTCCAAACTCCTCCCCCCTCCTCCCCTCTTCACTCCCCCCTCTGGCTGACTGGTAGCTAATTGGGAAGTTGGTAACAGTGTCAGAGAGAGTCGCCTTTCTCCAGAGGGCTCTCCCTCTCTGCGAGGGCCCAGGCCACCTCTCCAGTGTGTGTGTGTGTGTGTGTGTGTGTGTGTGTGTGTGTGTGTGTGTACTGATTGGAGAGCCCAGTTTGCCGGTTGCCTGCTGGGGATGAGGCACACACACACACACACACACACACACACCATTTCCTGGTGCTTGTTTGATACCTGGTGGGGATGCTATTCAGGTGACAAAGGTCTCCTCTGTGTGTCTGTGTGTCAGTGTGTGTGTGTGTGTGTGTGTGTGTGTGTGTGTGCGTGCATGTGTGTGTGTGTTGGCGGGGGTAACAGATGTGATTTTACACTCTCATTACCATGTGAATGAGGCCCTGGGCCCCCAGATTGGCTCGGACCAGAGAGGAAGAAGAGGACTAACCCTCCTCATCCCCCCTCCTCACCCTCCTGTGGCCCCTCACCTGGACCCCCTCGCCCCCCCGGTTCATCCTGTCTGATCTCTTTAGTCCATCTGAGGTCTCTGCTTGACTCCCCCATCCATTCCCCCTGAACGCACACACACACTCAGGCACACACACATACACACACATTGATCGACCTTTAAACAGCTGGTGACTGGCAGAGTTTTATGACAGCAAGAGGTCTCACTCTCCCCTGTTTTTTCTTGTCATTGTCGGCCTCAGTTCAAGACGATTTACTTCTAATGTGAAAACAATAAAAAGAAACACAAGTGGTCATCCGCTACACACACAGGAACATAATAACCAGACATTTGAAAAGTCACAAAGTTGTTGCTTTTGAGGAGTATGAGGCCGGAGCGGCGGCGGTGAGAAATTGTTGTTTTAGCTCTCAGGTGCTGTTTTGCTGAGATAAATGTGGCCATGGCCCCGTCACTGTGGACAAGAATGCAAAACAACCTTGGCCAGATCAAACCGGTTGTTTTCACTGCTATCTGGCGGCCGGCTCAACAGTTTTGGTGTCTGAGGAAAAAGGTGAAAGAGTCTGGGATAAATGCCTGTAACAGCTGCTTTGGAAAGAAAGATGATTGCAGCTACTTTTAGAAAAATGAGTCATGCTTTGATCTTGTACTGTTTTGGGGACATTTTTTTTAAATTCAACCCTAACCCTGGCAGTGGTGATGCCTTGCTCAACTCGCAGACCAAATGAGGATACATTTTAATTCATGTCCTCAGTTCCCGAAATGAAGTCTTCCAGCCAGGATTCCCTTGATTTTTTTGCAATATTAAAAGATGAACTTCAAGCAGTGATTAATTCTTTTCTTCCGAAATAGATGCGCAGCATTTGAGAGGAGAAGCCTTCATTTGTTTCTTTCTACCGTCTGGATCTCATTCTCTCTGCTCCCGGTGAAGGAAATCAGCATCAAAAGCTTCTGTTAGCCGGTAATTACAGCTCAGGTTCTGCTTAACTGTTATTAACAAAAAAGTACAGTAATCTGGCCTGGCAGTGCAATATGTTACCGTAGCTTTCTAATTAATCTTACAGGGAGCGTAATAAATTTACAATATCAGATTGGCGCAATACTGTATATAGATTTATTAAAGCTTTTAATCAGTTCTGGCAAAATTAATTTTGCAATGATTGCTTACATTTGAATTTGCATATACTTAGTGCAAGTAATTTATTTTTATAGATTCTTTTTTATTAAAACGAGGCACGTGGGGGCCGTCAGGGATGAAGAATTGCTGGATTTTGCCTCTCTCTGCTGCGAGGGAAAGAGTTCCCTCCTAGGTGCAGGAGAAGGTGACACACCACCTGTCATCATATCATGTGACTGGAGCTGTCAAATAACTTTTCAGGTTGTTTTTCTGCCATTTCTCTCAGTCAGGTACAAGTGTTTTTGTTAGAAATCATTCCTCAGTCAGTGTAGATCTTTCCCTTCGTCACTTTCCTCCTCGTCTCCCTTTTTTCCTCTCTTGTAAATACTCACAATGACACAAGCCTACAGAGAAACACACACTGAGGTACACAGGAACACAGACGTACACTCCCACACACTCACACTTACACACATAAACACACACACACACACACACACACACACAGGAGCGGTGTAGCACTTCCAGGGCAGATAAGAGTGATTCATAAACAGATGAACCCAAAGCAGATGTGTTATCATGGTGGCGCTGCGCACAAAGTACTGCAAGGCCACACCGGCTCTCATGGGGCCTCAAAACACACACACACACACATGAAGCCAGGTTCGGATATTAAACAGTCAGACCTGATAACAGAAGGCTGTGACTATCAATTTGACGCCCCCTCTTCGCTCCGCCTCGAAATCTAACCTGATACGAGGCCATGTCAGCAGATTCCTCCACCTGAGTGTGTGTGTGTGTGTTTGTGTGTGTGTGTGTCTATATGTGTGTGAGTGTTTTGTACATGTGTGAAAAGCGTGTGCTTCTATTTATATAAATGTTCCGCATGCCGCTTCGTCATGTGTGTGTGTGTGTGCGCGTCTATTTTTATGAATGCATGTTGCTGCTGCGTCCTACATGTAGGTGTGTGTATGTGCGTGTTTTTGTGTGTGTAGGCCGGGGCGTGGACTCATGGCATTGAGCCACGGTGTCCCTTTGAGACTGGGCAGGAGGAGGAGGAGGAGGAGTGGAAACGAAGAGAGAGAAAGAGGGAGAGAGAGACTCTGGGCCGTAGAGAAAGAGGAACGATTTAGATAACATTCTCTGCTTTTGGCACACACGTACACACACACGCACACACACACTGCTATCGGAAACACATTATTATTGAAGAGAGCTGACCACAGGAGAACCCTGGCAAGCACCCTGAGATAGGCTCTTATATTTTTCTCCTTCCCCAGGGAAGAATTCATGAATTAAATCTTTCTATTAAAGGTAACCCGTCCCTCCTCCCACAAGAATACAAACCAGAAGACAGAGATTCTTCATTTTAGGGCTTCAACTAGTGATCATTTCCATTATCAATGAATCTCTTGATAATATTTTAGATTAGTCATCAATTATTTAGTCTGTAAAATGTCAAATAATTTAGAAAAATGTCCATTGTAAGGCCCAGGTGATGTCTTTAAAATGTCTTTTAAAAGAGTCTTAAATTAAACATTTAATTTACAATGATGCAAAACAAAAAATAAATTATGAAATAGAATTGTACAATAATGTTTGGTTGCAGATGCAGAAATTTTTTACAATAGCTGAATTGTTGTTGAACTTGTCAGAATAAAAGATGAGCATAAAAAGGTGACGAAAAAAACTTCAACAGCAACTAAAATGTTTTATTTTAAACATTTTTGCCATTTTAACAAAATTGTCAGCATCTCATTTTTTTTTGCTCCTCGAATTATTATATGCATGTTTATGGCATTGAGTATTCAGCTGCAAACACACATGTAAACACGTGCCCATCCCTTTATTATGCCAAGACAGATTCCACACATCTGCTTTATGAGCTGTGTTTTCTACTCTACATTAATGTGCAGGTGCTCTTGTGCTCCTACTGCTGCTGCTCTTTCTTTACAATTTACATTTATACATCGGCGCACACACAAAGCCCCGCAAATTTCAAATAGTTTAAAGTACTCGCTGCATTCATTCAGCTCGGAGCATAAAAAGGGTCTTTATAGTGGAGGGGAAATTAGCAATGGTCTCTCTTATGTGTGTGAGAAGCACCGCTTTCCCTGCGACGACTCCAAAACTGGAAGCAGTTCACCCAGCAAACGTTTTCTTTTTTTCCCTCAGTGTGTGTGTGTATTTGGTTAGTTACAGTAATTACGGCCCAATAACTGACAGCCAAAACCAGGCAGGAGAAAGTAGAAGGGGGCTGTTTTTCCTCAGCCGTGCACAGCCTTGCTGCCGAACATCTGCTGAGAGATTTGCATATTAATTAACCCATATTAACTCTAATTATTCTGGGAAATTATCAAATAAATTAAATTTTCTAATTTTAACCGTTTTTCCCCCCTCTTCCTGTTGCTTGACGTGTGTCAGGGTAACATCAGGAAGCAAAGGGAAGCTCACCTGAGCCGGAATAAAAAATATGTGTTTTTTAACCCCCCTCCCCTCCACACACACAGTTCCTCCCCCCTTTTCCCCTTCCCTACCAACATTTCCCTCCTCTGTTCTTCTTCTCTGAATTCTCCCTCCCACTCTCCTGGCCTGGGAGTCCTGAGGGCAGCCAGGGGAAGCTTTTGTGTGTCTTTTTTATTCTTCTTCTTTGGCTTGTGTGACGAGGAGGAGGGAGGGGGGAGGAGGAGGAGGGGGGAGGTTTACTCCGAACATTTGTTGGAGGCAGGAACATGTGTGAACTGGGGGAGGAGGAGGAGGAGGAGGAGGGGAAGGAGGGGGGGCACAGATGGTGAATCCATGCAGGACCCAGCAAAGGTGGGACCTCTGAGCTGTTGAGCAAACCTTGAAGCTTTCTCTGCCTCCCTCTCCCTCCCCAGCCTGTTGCTCAGGCCTCCTCTGCAAATAAATGGGACTTTAATTGAATTAGAGTCAGAGCTGCTGCGAGGGTCTCCTCACGGACAAAACCCAGCGGCGATTTGACGGATGTGTGCCGACGTACTGGAAGTTTAGCCATAAACAGAAAATAATTTAGGTGTGTCTCAAAGAGAAATCCATTAGCAAAGGAATGAAATAAAAATGTGCGGGTAGAGAATGCATTTTGGGGTTTTTTAGACAAAACTTAGCAAAAGTTCTTCTTTTTTTAGTGCCAGTTCCATGTTTTGGGTTGAAAATGTTAAATTCACTGCATCTTTACGCCTTTTTTTGCGTTTTTTATACTGACATAAGCAAAATTCCTAAAAGAAAATGCTGATTTCCTTAAAAATTCTTTAAAATAGTCAATTTTTATTTATTTTAAACCATGTTCTTCTTAGTTTTGGATACAAGACTTATTAATGTGTTTATTCTGTAAAACTTTCTCTTATTTGCTCCTAATTTATTAAAACTCTCTGAAACACCGAAATTGAAAAACAGTTTTGTCCTCAACAACTCATATCAGTCAAACACACTCACTTCACTTTTCAGCGACACCCCTCCCCCTCTCTATAGACATACGCACACACACACACACACACACACTGCCCAGACAGACACACACACACTCCCAGGTTGCGTTTACACTTCACTGAGTTTTCACCATTCATCGTCTCTCCCAAGTCGCCCCCTCCCCTCCCTGGCCCTCACCCCTCACTCTCTCTCTGTCTCTTTTCAGGGCTTTTGTTTGCCCTCTGCCACCGTCCTTTCACCGACTTGGCCCTGATTTGCCCCTTGTGCTCGATCGCACTATTATACTGAGACAAGATAGCACAAAATATCCAAACATGTCCGCTATTCTTTTGTCTGCCGTGACTTGGGTTTGAGTTCACTCAGACGGCATCAGTGTCCCCTTTTTGAAGGAAAATTATGACCTGGGGAACATTATTTTAAAGACATATAATCTTCAACAGCTTATTTTGTGATTCATCTATATTTTATTTTGCTGATAAAAATGTAAAAAGCTACAGATATGTTTAATATACATCATTTGTTGTGCCTCGGACATTTATTTAAAGGATTTACTTCTCGATGGCCATGTTTTGGATGAGCATGTGTCTGATTTCTTTACTTGGCGTGCCTTAAATTGAAGACAAATGCAAGATTATATTAAAAATTGTGTTCAAAAAGCAAGAGAAAATGCAAGACTCATTCAAAACATGTATAAGAGCTAGTTATTAATGTGAAATGAGGTAACTGCAGTGAGAAAGCATCTTCCTGTAGGTGTGAGCTTTCCATCAGACAGGAGTAAGACTTACCCGGGGAAGTGTTTAAACTGTTGCAGACAGGAACAATGGCAGACAAAAGGTCATCATGAGAATCCACCACCGCCGGCCGTAGCCACAAGGCAGCGACCTCGCTTCCACCTTAATGCCCTCCCACAGACAAACACACACACAAACACACACACAGCGCTCCTCCTGCTTCCCCATCTCCCTCGCAGCCATCCAGGTGATCCGCTTGGCTCACATTCATGAGACAGGGAGCGAGCGTGAGCAGTTATCGTCCAATAGGGAGAATGTCCTGGCTCATTATCGGCGTAGGAGGCCGAGCGTGTCACCTGGAGCTAAGCCCCGACACTCGACTAAAAAGTCAGCCGGGGTTAGCGTGAGAGCGCAAACGTGGGTGTTAGTCATTCTCCCTGCAGCGATCACCTCTACCGCTGGCCCGACGAACAGAAAGAGCGCTCTTTCTCTCTGGCTCTGAGACTCGAGCAGCAAGGGCTTTTAGTGCAGCGTCCTCTGGGCACTGGACGGCTACTTTGGGATCGTTAAATAAATGTGATTATACCTGTTAGCATTGTCAAATGGTTTTCCTCTGCAGAGTGTAGGTGTAACACCTCTGAACCCGGCTCTCAGAAGGAAGATTTCTCTGTTCAAATTCTGGTAAAAGTTTCCCGACATACCTGAAAAAAAACGAATATGTGGGAGATGAAGCCCTTGAAACTTTGACAAATTCACTGAGACTTTTTCGAAACCAGCCACTTTATTTTTCAGAAGTTTGATCAAAGTAAATTCCTTCATCAAAGACGTCCAGCAAATGTGAACACAAGCTCATTTTCTGATTTTATTTTGTGTCACGCACCCTCAGCTGGTAACAAACTCCATACATACCATGCATACATAGCTTTTTTTGATGACAGATGCATGGGGTCAACATCAAAGGCACAAGTTTGTGGCGCAACTTTTTACCCAGTGACTTTGGGCGTCTTTGAATGCAGCATGTGGTCAGACAATTGTTGTCAAATGGACACACGGAGTGAGTTATCTTTTGGTTTTTCAGGAGTCGATTTTGACTCCAACATTAAAGGCTTTTTTGATCACTGGAGCTATTTGTTCGCTGTCAAACCTGACGCTTTGTAAATACAATCATTTTAGATTTGGACTTTGTTTCCCGGCACTAAATTAATTCCACTGGCTTCTCACTATCTGCAGAATACGACTGCCACAGCTGAAGTATTGCCTGTGCTATTGTTTTTTTCTTCATCAAAGAAATGATGAGATTTTAATAAGACTTTCTCCCTTGCTCTCTGGTTCTCTCTCGGGCTGTCACTGCTGATGCTTCTAGCCATACTAATCAATATACAATATTCCTCTCGTCTCTATACTTTTTTTTTGTGAGTGACAGAATAATGCCAGGCCTGTGAAAGGGTTATGTCAGATAGTTTAAAACCCGATATTAAACAAGAATTGCGCTGTTACCAAGTGTCATTTTAATTATCTGCAAACTCAAGTCAAAGAGGCTCCTTTTATTTACCTTAAACGGTGTGAGAAATATAAAAAAAGAGAGAAGAAAGCAGTATCAAACAGGTAGCAGGAGTTTGTAAAACGTCAGGCGTAATTGCTTTTGTTGAGGATGACACTTAAGGTAAGAAAAGGAGAGAAGAGGAGAGGCATTTGAGAAGTAAACATTATCTTTTCTTTGTCTTTCTCTCTCCTCAGCAACACAAAAGGCTGATTAAGAGCGAGGTTCGGGGGGAGCGAAATAACTGCCTGCGAAATATTAGTAGGTTAGAATTACTTTGTTGCGTGACACAATACCAATAGATGCTTCATGCTCGGAGAGGGAGAGGCTCTTGTCAGCGGTGGCACCTAAACAATGGCAGCTTTCTTGACGTTAATACTACGCGTTTGACTTGACGAGCACCCCACTGTCATTTTGCCTTCTTGGAGGTATACGTTGAATGCGGAGGAGACAGCTGACGTTCGGAGAAGATTGCATCTACTGTAGCTTTCAGAGACAGTTCAACGCCCCCGTGCTTAAATTTGTTCAGAAACTTGAGAACAAGACGTCACGAGAGATAGGAAAAAACAGCAGGAGGCAGAAAAAAGCTTCAAAAATAAAATGAAAGCTCCACTTTGCTTCTCCAGGACTTACTTTGAAGACCTAAATTCTCAATCATGCCCTGAAAAGTTTGATGCGCAGAAGGTCCACAATGCTGCATTCCCTCATTCCTATGTGGGCGTATTGAAGTCAGAACGGTGTGCATTGCCGCGGTGGATGTGTTGCTAAACAAAAAGAAGCTCCCTCGCTCCTTTTATTGGGGAAGAATGGGCCCTTTAAAACCTGTCCAGCCTTAGATAATTTCATTCAGCCAGCCCCTGCTCTGCCGTCATTGAATCTGCATCCAGAGATCAGGTTCACAGCGACGGGTTGATAGCTTCCCAAGCCTCTTGGCCTTTTGTTCTACCGGCCCCGCGCGGCTGCCCCCTCCTCTCCTCTGGAAGTTGGGGGGACACAGAGCTGATGGGACATTGCTGAGAAAAGTTCAAAACCTCAGGGGTGACGGCCGCAAATTCCCAAATGATCATTTTGTTGTTTTGAAGGGACGTCGCGTTGATAGATTCTCAAGTTTGACAAACTTTATTAACATTTCTACCATCGAGATGTTAAGTTAAACAGGTAAAAGCTTCCAGCTTAAGCATTTAATGTATAATTTTTCATATAAAGGCACAAAATCAATTGTACCAAGGTAGATGCGGACCACCCAGGAATTCCTAACGTCTCTCTCCACTCCTGGGTCTCCAGCCTCGGTTGCCTTTTTTGTCATCTCCAAGGAGCATTACTGAGTCTGAACTTGCCTAAACCCTTGTGATCACACCTCTTGAAAAGGTTTTGTTTCTTCCGTCGATTGGTATTCGAGGCAGGTCACCGCACTCCCACCCTCCTCCTCTTTCTCCTCCCCCCTCCTGCCTGCCTGCCTGCCTGCCACCCTCCTCCCCCCTCCTGCCTCTCCTCCCACGTTTCAAAGCCCTGTTTTCATTTTAATTTGCACCTGTTGTGCAGTTGTTCGCTGAAGGCAAGTGCAGACCAGTCAATCGTACGGAGACGTGTTAGGAGGAGATGTGGGGAGGCTTATCTTTTGATATGTATAATGTCTCCAGAAATGTCATGCATGAACTTCATCTGCTTGGCACTCTTGATTCTGGGAAAGTTCAAGAGGCAGGCACTTTCAGGCCTTTAGAAGGAAAAATATGGCTCACAAAATGCTGTAAAAAAGCTTGTTTATTACACAATGTGAGGCATTTTGCTTATTATACGCTATTTATGTACATAAAACATGACTTCTGTAAGCTATTAGATATAAATATGTTGATTTTCACCAAAGACTTATGAGCTCGCTGCAGCTTTTTTTATTACTCCGAAACATAAATTCAACTAAAGCACATTAAAAAAAGCCTCCACCTCTTCACTATGGTGGCTCAATGTCTGGGTCCTCCCATGATTGGCTCTTACCACAGCACATTCTTGTACAAGCTGCCAATGAGGTGTGTCCCCATGTGATGCCATGTTTCTGGCGCGCCTAGCACTCCATCTGTACTCCTCCAATAAGTCTTCTAACGTCCCTTTCTGCCACGATTTACGCCGCGGCGAGCATGCGCTGAGAACCTGCCGATGCTGGTGACTAATTTGCACGCAAGCCACCTTTGATTGAGTTCACAGCCCTTATTTACAGGCCTTCTATTTTAAGAAAAGCAGGCATATGTCTGGGACCTGAGTGTTGTGGAACCGGGCGGGCCCTGCTGATGCTGCTCTGGAGTTTTCAGTGTGTGTGTGTGAGGGTGTGTGTGGTATGCATGTCAGCATATGTGTGCACTCAATAGTCCTTAAGGCTCTGTCGTCTCTCTATATTTTCATGTTAGGAAACATTTATATTTATGTTCACGGTTCACCGGAAATGCAAATGTGAAGACATCCGAGGGGTACAAGAGATGAATAATCTAAATTACTATAGGTTAAGCCTTTTGTGTGCATAGCAACAACATTTGTAATATTGTATGTGCTATGCGGAGCATCTCAAACGTGACGGGTATGCTCCGGAGTAGAGCCGTCCTGAAAGGTGCAGCTCGTTGGCATCCGAGGCATGTGAGCAGGACTGAAAATTAGTGGCTATTTTGGCTCGCATCTCCTCGACAGCTGTCTGCCCACCGCTGCGGTTCAGTCACAGATTCCAGTCGCGGATGCTGTAATTGGGGTGTAACCCACAAAAAAAAAAAGAAAAAAAAGAGAAGAAGCGCCTACGCCTTGGACCGAGCAGTGATGTGGGGTGACCTTTTTAATCTGGGAATAAACCTCAATTTCCAAAAAACAAGTTGAAATCCCCTCTCAGATTCTTCTGTCATTTATGTTTAGAGTTTAATCACTCAGCTGACACTCCAGCTCCAAACTAGTTTACGCCTACATTCCTTGATCAATAACATTACAAGCTGCCAGTAATGGCTGGCAACATAGAAACATGAAAAATATGAACCATGAATCAGATGTCCGTGGCATTTTTTTGGATAAAAGTATGATTTGTAGTTGATCATAAGGATGATTTCTCTACTATCCTCCTTGTTTTTGAAATAGTTGTCTAACTTCTGGTCTTATGGGCACCACACTTTAAGATAAGATATGACAGAACTTTATTAATCTCATAGGAAATTCTTGGGCCAGGTTTCATCAAAAATAAAAAAAAATACAACTGAAGCAGTTATCTCTACTCTCTTCAAACATACCAGACTCCATTGATAAAAACACTGATTTTACCTCACAGAACATAGCAGTTGCTGGTTTAATATCTACCTCGATCAGTTAGTTTGTTGGTTGCAGTATTTAACATTTACACGACATTATTTCTCCGTTATTGTTTCCCCAAACTCTCCTGTATTGACCTCCCGTTGTCTCTCTGTGTGTTACAGCTCTGAACTACGAGAATGTAGTGGAGACAGGCTCAGAGACAGAGGAGGAGGACAAGCTGCCGGTGTCCGAGGAAGACCCCCTGATCAACGGCACGGGCAGCCCCGCCAGCCTCACCAACCCCGAGGCCTCGCCGCGCACCGAGAGCCACGGCCTGCTGACCAAGGAGGAGGAGGACGACGAGATGCGGGACAGCGGCGTGGAGCACATCTGGCCCGACAACGACATGCTCAGCGCCTCGGTCGACGGTACTGGTGAGTGTCTTGAATCAAAATTAACTTTTAATGATTGAAATAAATTCCAAGAACTCACTAAATGCGCAGCATATGGAGGGATTTGATCCAAAATGAGATATCTGTTAAAAATGTCACATGCAATCTAATAAAGCAAGAATCTCAAAATTAAGTGGTGGGTGATTAAAGTAAGGTGTCGTAAAATGATAAAATATAATGATAAACTGTTCCAAAAACCCTTGTTTTTCAATATTTCTCACACTGACAGACATTTCAATCACCTCTAGCTTCTGTTCCACCAGATGTGTGGGGTTCAGGTGAGCTGTCAATCACAAAATCTACCACTAAGCTGACTTTCAGATACTTTATAGCAAATGTGTACACATCCTGCCACTCGTGGTGTCGTCTTATGCCGTAAACCCCACCCATCTGGTGCCCGAGTAGACTTAAACAAACCCCACGAATCGTTGTGCAAACACGTCTTGAGCCAGGTCTGACGGTGAAGCCCCAGTGATGCTCCCTCAGCAGACAGACATGATAAACAGTTTCTCTGTGAGCGACAGAGACCATTTGGTTCATGCTTAGAGAAAAGTCCCGCTCTGAGCCAAACAACAAAAAATATTTACAGTAATGTATAACCTCACAAAAAAAGCCTGAGAGCTGCAGAAAATGAAAAGCACCAGAATGTGCTCGATGTGATTCATTGTTTCAGTTGCAGATTCTGCAGGAGATGCAAGACAAGCGAGGCTACTTTTACTCAAACCGTATCACTGTTTGTGGTATTTGAACACAGCAGTGACTGATGCTGTGTAATACCTCCTCCCTAACAAGCTGCTTAATCCCAGGCAGGTGATACCTTCCCAAACTTGACTGACTTATCGTCTTTTGTTGAGCAACTCAGATTGCAGGGGCCCCAGTCACGGATGCTTGAAAGATAAATACTTTTAATTAGGGGGCAGGGTATAATCATTAAAGGAAGCCAGACTGCTGCAAAAAGTCATTAACAATCTTAAATGAAATTTTTATTTTTATGATAGCCATTTACATGTATAATAAGAGTCAATGATTCTTGGAAGCATGTGACAGGAACAGAGTATGGCGAGAAGTCATGTAAGACAGCCAATTTAAATGAGCAGGGCTTCGCTATTCATTTCTGCTAATGAACTAGCTGTGCACAGTGCCGAAAAACGGAGGAACATTCAGCAGTCTTAAATTTTAATATGGGGGAAAATTGCACATTTATTAGTGGGATGAAAAAAGCTTAGTGGGTATCAACATTTGCTTCTCCTAAATAACAGTTCGTATTGGCTCCTTAAGGGGGGAGAAAGAAAAGACAGTTTGGTAAATAAATCAAGATAAAGGATAAACAAGCTGTCGTTGCATACGGTAATTGTTTATTTGATAAAGACCCGCGGTGCCATAATGTCTGTAATTCAACTATGTTGCAATTCCCAGATAATATGCTTCTTGTGTGATAAAGTGTCTGACATATTTCGGAGAGCAAGTCAAGTTCATTAGAGCGTTTGGGAGTCTCTTTCCCAATCTTGCGGGTGCTGTGTTTCCCAGCCTGCTTTTTTTTTTCTTCCTCGGTGCCTAAGTGTCTACAGTGATACCTCAGCACATAACTTAGGCCTGAGATAAGTTAGCACCCCCCTCCTTTCTACTCCAACTGATTTGGTCGTCACTCCCCTATCAAGAGTTTTTACGCAGGTCTTGGAAGTGTGAGTGAATGTAATGTCTTCAGGAGATTGGGAATTGCAGTAAAATCTCACAAAAGTGTGGACAAACGCGCCCAAAAACACAAACAGACACTCTGAGGACTCATTTTATGCGCTGCGATGCTTTAAAAGTGTCTTTAGCAATAGATCAAGATGATTTTCTGAGACATAACTATCGCATGTAAGAGAGAAAGTTTATCGCCGAGCCTCTTCTGATTCCAGGGCACAATCAGAGTCTTGTGTCTGGCGTTGTCCTTGACATTCCTTCATCCCACAGTGAGGCTGGACGCGATGTGCTGGAAAGCATGACATCATTATCACTGACAGACATTTTCAAATAAATCACCTGCGTTCTCCCTTTGCCCTTTTTAAACTCCTCTCGAGGGCGTCAGAAGGATTTCTGACTTAACATTGCAGCAATCACACGCTGCAGAAATCCCACTTTTTCCTCATTTGCTGGAGTATAGAGGCACTTTCTGCTCCATCCTCATTTGAAAAAAGAACTTATGTTTTACGGCATTGTTGCCAAATGTGTCCTTCTGTTTTTGATAAAACAGCGGTTCTTGTTTTCTTTGCACATTTATCAAGTTTTGGAGTTATTAATTTGTCATTTAAACACCTAGTGCATCCAGGAGTTTCCCACATTTTTCAATAAGTGCAGTGTTTCAGATGCTTTTCCATCCTGCCAAGAAAAAAAAAAACACTGTATTCTTTGGCTGTAAAATGATCACATTTGAAGGGATGGAACACTGACATGAAATATCTGCTATTGACAACTTCAGTGTAAAAATATCAGAGGTGGCATTAGCTTTCAGAAAGCTGTTTTAGTCCGATCTTGTTTTGTGACTGAGATTCTGAAGCCATTGTGTGCATACGAGACAGATTCAGGATAAATGAGGCCAAACGGGCAACGGCAGGACTTTAAAGCGCCTGCGACTGCGGTGACCGGCCATAAAAATAGGAATGTTTTCAAAATAAACAGCATCAGAGCTGCTATGAAAATAGGTGGAATTACGGTCTGGCCAAGGTATTCTGGACTCCTCCTGAGTCTCAAACCTCAACATCGCTCTTCAAGGAGGTGTGTACCTTACTGCCTCACGTCCTCTGTGATTTACTACTGACAAAACACACTTTTCCAGCATTTAGTGGACAGATTCATCCAAAATGCTTTCCACTACCAAAAATAGGCGCATTTTTGTGGCATAAATGACTCCAGGAGAAATCGAATCCCTCTTTTTTCCCCCTTTTTTTACACTACTTGTGACATTTTTTATATGTTGTGAAAAGTTAAAGAAACAAAGGTCATGTCTTATAGAATGTGTGTGTAAAGGAGGCTCTGCAGCAGCAACATTAGTGCCTTTTCTTACTATAGAAGGACCAGGCACCCAAGTCACCACAATGACACTTTGTCCCTTTTGAATGTAGCTCAGGACTGGCATGGATTCATGCATGAATGTGTGCCAGAGGCCGTAGCAGAGAGGTGTACACGGTATTAGCCTACCTCCTACTGGAAGCAGCCGTTCCTCCCTTCAGACCACAGATAACAAAAGTTTTCCAAGGTAAATAGGGGAGAGTGGAGGGCCAGTAAATCCCAGTGGTCATCCCCTTGCGTCAGACCAAAAGTATGCAGCCAAATTTGATTACCCAAAGCAAACACAGTGCCTACGAGGACACAGAAATGTGAGGGAGTTTTGACCATGTTCAGCGTGAAAGTGGGGAGGTTTTCATACATGCTGATATCTGATACTTGTGGGTATATTTTAATCTTTGGTGGAGGTTTTTTTTATCTGTTTTGTTTTGTCAAAGCTTAATTTATGTTGTTTAAAACCCATTCATTTTCTCATACTGCAACTGTGGTTTGGATGCTGTTTGGCAGACGTGCAATCAAATGTACAGAAAAAAAAGTAGAGGGAAAAAAAATCCTCGCAAGGGGAAAGTTAAACTAGGACATAACCCTCCAGAAGAGTCTGTCATTATTCTGTGAAGCCATTGACAGGGGTATTTATCATTTCGCCGCAGAAGCCAAATCTTTAATTTCAAGAAAACCCGGAATTGCAAGCCTTAGAAAGCATTCCACAACTATTAAACCCATTGTCTTCAACTAAAAATAAAAAAATGTTTTGCTTCTGGCTTTTGTGTAGCAGGATAACATTATTATAAACAATACACCCACCACCTTTCCTGTAATATCTCAGCCAGGTTTCTGTAATGTAGGCGCTCATCCTTGTTTAATAGCTGAGGGAGAGTCAGATACATCAGATCCTGCTGTGGACTGGTGAAAAAAAATCATACAATGCAACACTTGTAACATCTTTGCAGGAGCAGCAGAGCAAGAACAGATGCGTGTAAGGCACACAATGCAGGTTTTTTGTTGCCTTTTTTTTTTTAACACAAAGCCCCCATGTTCTCGGAAGCACCTTGATTTAATTTTTACCGACGAGGCAGGAAGGAGGGACCAGGGACTTCTTAAGCTGATTGTCCAGTCAGTGTCCTCCCGTCGACCGTGGACGGATGAATTTGTCAGAAGAGGGTTTGTTTACGAGCCTGTCAATCCAACCTTTATTTACAACCACCTCACCTGTGCCAGGACCATATCTGCCCGTCTGCACAGACTGGGGCCATTATCCTGATTGGCAGTAAGAACCTGTTCTGTAGAACCAACGCTCCTGCAGGGTTAGTTATTCAAACATTTCTCAGAGCCAGAGGTTCTCTGGGGGGCAGAAATAACCTGATTGGTTCATGTTAATCTCTGTGGGTGGGAACCAAAAACACAGTGGGCCCCTTAGGGTGCCATCTAACAATAAACATAAATATGGGCCATAATAAGTTGACATATGGGGTAATTTTTGGGGGAGGACAGTCTAGATTTAAAGACGTCTAGGTGTCTAAATTGGTGGTTCTCAATCAAATGTAGCCCAGTTTTTAAAGCTGTCCATTCATTGGGCTTTGGTCTAACATACTTCACCAGACAACATTAATCCTTTGTCTCCACCCACCTGAGGTTTACCCCAACCAATGAGGTTATTTTTGCCCTGAGAAATGTTTGTGCAACTAAAACTCTTAATTTGTGGTTCAGGGTTTATTCTTCTTAGTTGGTAGCGAGGCACTAACTCTCTGTTAGGGGTTGTGGCAAATCAAAAAAATGTGTGCGCTCACAATACTCGGAGCAGCTTTGGAGAACAGCATCCACCAAATGACATATGATAAAACAAGCGTGATCCTGCATGCAGAGGATTGCAGCGGCGTCACAGCCAGGGAGTAATAAGCTCAGCCTGCGTGTTGGCTGGAGTTCTATGATTGCTCAGGTGGATGTGCTCCGTGTTGTATTTAATCGCTCTGTTTGGCGATTGAAGCTTTCTTCGCCTCCCCCACCGCTTGTTGTCATGTTAAAGGTAAATAAGTCACTGTCTGGCCCAGATGATAGCATTCATTAAGCATGCCGAACAAAGCCGTGGCGCGCTGCGATGCACAGCGGTGCCTTTATTGCTTTCTCCATACCTTCTTCTTAAAGGCCTCATTGTCAGCGTTTGTTGGTTTGTATGGTGCACCGAAGTACTCACCCCTCCTTCTCTTCCCCCCATACCCCTTTTTCTCTTCTTCTCTGTTTCTGTGCAGATGAAATAAAAGATGATTTTGACACCCTGGGGCCTGATGCCACTTTGCAGGCAGTTGGAAACGGTACAGGTGAGTAGACTAAGGATGCTGAATGTGTTTCTTGCTCTTTCCTCTTGTAGTCCGTCCCAATCTTTTTGACTTAAAAAAAAAGCAATATCTACTTGCAACTAGAGGTGGGTGATATATATCGTCTATGATAATATCGTTATTATTGGTTTGACGATATGCAATTTTGCATTATCGAGTTTCAAAGGATATCGTCAGATTATCATTATCGGAAAATTAAAAAAATAATAGATTAGAGAGAATAGAGAATTTTTTTTGCCCATATCACCCACCCCTACTTGCAACATATCCTAAGTCTGATTTTTCAGAACCTTTACTCGTACAAAGGAAAGCTATAAATGTGGAACATATGCATTGATCAGTTAGACTTTTGTATTTTCAGTTCAAAGATGCAATATATATTTAAATATTTGACATCCAGATATGAACCAAAAGTCATATCCCGATATATTTAGGCTGAATATCGAAATACGATATATATCCCAATATTTTTATTGCAAAGTGAGAGCAAATGTTCAGTCAAAGTCAAAGCCAAATATGACATGTCACATGTAGTTTTATTGAAACCATTTATTTAAGTGAACATAATTACTGTATGACAACAGGAGTACCTTTTAAAAAAAAAAATCAAAGCTCTATAAAGTGCACATTTAAATAAAAAGAAAATATCTTAAATAAAAGCAGCAGCTTGCCTGGAGCAAGGATCACAGTGCTAATTTGAACTATATTGATATATGCGGTATGGTCTAATTCCATATCACATTTAAAAATGTATCGATGTATCGCCCACCGCTACATCCATATTTATGGTCATTCAAAACACGACCAACCCAATGAGCTGTTCTCATTCTCCCTGGTGAGCTAAGTGAGCCTCAGTATGTGTTTGTGTCCCGTTGCCTACTCCTGGTGGAACCGAACCCTACCTGCCATTTTCCATTAAGCCACCGAAGCTGATTTGCAGCCTCCCTTCCATGATATCATCCTGGCCACCCTGACAACTGGCCCTGCACGCTGTTATGGTAAACCAAACTCACCCCACAGAACGCCACGCAGCCCTGCCTCAAAACCCTCCCTTCAGCTTTAATTACGATTACTTTATGCTCGTCGTGGTGTTTTCTTCTTCACTTTCTTCTCTCGCTCTCTATGTTCTGAAAATCCAAGCACAGCAAATGTTTTCCATTTTCACTGCTTTAAGGAGTTTTGGAAACAATACTGTGGCACCACTGTGGAAGCTCCCCGCCACTAGATCACATGTGATTTCATTTAAAGCCATGAGCAGTTTGATCACGTTGCAGTGCCAAAGCACACTTTGATCCAGGTGATTTCCTGCACTGGAGAGAAAGTTTCTCCTTAAAGGAACATTTTACGAGAAAAATAATAAGAATCCTGGTGGGTTGCATTTACTTAAACATAAAAAAAACAATTAATTCCTCTAAAGACTTTTAGGTTTTAGTCAAGATGTGATTGCTTCACCCAGGTCAATCATCAGTCAACCTTAAAAACACTATTATCACAACATTCAGTCTCTCGCAATTAGCTTAGCAATCTTCAGAAGCCCCCAAGAATCATCTAATGAGAATGCTGTATATTATTCTATCACGGTTATCAAAAGTGATCCATTGGCACCGATGACATTTCTGTGCCATTTTTGACAAC
This sequence comes from Centropristis striata, assembly GCF_030273125.1. Lineage (NCBI taxonomy): Eukaryota > Metazoa > Chordata > Actinopteri > Perciformes > Serranidae > Centropristis > Centropristis striata. The sequence continues at coordinate 11,825,483 of NC_081540.1, read as the reverse complement.
CAAATATCTACTACCTTGACCTTTCGCAAATTGGACCGCAAAGTCATCACGGCCGAACAAATCGCTCTTTAAAGCTCACCTTGGCTCACAGTCTAAAAGCCTAATTAACAGGGGATGAAGTCTGATGAGACGTCACTCGGTTTTTGGTTCAACATAGCCAAACAGCCTCCAGAATTTCTTCAGGTTGTAAACAGCGTTCGTGTGTGTGAATGTGTGTTTTTTGAAAGTCAGCCATCCCCTTGACTAATGAAGGCTGCTGATTTCTTTTAGCTCCGGTTTGTTTTTGGAGGCAGCTATCTCCACACTGCAGCTTAAGAGTTTCCCTGAAGAGAAGGGACTGGGAAATAATTTGAGAAAACGCATTGTGTGGCCTCAGCACTTTGGCTGGCTTAAGATACATTCTGCTCAGCTATGGCAAAGCATGTCTCCCTTTTTTTTCTCCGCTTCTTTTTTTTTTTTTTTGCTTGTGGTTTGGCCCCGGTAATCTGTTCAACACAGAATCAACAAAAGCCACAGTCTCTTGATTGACCTTATATGTGAAAGTCGATACAAAGGAACGTGGCTCTGTTGCTGATTAAGCTAGGCTTGTGTATGTATGTATATATGTGTGTGTGAGTGTGTTTCCTTTTTTATTTTACAGTCCTAAACTCAAAATCAGATTTAATGTCATGAGTAAATTAGGTCAGTGAAGTTTTTTTACACGTTGCTCCTCAGCAGCTCATGGTAGCGCGTTTATCTCTGACTTTTGGCCGGATTAAGTTACAATTCTTATTTTAGCCGGCATGGCGTGACAAGCAAACCCAGTAATTTAGATGTATTCTCCCCAAAGCACGGCTGTAATGTTTTAGGGTGGCTGTCTTCATCGCATTTCCACCAAGATGTTCCCAATATCCTCCTGTAAGACATTTCTCAGGGGAAGAAATGAATCCAATTTATTCCTCCCCCTCTCTTTCTATCGGTCCCCTCCTTCACTGACTCCTCTCTCTCTCTTCCTCCCCTTCAGTCAAGAGCGTCGATTGCACTTCAGAGTTTGAGGACTTCTTTGCCAAGCGGAAGCTGGACGACAGCGACAGTCATGTGGTGAGCATCGCAGAGTACCTGCAGCGGGGCGACACCGCCATCATCTACCCAGAAGCCCCGGAGGAGCTGTCCCGCCTGGGCACGCCAGAGGCCACCGGTCCAGAGGAGAACGGTACGAATCCTGTCGGGGCCGGAGGGAGGGTCAAAGGGGAAAAGTTTTTTACTGGGAGACTGTTGGTTCAACTCTAAAGTTAGCTTCTGTTAGCCAAACTTAGACTCTATAAGCTACAGGTCCAGTTGTAGCAGCAAAACGTGTGTTGAGTTGAGAAATTTCACATTTTATTACTTAAGTAATAATTAATATGAATTAATATTAAGTACATATTTGAAGCATTTAAAAAAATTGCTACTAAAAATGTTTGCATAAGCAGATATTTCCATTTGAATTTATTTAATTAATTTTTTTGGACAGTCCAACAATCAAACTGCCGTTGGGTTGTTTTGATTAATATTTACATGTTTTTAAAATAAAAAATGTTTTAAATCATGTATTTTTATTGTGCCATCTAGGGAAAATCAACCAAAATGGTTTATTCATCTTTAAAAAAAATATTTTTTGCACACAAAAATACCATATTAACACCAGTATTGATGATTTATATATATAATATATATATAATATATATATTTTTCAATAGCCCCAGAGAAATGTTGTACGTTTCCTTTCATATTCCAATAAAAAAAAAAAACAGGGTTAATATGAAATGCAGGCTCCCCTTTGAGCACGAACGTTTCAGTAACAGAACATGTGTGCTCAGCTAACCTCCCTTGTACCAGCAAAGGTTATAAAAAAAAGAAAGAACAGGAGTCTGGGCAGAGCAGCAGCAGCTCTTCCCGCTGACACAAGCGGGCAGCTGTTGGTCCCACAGATTCACCGGATGCCTTGGTGTTTACCTACAGTCTTAAGCAACAGCTGGGCAGGGGCTTGAAATCAGATAGTGCACCTCTGAAGCTCCCCGGAGGGAAAAAACTGGGGGGGTTTGAATTGGAAAGGGCTTATGATTCATGCTGCAGATATGATGAACGTGTCGGTGGGAATGGCATTAAAAAGTGAGAAGCAATTAGGGAGGTACAGGGAGTTATCTGTGTGTGCCACTTATGTGTTCGTGTACATACAGTGCATGTGTCTGTTTGTTACTATGTCAAGGAAACTGAGAATGTAAAAGTGTGTGTGTGTGTGTGTGTGTGTGTGTTTGTGTGAGGAGTCGGGAGGAGGTCGTAGTGCAGCGGATGCCAGCCTGACACTGTGGCTCTCATGTGGAGCAGATTGCAGAGATAACTCCCATACCACTCTGGGCAGCCCGCCCGTTAGCTGCCATTGATTCGCTGACCTTTTGGCCCGCTTTCCCTTCCCCTTCCTCCTCCTTCTCCCCTTTCTCCCCCTCCTCCCGCTGTCTCCCGTGCAGACCTGCCACCTGGAACGCCAGATGCCTTCGCCCAACTGTTGACCTGCCCCTACTGCGACCGGGGCTACAAGCGTTTGACATCGCTGAAGGAGCACATCAAGTACCGCCATGAGAAGAACGAGGAGAACTTCGCCTGCCCCCTGTGCAACTACACGTTTGCTTACCGCACTCAGCTTGAGCGGCATATGGCCACACACAAGCCTGCAAGGGATCAGGTTAGGGGGATTTTAATTTTTTTCTTCTTCATCCTTCACTTCTCTTTCTATTTTTCTCCTCCTCCTCCTCCTCTTCTCTGTCCCCTGTTTCATTTGATTTCTAATGTGCTCTGATCCCTCGGAGAAGAGAGATCATTTTTTCTGATTGGCAATCATTATTAATTTTTCATGGCATTTTGAAGATGCAGATCCTTTAATGGTAATAACTTTAATTGAGGCCCTAAATGGTTTTTTGATGGCCCTCCCTGATATAATTTTCCAGTCTCGTGTTCACGATCGAATGATTGTGTGAATTTCCAATTTGGAAATTTTTATCAGCTCCTTAACTTCACTTCACTCCTGGCCTTTAATGTTCTTCTGGTGCAGCATTCAGTCGTAGTACTCCATCAAAGCCCACCCCTCCCCCCACTTCTAATTTCATGCACTGCATAAACATCTGTGTATACTTGAATTTTCTCGAGCGATTTATATCCTATATGTCTGAAATATAATGTGAATCTGCTGGCAGTTAGCATGAATCACCTTAAAGTCCTGCGAGGTGAAAACACATCCAGCAGTCACGGGTGTTTAACTCGCTTGTCAGCTTTAAGTTGAAGATGTGGGGTGAGATAGATTGTGGCAAAAAAAAATTGCACGCTTACAGAGTTTTTGCACATTGGGGGATAATTATAACTTCTCAGTGAACTAAAATTGAGCAGTAAATTTTAAAGTAGATGGAGTCTGTATTTGTGCTTTGGAGGATGTTTATAAGTGAGGAATTTATTTAAAGAAAGGCAACGGTTTGCAGGCCTCAAGTTAATCTCTAATGGATGATTTAGATACACATTGAATGTATCAGAGAAACTATTGTCGCCCTTTTACTGATGATATCCGGAGCTGTAAATGGCAATAAGTGCAAAATTAGGTTAGAAATTGAAACAGAATTCATCAAATATCTAAATAGGCTCTTTTTTTTAGTTATGTATTAAATCACATTACAGCTCCAGATACATCATCCGTGTATGCTCTCTTTAAAAAAAGATCAAAATAATCTATTGATATTGCGCCTCCTCCACTAGAAAGGTCTTGTAATGTACAGTAGATGAGCCATTCAGCCCCATTACAGATGATATCATGTACCCTGATGCTTTGCGGTGTTCAGTCCCAGGTCGTGGGTGTTGTGTTGTGCTCTCTGAAGCGAAAATGACAGGCTCAGACTGTGGCTGATTTGATCAGATGTCAGCAGCCAGCACTTTCACCTGATCTACCAGCTGGGTGTAAACGTGAGCAGATGGGCCGGCCGACTGAGCCTCTGTCCCAATCCTCATATTACAATGCTGTTGCTGCTCCCCTCCAGAGTCGAGTCCACGGCCAAAGTCTCCTATTCAAGCACTGCAGGTCCTTTATACAAAGCCGTTTATCTTGATTTGTAAATTAGCTGGATTGTTTAAGTGGTAATCCTCGAGATGAGATCTAGGTGATGTCTCACTCCTGGTTGCAGCTTTCTGTAGGTGGCGCTCTTTTCTTTGTCTAAGCACCAAGATGCTCTTTTTATTTTTATTTGAGACAAACATAATCTTCTGCGTCTTTAGGTGCATTCATGTGAAAATGTACATTTGGCAATTAACAGCTAACTCAGGAGCAATCAGATTAACATAAAGAATAATGTCCTGATAGGTAAACATGTGCTCTGCTGTTCTGTCTCGTATGTTTACAAGCCTTAATACTCCTCCTCCTCTTAAGCAATTAGCTGAAATATGACTAATTAGAGGTTATACATATGCAAACATTCAGTCAGGTCCCCGCCCACAACCAGCAGTGGTGGCGTTCACACCGAGCCGCGGAGGAGAGATGGAGCATTTTGCCGGTGCCATTCACAATTAAGAGCGCAGAGCGATGGTGTCTTATTAGCAGCGGTGGCGAGACTAAACTTTACCGGGCAGGGGTCCTCAGGGGGAAGTAAAGGGATGGTGGTGGTGGAGGTGGAGGTGGGGGCGGAGGCACCGAAGCAGCTGTTGCTGTTTGTTTATGCAACTCAGCAACATACGAGCGGTGGGGTCCCTCTCCGGCGCTTGGCGGGGCCCCCGACTCTCCCTGCTTGATCTTTGAAGGTTGGGGCTGTTTGAACAATTCCTCCCAGTCCTCCCAGTGTCCTGCGCGCCACCATCTGTCTCCCCAGGAATGTGGGTAGAGTCAGCACACACCCCAGCATTTGTCAAGGCTGAACTGGGAGGAGGGAGTCGCTGTGTTTTTCCCCCTAGCGAGCTCAGAGAATATGTGTCCTTTTTTTATTTACTAACCGTTTAACATCCTCAACTCCCACTTGGAATTAATTGTTTCGTGAGTGACGAGCCAGGTTTACACACCCAGTGTTGTTGTTGTCACGGAGTATTATATCTTTTTTTTCCTTTTTCACAGAACAGGCCTTGTTTGAATTGCAAATTTGATGGATTGCAACTGATGTTTACCTTTGAAGAGAGAATCAAGGCCGGGCCTATACGCTCTGTTCTGTATCCTAACATTATTAAAGAGACATTCAAGGTTTTTTTTTAAAAAAAGACCCAATTACTGTAAGACATTTGGAACTGTTGTGAAGAAGTACAAAGTGTAATTCAAATGGTGTGAATACAGGTATGCAGGGTGAAAGAGCTCACAGATGACTCTGAATACCTTTCAGACTGATTAGGCCCAAATTAATGAAAAGTAGATCAGATCGGCGTCTCTAATGAAGGGGAAACGCTCTAAAAAGACTCTTTTCATTTATTCTATTTTCTGGGCTGCCAAATTCTAAAGGCATGCCTCCTTTGGCTGAGGAGCCAGGAAATTAAAAGGTATGTGATTCTCTCTGTTATCACCGCCGCTGCCTGTAGTCGCTCAACGGAGGTGGGAGTAGAAAGCCAAGATGCTCCGCTGGCGACAGGAGCCGTTTGGCTTGTTGCTTGTTGTCATGCCTACTGATTGTGATTATTTACTGAACTCTCACCCCCACGATGTTTGTGCATTTTTTTAACGTGGATCTCTCTCTCTGTCTTTCTTTCTCTCTCTCTCACAGCACCAACTGCTCAACCAAGCGGCCGGAAACCGCAAGTTCAAATGCACCGAGTGTGGCAAGGCCTTCAAATATAAGCACCATCTGAAGGAACACCTCCGGATTCATAGCGGTGAGTAGCGGGAGGAATGCCGCTCTGCCCTTTGAATATTCATAACCGTGATTTAAGAACGCCATGAATCTGCAGAAATTCCTTTTGGTTTATTTTGGACGCTCCCTGCTGTTGATGGACACTGAACTCTGCTGTGTTAAGAGTCAGTCCACTTGCCAAGTGCAATATTTGCTCAGAAATGTATATGTGTGTGAAGCATATCAGCATTTAATATAATTTCAGTTATTATTTTGTCACGGACAATGTCCATTGATCAACAGAAAAACTAAAAAAAAAGGAAGACTGCTTGATTTTCTCCAACAAACTTTTATTTCCTTTAGTAAATTGGGGCAATGTGTTCCTTCACACAAGCTTTACTGCATTCCATATAATTAATTTATTTTTATTTACTTTTACTATAATAGTTTTTATCTAAAGCACCTTAAATGAAACTTTGGGTTACAAATAATATTTTGTACATGAGCAAATTTGTTGTTGAGTAAGCATAATTACATTGAAATTGTCACCTTTGATAAAAAAATAAAACGAAACAGACAAAAATATTGTTATTATTATTATGAGCCTTTCATTCTCATTATACTGTATATTCTTTCTTCCAGGTGAAAAACCGTATGAGTGCCCCAACTGCAAGAAGCGTTTCTCCCACTCGGGCTCCTACAGCTCCCACATAAGCAGCAAAAAGTGCATTGGCCTGATAGCTGTCAATGGTAGGATGCGCAGCAACATGAAGACAGGCTCCTCCCCCACCTCCGCCTCCTCCTCACCCACCAACAGCGCCATCACCCAGCTGCGGCAGAAGCTGGAGAACGGCAAGCCGCTCGGCCTCCCCGATCACAACAACCACCTGAGCATCAAGACGGAGCCGCTCGACTTCAACGACTACAAGCTGATGATGGCGTCTCACGGATTCGGCGCTCCTGGACCGTTCATGAACGGAGGCATGGGTGGGAACAGCCCACTGGGGGTCCACCACAACTCGGCCCAGAGCCCCTTGCAGCACCTGGGGATGGCCGGGCTGGAGTCGCAGCTTCTGTGCTACCCGGGGCCGCTGGGGAACAACCTGAGCGAGGTGCAGAAGGTTCTCCAGATCGTGGACAACACTGTGTGCAGGCAGAAAATGGACTGCAAGCCAGAGGAGCTCTCCAAGCTCAAGGCCTACATGAAGGAGCTGGGGTCCCAGATGGAAGAACAGAAGCAGGTGCTGTCGTCTGCGGGGGCTCAGGTCGGTCTTCCACTCGTCGATCACAACGGCGCCACCAAAAGCATCATCGACTACACGCTAGAAAAAGTGAACGAAGCCAAAGCCTGCCTCCAGAGCTTGACCACAGACTCAAAGAGACAGATTAGCAATATCAAACGAGAGAAATCCAACCACATGCTTGAAGGAGGCGTGGATGAGAAGGTGCAGGAAAATAACATGTTTACAGCCTATGCTTGCCAATATTGCAAAGAATCCTTCCCCGGGCCGATACCTTTGCATCAGCATGAACGCTACCTTTGCAAAATGAACGAGGAGATCAAAGCCGTGCTGCAGCCCAGTGAGAATCTGATGCCCAACAAACCAGGGATATTCATGGAGAAGAACACCCACTTACCCTCCTCCATGCTGTCTGACAAGGGATACACTGGGCCCCTTAACCCTTACAGGGACCACATGTCTGTGCTGAAGGCATATTTTGCCATGAACATGGAGCCCAACTCGGAGGAGCTGCTCAAGATTTCCATAGCGGTCGGCCTTCCTCAGGAATTTGTCAAGGAGTGGTTCGATCAGCGGAAGACGTACCAGTACGGCACTAACAGAACCCCACCACTAGAGCACAGGCACAGCATGGAAATGGTTGTCGGAACAAATAACCACCACACTCCACCAAAAGACTCTATGGCAGCTAGGTCACCTGTGTCTCTACTTAAACCTACTGACCGCATCACGTCCCCCTCCATAGCAGAGCTCCACAACAACGTGAACAACTGTGACAACCCGCTCAGACATTTGAAAAACCACCAGTATGGCGGCAGCGCCAAACCAACAGGTGAAAAGTTGGACCACTCCCGCAGCAACACCCCCTCCCCGCTGAATCTGTCCTCCACATCTTCCAAAAACTCTCACAGCAGCTCCTACACTCCAAACAGCTTGACTTCAGAGGACCTGCAGGCCGAGCCGCTGGACCTCTCTCTGCCGAGACTAATGAAGGAACCCAAGCATGCACTGACTGTCAAAAGCAGACCTAAAGTCAACAGCATTACCATCGACCATAACAGCATCCCCTCTCCTCGAGAGCACTTCGAAGAGCCTTTGAACTTGGCCTATCTCAAGAAGGAATTCTCAGGCTCTACCAACAACGGAAACCTTGAAAAAAGCACTAGCCCCATCTTCGGCATTAACCCGTTCGCTGCCAAACCCCTGTACACGTCACTTCCACCTCAGAGCGCTTTCCCACCTGCCACATTCATGCCCCCGATGCAGGCCAGCATACCGGGTCTCAGGCCCTATCCGGGCATGGATCAAATGGGCTTCCTACCACACATGGCCTACACTTATGCAGCAGGGGCAGCTACCTTTGCCGAGATGCAGCAGAGGAGAAAGTACCAGCGGAAACCAGGTTTCCAGGTAAATAAGCCACCTGTGGTTTTGTGAAAGCCCCCAGGCCCGCTCAGATTCCCTAAAATGATCTGAACTCATTTCTGTACTAATTAAAAACGACTTCAGAGTCAGGAGACAGAAACGCTCACCTGAGGTAGACTGAACTGGCAGAGGAGATGGAGATAAACAGCTGTGACAAAAGCCCAGGGCTGGGAAAAAGTGAGGTGTAGTTAGTGGTGTCATGGAGGAAGTGGGGCACTTTAGAGGTCCAGATGTTTACAGAGCAGGGAGGATACATGCACAGGATGAGCCAAATTACAGCAGCTTTAGTTGTTTTTATTTTGTACCGCAAGTTAAAGATTATTTTGCTATCTGATCAGTTATATTTGTTATTTAGTAAACATTTGCTGGTTCCAGAATCTCAAATTTGAGACTTCACTATTCACAGTTTATTAAATGTCATGTTGTTTTGGGAAAACAGGCATTTAAATTGACAAAATAATAAATTATTTAAAAGATATTATCTCTCTATTAATTGAGGATGAAAAAATATTTGTTACAGCCCTATTTGGATTTTCTTTTACAGCTGAAACTTGCCTCATAACTCAATGTGTCTTTTAGTTTTAGTTTTTTGGAACTGTTCAAAAATCCTCTAAAACCTGTTTTAAATCTTAACTGAGAATATATGGATGTTTTAATTGTAGCCCTCAAAAAGTTCCAATTCAAGCATAAAAAGAACCTATTGGCACAAAATAACATGGACTGTATTGGCCCTAAAATCTCTGAGTGAAGCTGACATTGTTACCACTCTCCTCTGTAAATTTCTCCCTCTGCTCTGTGTGGAACACATTAATGCTCCTGACTCCAGTCCTCTTCCAGCGCTGGCCTGAACTCACATATTTTGTTATTAAATATGGGTGAAAGGCCTTTGTAAAAATGACAAAGGTGAGCCCCGGAGCTGTGCACTTCTCTGAAATTTCCCATCGCAACTTTGCTGCATTTTAAAGAGAGCCACAGCCAAAATGAGCTTCTACATGTGGATTAATAATGCACAGTCTCCATGTTCATTACCACTGAATGCTGAAGGCTGTTTAACATAGAGGGAACCATTTTGATGAAAAAAAGTATTAATAATGTTTCCTATTCTAAGTTATTAAATTAGATTTTAAAAATACAGCTACAGGCGTTTAGTTCAAATTGATTGCAGAGTGATAGTGGTCCCTTCTTAAAACACAGTGCAGAGCTGTCCTCACATTATCACACACAGATTCATTGAAGGAAGCTTTGCTGGCTCAATATTGCCCATTAAGGTGCACCTTCTGATTTTAATCATTATATGAGTTTGCAATTTCAAGAACGCCGCCTCCTCTAATGTTGTAATATTGTTCTCCATCAATTCATGTAATCTTCATCATAAAAGAGAATTTTAAAGGAATCTGCAGAATTAACTCGCCTGTACAAAATGAGACCACACTGAATACACCATTACGGCTAAGTTTCATAATGGGCAGCATGTCAGTTATAGATGGGAGATATTACTCCACAGATGAAAGTTTTATAAGAAATCAACGCTGGTATGTGCTGATAATTAAAAATGCATGAGAACATGAAGCATAGTGTGATTGTTTGGGAGGTAGGGGTCAGTTTATTGCCGTATCTAGTAACGAAAAGTGTTTCTTCTAACATTTAGTAGCTTTTATATAGATAAAAGCAACATTTAAACACTTACACATCATGCAATTTTTGTATCATGACATTTATTCTTAAAATGGTATTAAATTTACTTCTTTTTTTGTCATTAACTCATATTAGCAGTTGATACATGGTTAGCAATTAACATAGGACACGTCTTCTTGTTCAACCTAGCTGGAAATTTGTATAACAAAATATTTAAAAAATAATACAAATAAAAGTCTTATTAAGAGATTATGCAGCTTTCTAAAAAAATAATGAAAAATCTAGAAAATGTCAATAAATATACACTTCTACTTCAAGCTAACTTAAGCTAAAGCTAAAGTAAGTAAATGTTTTTCTTCCAAATATTCCAAACAAAGTGACGAGCTGACCTACTTAATTAATAAGTAGCCTATTCCGACCCTTGATCATGCACCAAATTCATTCTATTTTTTTCTTTCTCTCTTTTCTTTTTTTTGTTTGTGTTTTTGAAGGGGGACCTGCTCGACGGTACACCAGATTACATGTCAGGGCTGGACGACATGACAGACCCCGATTCCTGTCTGTCGCGGAAGAAGATTAAGAAGACCGAAAGTGGTATGTACGCGTGTGACTTGTGCGACAAAACATTCCAGAAGAGCAGTTCCCTTCTAAGACACAAATATGAACACACAGGTATATACTGTTCTAGACCCTTATTTTAAACCCCATTGCTTTTTTTATGTTTTAAATGTTTGTGTTTCCAAATCCTCTCACTATGAATATATATATTTTATGTTACCCCTTTTCTCCTTCTTTCCTTCTCTGTTTGACCCTTAAGTTGTATCTGTAAACCAACACCTAACTTGCTTTTTCATTGACAGGGTTGCCAACGAATTAGTCAGATTTCAAATGAGAAAGTTTGACTTTGTGATGAAGCTTTGTGTGTTCTTTTATAAAAATATCAAAAGGATTTTTTTTTAAAGTATAATCTGTAATTAATGCAGGTAGCAAGCAAAGGGAGACTCCAGCTATCTTTTCAAGTCATTGTGCTCTTTATTTTCCAATCATATCCTACTGTATTAACCATTTTGCTATCTTAAAAGACACACATCAATTCACCTAGATATATAAAGCCAGAAAAAGGCCCCTAATGCCTTTATCGGCCCCATTATTGGCGATAGATCACATCAGCGGAGCAGTGCTCAGAAGCTTCAGAGCACTGATAACAAGTCTTTCATTATAGTTATTATACAGAGATCCTCTTTCACTAGGTTGCATCATTTATTTTATCCGCTATCTGTAGCAAAGCGCTCAGTGCTTTATGCAGCCTTCATGTTATCTGGTCGGACATAAAAGGGAGGGAGGGCGCACCGTCAGAACAGTGCACTGAACTCTTTTAAAAAGGGTGCGTTATCTCCACAGCGCCCCTGCATCTCGCTCTGAACGCCACGCTTTCATGTTCACGTCACTATGTGTTGTTTTTAACAATATTACGAGGCTCAGAAGTGCAAAGAAGTGCAGTTGCACTGGCCAGATGTTGGACAGAAATGCAGTTTGAAAGCCTGTTGGCTGCTGGACACGAGTGTCAGAGGGGAGTCATGTGATTTGTGTGAGGCAGGCAGCCATATTTCCACACGTGCTGAGCAGCAGTGAATGAAAAAAGTGTTTGAAGCCAAAATTAGATGTTTGGAGAGTTATTAGGAGTAGCTTTTTTAAAAGAGATGCAGGTAACTTTAGGTCTTTGGAAGAAGCCCTGAGGGAAGGAGTTTAGCTTGGTGAGCAGTAAGTGTTTTGGATGAAACAGCAGCCGTGTGGCCACATTACAAGGCGGAGGACATTTATTTAGCCAGACAGTTTATGGCCCCGTGTCATAAAACTATCTCACCCTGCCCTTGTGGCCAGCTTGGGTTTCTCATTTCTGCCTTGGCATCCGAATCGTCCCATCACATTTAGTAGACGGAGGAGCCCCAGCCCAAAACCTAATGGAGGGCCAGGCGTCACCATGAACTTGAATTGTGTTGAGAGATAAGCAGGGTAACCCCTCCGTGCCCCCCTCCTCCGTCCCGCAGCACAACTCGGATTTGTTTACTCCTTTGTCGCGCCTTCTGTTTGTTTGCTTTGCAGTAGTGTATTTATGTTGCATTCATCAGTGTGGCACGCAGGCCTAAAATAAGTAGTTGTGGTTGAGTTTCTCCATGCTTTAACCACGGGAGGGAATTTCCATAATGTAGGCCCATGAATGCGAGCGCACTTTCTCATCGCACTCTCAATTTGAATAAACAAATAGCCCTAAGTCGTAAGTCAAAGTTGGATTTAATGCTCCGTGATGTCATTTTACTCCATGCCATCCAATTCATCAGAGTTTTTCCTCAACGTTTTGCTTTCTTCTGACTTGTGTGATTTGTTGTAGCAGCAGGACGAGCGAGGCAGCCGACTCACGTCCCCCTTCTGTGTTTTGTGTCTCTGCAGGCAAGAGGCCGCACCAGTGCCAGATCTGCAAGAAAGCCTTCAAACACAAACACCATCTCATCGAACACTCCAGACTGCACTCGGGGGAGAAGCCTTACCAGTGCGACAAGTGCGGGAAGAGGTTCTCCCACTCGGGCTCCTACTCGCAGCACATGAACCACCGCTACTCCTACTGCAAGAGGGAGGCCGAGGAGCGGGAGGCGGCTGAGCGGGAGGCCCGTGAGAAGGGCCACCTGGAGCCCACGGAGCTGCTGATGAGCCGGGCGTACTTGCAGGGCATGACTCCTCAGGGTTACCCAGAGCTGGCGGAGCGCGAGGCCATCCTGAGGCACGACGCTGTGAACGGAGGGATCAGAGAGGGACGGAAGGAAGTGGAAGGAACGTATGCGAAGATTGGACGGAGGGACGACGAGTTTGAGGAGGAGGAGGAGGAAAGCAAGAGCATGGACACGGACCCGGACACGTTGAGGGACGAGGAGGAGAACGGAGAGCACTCGATGGACGAAAGCTCGCTGGACGGCAAAACGGAAACCAAATCGGATCACGAGGACACGATGGAGGATGGCATGTAATCGGCAACAACGTTTCAAAAGCTTCCCATCTTAAGAGTTTTAAGTTTCTCTCTTTCGGTTCAGTATTCTTACCTGCTCGGTTTGAAACAGCGTGTTTTAAACCGTACATGCACGTGCCTGAAGCTTCCGGGAAGCTTTCTTTGACAGACTCCTCGGGGGGGAAAGATGTCTGCCGAACAAGACATGGACTCAAAAATCAATCTGGAGGAGGCGTTGAGAGAAGGGAGGCATGGGTTTGTGAAATAAGCTGCATTATGCAAACCGAACAATGAATAAATGAATACATTTCAAAAAATGTACAGTACTAAGGCCTAAAAATATGTGTGGTGCTAACCTCCTCAAATAAACCCCCTGTGTTCCATAGTATTTATAGCACAACTAGTGACTTGTACAAATTGCACTCCGCTTCTATAATCATGAACAAAAATAATAAAAAGTATTGCCTATGTATATATTTATACAGTGTTGGAAAAAGAGCAGTAGTGTCTGCACTACAGTCCTTCGATATTACCTTTGTTATCACCTACCTACCTACCTACCTACGGTGTTGTCTTTAGTTTTGCCATGTTGCCCGGCCACAAACATCTCCAGCCACACTATTTTAGGCCTCTTGAATCAACGTCAAATGAAGGAATTTAAACAAAAAGACTGTATGAAGGAGCTTAGAGGATTTTTTAAGAGGATGAAGTTTAAAAGAGACCTTCGTTTTAAGGGAAAATACAGTTTATGGACAGATGGTATGGGGAAAAAATGAAGGATGAAGCCTTTGTAAGGTGTTTTTGATAAGAAAAAAGAAGCCTTATATGCAAACCTTTTAACCTGTGTGTTTTCTGCAAGTGCCACCCTCGTATTGTGTAAAAGGAAGGTTAATTTTTTTCACCAGCTTCAGTATTATGAAATGGTTCACCGTTGTTCTTTGAAGCATCCGTGTCAGTATTAAGACTTATAGGCAGCAGTTCCTTAGTTTACATTATGTTGTGCAATGTTTTCTCAGTTTCTTTTCTTTTAACTTTGTCAGTATTACACCAAACCATTTTTTGAAAACAACAAATTGCATTCATTTTATTTGTAGGTTGAAAAAAAAACATTATTTATGTGGCCCATTTTATATTTCCTAATTTTATTTATTTCATACTGTTGTGTACAGTACTATAGTTCTTCAATATATAGATATATTTTAGTAAAAAGGAACATGGTGTCGATCATAGGGGCAAATTTTACGTAAAGAGAGCATTTATTGTGTTTTGAAACATTGTGAAATGCGAAGTTTAATCTTATTTTATTTTATTTCCTTTATTTTCCAGTTACTGGAAAATTCCAAATTTGGGAACTTTTATACAATTGTGAAAACACTGTATTTTCGACTGAAAAATTCCACTTTCTTCATCTTTGTTTCTTTTTTTAAGCTAAAAAAAATGAAGAGGGACTGTTAAATACTATGTATGATATCATGACTGAAGAAGAATCTTTCCTGAAATGTCTTTGTAAAAGTATTATTGAATTCTTAATTTGTAATTTCTCTTGAAAATGACCCTGCTCGAATAAAAGTAGCCAAATTACAGAGTACCAAACCCTGAGCGCTTCATGTTTATTCACAGAGAACCAACAGTGAGGTTTGCTTGGCAGCGCCGAGCTTAAATCACTTTAAATTCTCTCCAAAACAAGAAAAACTTCTCATATCCGCTTTATACAGAAACCACTGTGGACCAAGTCTGCTCTGCTCATTATCATGTTAATGACATACAGTTTCAATTCACGTTTTCACATGGATCAAAGTGAGCTGACCCCGGCTCTGCTGCTTATTACGTCCAATTTACCAAACATATATTCCACATCTTTTCACCTGTATTTGTTCCACACTTTTCAAGCAGTCACTACACATTGAAATAAGTTTATAAAGAATAAGCCAGAAATATTCTTTTTTTTTTTTTTTTTTTTTTTTTTTTTATTTCAAAGGACATTCAAACACATTTTCTTTGACTTTTGTTTGTATAGTTTACAAGTCCTTTTCGATTATTTCCGCATACCACCCCCCCCCCCCCCCCCCCCCACCCCCACACACACACACACAGGGATAATCCAATACATATAACAAATTAGAAATACTATTAAGTAGAACACAAAGAGATTAAGTAGAACAGAAAATACATTCATATAGCTATACATACACAAGAAACACATAAATCACATAAAGAAAACAAAGAGAAAAAAAGAAAAATTCTGAATATTCAGAAATATTCTATACATTTCTTACTTTCAACTATTAAAAGACCAAAAGAAAAAATGACCTGATCAGGTTTTCAACTGTAGTTATTTCGGAGTGAATCCCACACACACACACACACACACACACACACACACACACCAACCTGCCAAATGCACCATTTCCTACAAAACAGATGTGTTTTAGTATTGTTATGGGATAAGTTGACAATAAGGACTATATGTATTAAACTACACAATAATGTCAGCCTTAAAATACTTAATATAGCATCATTGTTTCCTGATTTATTTTTATGGAAATATATTTCAAAAATATTTCTTTGACCTCAGTGATAACAACATATAGAATTAAGTTATTTATAAAGCAAAAAATGCTAAATATTAGCTTCTCAAATATGAGGAATTGCTGCTGTTTTGTGTCATTTTAAACTGAATCTTTTCTTCCGGGACAAGCCATTTCTTTTTTTACTATTTCCTGACATTTTATAGACGTAATAAATAATCAAATACCAGAATAATTCAAAACTACTGATTATTTATCATCAATAATGTAAATAATGACAGTTTGCATCCCTGAGAGTATCAGTAGTCGTGTGTTTTGCTCACTAAGTGACAGGATCTATTCAACGCTGCAGCCATTAACAACACTTCTCTTTTCCCAAATTTCACTGTGAAACTTTCTTGAGGCCTGACAGGTGGACTCCAGCAGCGGAGTGCTCTCCACTGAAGGAGACGCTCGACTCCATTAGCCACTCACACTGCGTTATGCAGATTAAAAGCAACATCAAAAGGCCGAGATGAAAGCTCCAAAGGTTGAGCGATGCCAAACATCAGAACGCGCTTTGCATATTCCGATTTTCCTATCGATCGGCATGCCATCGGATCATTTGCGGACCATCTCGCAGATAAAAGAGCAAGTCTTAAATGATTAGCTGATGAATTTGATAATGTGCTGTGAACCGCCTGAACAATTACACATGCGAAAAAATGAGCGTACGTCAAGGCGAGCAGGGGGGAATCCTCTGGAGTATATCGCTATCATTAAGAGAGAAATTTCAACCTTCCTCTGCTTTTACATTTTACATCTATTAGACTTGCATACAAGCTTAAATTCACCAGGCTCCCAACTTCACAAGCAACTCATAGGAAGGTCAAAGGTCGCGATGGATGTGATGAAATATTCCTGCAACGGAGAGTAGGTAGAATGGCTGAATTAGGAAGCGGGAAGCAAAGAGAGGGGGAAAATTACATTTATTAGATCATGTAGAGGGAAAAAATGGAGGAAAGACAAACTGAAAGTCTCTCAAATGTTTCTTTCATACAAATGTGATAAAAACAGACTCCTCGCAGGATAAGATGGGGAAGAACTCGGCTGCCGTCCCTCTTTGTGTCTGTTTGAATTCCAGTTGTCACTCTTTGAATATCGGCTGATACTGATGTAGATCCAATTTACGGATCAATACTGTCTGAGACTATTAGCCAGGGCTCAAAGGAGGACGGCTTTTAATTGCAATCAGGCTGCATGATGGTGCCCTCAATTGATTTTCTTGTGTAGTTAATAATTTTATTTTTATAAATATGTTTTGACTGAAGTCTCACTTGATGTATAAAGAAAATAAATAACAGTTTCTCCACAAACAGAAGCAACAATCAGATACTGAAAACTGATTTTTGATTTTATTGCCCAAATCTACTCCTATTTAATCTCAGGTTCACTCAAACATTTATATTTTTTGACAGATTTTCTATGATTTGATGTCTCCAATTCTGAGGCCTAATACAAAAAAAGCAATTTGGATGTTGAAACTGATCGGAATTTCATCGTTTTCAAATGGATCAAAGTGAGCTGACCCCGTCTCTGCTGCTTATTACGTCTCAATTACCAAACATACAGTATATTGCACATCTTTTTACCTGTATTGGTTCCACACTTTTCAAGCAGTCACTACACATTAAAACAAGTTTATAAAGAATAAGGCCAGAAATATTCCATACATTTCTTACTGTCAACTATTAAAAGACAAAAAGAAAAAAATGAACTGATCAGGTTTTCAACTGTAGTTATTTTGGAGTGAATCCCACACACACACTCACACACACACTCACACGCACACACACACACACACACACACACACACACACACACCAACTTGCCACCATAAATACTGACTACAGCAAATGTGTGTTAATCCGCCACTGAAAATAGTCCCCAACAAATGCACCATTTCCTACAAAATGCACGTGTGTTTTAGTATTTTTATGAGATAAGTTGACAAGGAATATAGATATTAAACTAAAAAAGAACAGAATTGTTTATGTATTAATGTATACTGATTTTATACTGCATTTTAGAATGTTTAAACCTAAAATGTTGTAAATGTTGACCTGTCTTGCTCCTCGGCTGTCCCTGCAGTGATTTCGATCTGCACTGATGTAAAACGGTGTTGGGAGTGCTGCCCGGCTCTTAGAACATTTAAAAGGGAGGAAAAACAACAACACAAGCGTGTAGTAGTAATTCATACGAGTGTCATGCAGCCATATGCCTGGGCCAGATTGGTGGTGTATTTTGGACAGCTGAGCTCTAATGATTCACTGCTGGGCCTTGTATAGACCAAAGCTAAGTGTACATTTTGCCTCAGGCTACTCTGCTGCCTCCACAGATACACTTAGTAGTAAAATTGACTTGTTTGCACTGAAAACACTCATCTGTCTTGTTACATTCGTCTTTTAATCATATTCTGTTACCTGCATCCCTCTGCATCTATCTAAAGATGAAAACGGTGAGGCCAGCATGGCTCTCAGCTGTCAAGTCAACTTTATATACACGCCGCCTAAAAATACAAAGCCAGCATGTAAATGTGCTTTAAGAAACAGGAGGGTTACAATATGGAAAAAGGGAGGCAGAGCACGGAACATCAGCAGCAAAATGAAGACGTAAGGGAAAAAAAGATCACGCTTTAATGCACAAAATAAGAGCGATAGAGCATGACAGAACACGTCGGAGGCCAGTAGATGAAATTAGGTCTGAGGTTTGGTTGCAACTGAGGATTTCTAGTGTATTTTTTCCATGTTGAAGTCAGTCGGAGCTGCACTGGAGAACAGATCAGTCCCTGAAACAAAAAAAGTCTGTGACTCAGTGGTGGTTTTACCTTTGATGAAGAGAAGAGCTGCTTTTAACTCAATCCTGGTTTAATATTGGGCACAGAAGGGCAAGTAAAGCCTACAGGTGTCTCTCCACAGACTATAAGCAATAAAAATCCTGTTTTACTCCCTTTTTATTTCCACCACAAATTGGCCAGGTCTTCACCTTACAGTATTTCTGGGAATTGAAGTTTTTGCAGTTAATAATAGCATAGTTAGTTACTACCATAACTGCTGTCCAGTGTGCTGATCCTGGAGCTGTCCAGGGTCCTTGGCGTCATTACAAATGTATTTGTTGTTGGACAAAAAAGGACCTTTCCAGCACATTCAACTGCACGTCATGGTCTTCTTCAACAGATGGAGTTTGCTCAGTTGTCATGGAAACATATAAGACCACCTGCTAACAGTGTAATGATATTCAGGTCATGTAAACATTTACACTTGTTTATTAAAAGGGGCCAAAGAAGCATTACATATACCCTGTGTAATACTTGACCAGTAGTTAAGTAAAAACACTTCAGATCAGTCTTACCAAAGATTTAACCATTTATTGAAACAAATGGAGATACAGTTATGATTCTGGCTGGCTTTTAAGATGCTCCCTGCATTAGCCAAGCAGGATGCTAACATGCTAACAGTGACCACAATGCAGACACCCACTAATTGATGCACAAAAGTGGCTTAAAGGACAGTGGATACCATTTCAGCCATATCGTCTTCATCAAACTCCTCCTATTAAAAAATTGACAGAGGTGGAGCATGGGCTTAATGAAGCCTAGGTGCTGAAATACTCCACCTGTGACTGCATCCACCTGTCACTCAAAGCAGAAGAAACACCCTTCATGATGCATAACTTCAAGCCTAAATATCCAAAAAATAGTTGAATTATGTGAAAATTGGCAGTTATCATAAACAATAGAGGTCTATGGGGATCGATTCACTTTTGTAGCCGGCCTCAAGTGGACGTTAAAGGAACCTCAGTTTTTGCACTTATTTTTCGGCCCTTGAGGTTATAGCTTGGGCATGAATTTACTGGCCCCACAATGCATTGCGTCTATTTAGACCGTGCAATGGTGTTGATTTTGGGCTGTTAACCTAACCCTAACCCAGGGCAGGAAAGGTCAATATTGGACCTCTGCATTGTTAGTATGATGGGTTTTTATTATCCATGATGTCATGTAGGAGGCTCTGGATGAGGGAAAAGTAGAAGAGACTCTTACACTTTTGACCTCATTAAATTATTTACATATCCCCATATGCCACCCGGACCATTCGCAGGGCACATGAAGGACGGGCCTGGGCAAAGACACGAGAGAGGGAGAGACAGAGAGCACTCCTCGGACCTGGCACTCTGCGAGAGAAAGTTCAATGACATGCAGGGAGGAAAAGCGCAAGTGACCAGCAGGGATTAGCCAATCAGAGCGTCAGAAGAGCAGCCAGCTGTTCATTCTGGCCGGAGCGAAAAGAGCCCTGGAGCAGGTGGTGCAGCCCGGTGCCAGCGGTGCTACAGAGGAGGAAAAAAAGGGAGAGGAAGAAGAAGAAGAAGAAGAGAAGAAGAAGAAGATGACGATAAAAGAAGCTCATCCTCGCCTAATGTGGGGACGTTACTGCATTACTTTTGGACTCCTCTTTTTTTCTCTGCCGGGCACTCATCGCTTTGCCGAGCATTATGTATAAATATTCCAGGGACACAAGAATATCTGTGTTTTCTCTAAAATGAGCTTGAAAGTAGAACCTCAGTCTTTATTTATGTGCCATTTAGCCGAGCAGATTCAAAATGCTTCACAAAGAGAAAAGAAAAAGCAGAGAACTGAAGGTAGGAAAGGTAAATTAAATTGTACAAAGAAAATAAAACATTGAATAAAAAGTAAATTTAAAAAATGAGTTTTATATATTACAAAATTGTATATTTATCAATTAATTTTGTGTGATGTTTCCATCGTTTCATTTCCCAGAGTGCTGAGAAAATGGGTCTCTCATGGTAAAGGTGAAGAGAAAACAAATATTTTAAAAAGTTTAATTTTCTCATGTAAACCTTGCTGAGAAATCCCCAAACTTGTAAACACACATGTATATATTGTGACTTATCAAATGTATATTTTGCACAGACTGGCATGTGAACTGGAGGTGACAGTGTGAGTCTGAGGGGACAGTGAATGCAGCAGCTGCAGAGCGTCACAAAGACAACAATGCTCTCACCATCGGAGGGGGTACGGTGCACCGTGGTGATGTTGGACAGCTCTGCAAAGACCCCTGTGTGGAATTTTATTAATTTGCATTTATCGTTTCATGCTCTCACTCCCACCGAAACACCAGGTTTGGCACGGCGGAGTCATGGTATGGCCGTGGTAAACCATGCTCCTGCAGAGATCTGGGACATAAATAGAGAAAAAGCTACTCTGCTGCTGTGAAAATCCACTCAAGTAAACGTTTAGTAGCAAAGTAAATACATAAACACAAAAGCTAAGCAAACATAGGGGGTGATTTAAAATGCATTTGAGCATTTAATGTAAGATTTTAGCCACATTTTATAGATATAAAGCTGCAAAACAATGTCATTATTCAACAGTTTAAATGAGCATTGAGGACATATTTGTATTATTTTGAAGCTTGGCCAGAAGCCAATGAGCCATTCACATAGTTCCTGTTGATGAGCCCCCTGCTGGCTCACACTTTGTAGTAATTGATCATTTAAATAAAGTTTTTTTCCTTTTTTTTCATCAGTGGAGTCCAGTTTGTCAACATGATTACTGGGAGTTAAATCCACCAACATCCTAGCTGTTGAAACTTTAACTTTTGTGAGAATTTTAAAGTAATCAGTAATCTCATCTTTCCTCCTGCTTTATTTGGATATTATAAAGATACATGGTTAGCTTTCATGGCAGGAAGCTGCTGCAATTCTGTTTGAGGGTGAGTGTTTTTTGTAAAAGTAATATATCATTATTTTTGTCTTTGTGAAAGTGAAATGTTAATCTCTGATTCTTATTCATGTGCCTGGATCATCTTTCTTCCTCTGGTTGTTTGTGTTGATCAGTGCTGAGGAGGTGGAGTCCAGTGGAGTCTCTGAGCCAAAGAACTTGTGGTGAGTCCCAGCCAGTGCAAAGTGAAACAAACACTCACAACACACACACACACACACACTAGACACCTAAAAAAAAAAAAGCTTTCTTTCTAGTATAATTCATATGTGAAACTTCTCACAAGTATATGCTTAAATAACCAGGTCATGATTCTGAAAAGAGAGTTTTTCAACTGTATTTATTGACTCTGAACACTGGAAGCGAAGTGCCATAAAGTTCTGTTGCATTTAAGAGAATTTAACACAACAAGATGATCTCCAAACAGCTGTTTCTGCTCAGCCTGCTGTCGTTTACTGTTGCATTGGTCAATTTGTGTATTCCAACATCCAGAACAAAATAATCCGAACAGATAGAAGAATAAGTGAGATGTAAGAGGAGCATGGGATCCAGTTGAACTTTTCATTTTAATGCAACTGGTTTGTACTTTCTCTTCATTTTGCCGCCTCGCTTGATGAAAACAGCAAATGGCAGCGGATCAAAATGAGGCTGAAATGAAATATTGTGGCAACGACACAAATTTCCCATCATACCTTGTTAAATTTGTTGTTTTATGTTCCAAAAATGCAAATTTTTGTTTTGTTAGTGATTGAAATGTGTCTGTTCAGAGCATGGTGGTTTGGTAATCTTCATGTTAATGCTGGTTTTTAGTTTTAACCATTACTGAGGTGGCTGTTTTACATTTTCTAATGTCTCATAACTTTACTCACTCTGCTTGTGAGTGTGAATGTCAATGTGAATGTTATTTGTGACATGGCTATTCATTTGAAATACCAACATAATCTCCAACCTAAATGACAGAATAGACCTTTGTCAATACCACCCATAAAGACACATATGAGTGTTCATCAAAATGAGCGTTTCGTGGCTCACGGCACCGCAGAGCATTCTAAAAATAACACACACGTCATCATACATACACGTATGTTTCACCATTGCAAAAAAGCCTGCAATTTCAGGGAAATCATGCCACAAAATCATTGACCCAGGTTAAGGGCAAAAAACTAAAAAAAACTCCTGGTGAGGTGTTTTAAAGACAGTTTAAACAGTAAATAATGCATGTAAATGCTGGAAGTGAAGTAGTTACGATGGTGATGTGAGGCACAAAAGTTACGTGAAAAACGTAAGTTGCGTAAAAATGTAAGTTGCGTAATAATGTAAGTTACATAAACAGTCATTAACGTTGTTTTCATGTGAGTCACAAACCCCTTTCTCCTGGGTGAAAGTCCACCATTTGTTCGACCCATCCACCTCCCTCCTGGAGTTGCTGCCTCAGCAAGATGGCTGCTGAGGACGGTCTGAAATGTAAATATGAGTCGTATTTTGCCGCCCGTATAAACATCCTAGATTGTTGTCTTTGAGGGGAGACCAGTGTTGATTCAAAATACCGTCCAGCGATGCAAACCAGGAGGGCAAAGGGCTCTATTTAGCCCCCCTTGAACCCAGGGCCTGTGATACCAGACCCGGTGTTCCACCTGTCTGCTGCACAACAACATAAACCTCCTAAACCCATAAAATGCCACTTGAGTCTCAAATACCTCTACACTTACAGATATGCACAGATATGTGATATTGTTAGATATAGATATTCTCTTTTGCATTTTGTCCAGGATTTTTGTGAGGTCTGAGCCAACTTGCATAAAAGCTGCACAGTGTTGGATTAATTTAGTCTGAATAGTTTTGTTTTGGAGGGTTTGAAATGTATTAATGTTTATTTGAATGAGAAGGAGAGTAGTGAATAACATCCTTTAACCAGGGTCCTCTTCTTGCAGTTTGTTTATATCAGGTACAAACTGTGTATCTGCTGCTCTTTTTACTGAACAAACTGTAGCTTTCATCCGACTAATGAACGGTTTTGAAATTCCAGATCTCGCTGTGAAAGAACTTGATAAGCTAAGTGATCGTTTGTTGGTGTTTTTGCAGCACAGGGGTGCCAAAAGGTCCCGTTTTCAATATCATTTCTATAATTTCTGTGCTTTCAGAGTGTGACTTTGGTCCTGCTCAGCTCACAGAGAAGCACTGAGCTTGTCAGATAAACACACGGCTAATACAAGTTGCGAGCCTTTCACGTGACGACAGTGATTTCCTCCAGCACTCAAAGGAAATGATCTCTGTCAGTCTGTCCGTCGCTCATCCAGCCTCCCCCTTCTCTCCCTCTAAGGGGTAAGTGATTATATGTTTTGCCAATGCGTTTGTGGAAATCTTTTGATATGCACAAACACAGATTCTAATGCGCCGGCAACAGCGTCTTTTTTGGCTGACGGCTGATTAGGATGCCGGCTCATGGCTGAGTCCGCGGGGCCCCAGCTGGGTGCAGGGAACATCGCTCATTACACATTTTCTAGAAGGGGGGAGGCTAATTCACACCGCCGCGCAGCATGCCGGTGTAGGTGTAATCATATCATTCTAAATCACCGGTCAGTTACGCGCCGGCGAAGCCTCTGCTCGTGCCAGAGGGCCGGCTGGAGCCTGATTAAAGCTCGGCCAAAGACAAAGTGACACGTCCTTAACCTCATCAGAGGAGACGTTAAGCAAACCATCACTTACCCGTCAAGGTGCGAGGCTCACCCCGCCGAGACCCTCAGCCCTGAATGAATTTTCAGCCTCTTCCTCCTCTTTTGTAAATTAGAGCTTTCTTCTCGGGGAGCAGCATGCATTTTTTATGAAGGCATCATGGCCGATGGTGGATGGCTGCCTGGGCGTTCCCATCACTAATACACCACTGTCCTCTTGATTTAATTAGACAATGGCCCCCACTATTTTCGACAAGGAAATATCTGCTCTAATTAAGCGGTATACTTCACCAGAGAATGAACAGACAGTGCAATTCAATGCAGGGTTAATGTGGTCATAAAAAATCCATAATTTCTTGCCCTTTGCCCTCCTTTTTCTGGCATTTTTCCCTAAATTCTCAGGAAAATGAACTTCAAATATGTCCTTTGTCTCTGTGTATTTTTGTCTTCTGAACAGGCCAATTACTTTTTTTGGTTGGTTTATGATTATTCATGCTAGAGAGACTCCCAGCCGTTAATGGACTTAGCACTGTTTTGTACTCTCTCGCTGGAAATAGATAATTACTCCACTGAGGAGGCGAACCTTTGCAGTCCAACCTTCCTGTTGAAAAGGAATGAATGTAGCGTTACATGTATGTAATTTCTTAAAGGAAGCATTGCCTCTGTAGCCTGCAGGGATTAGTCCTAATGACAGAAGTTAATTATATTAAGAGTAATTTTCAAAAACAGTTCATGAACTGCAAATTATACTTAAAATTGCTCTTTAATGCTCTTAACTGTAATTAAATTGCCTAATATCTTAAGAAAATGAACATGTGGGATAGGAGTGATGGGTTAAGGGAACTTTTAGGAGTTCAGCGGTTAATGGTCCATGGATGAAATCAGTAATGTGATATTCAGATTATGCTTTTGTGTGTGTGGTTTTGTTTGACCAACATTTAATTAAAAAATGACACAGGTGACACTTTTTTCAAATGGGATGAAACAATCCAGCCTGAAATGCTCCAGCCTTTTACTTTGGTCTGACTACAGACTCGTATCTGGGGACGTAGATGACCCAATGAGCAGAGAGCAGGCTTTTCTCATGAACACTTGGTACCTACAAAAAGTAATCCAATGGGTTTTGCTTGTACCTCACTAAAATCTGGTCCAGTGATGATACAATGTAAATGTAAAAGCCACACCTGTCACCTGTCAACTGGGTGGGAGGGAAGGTGGATGGCCCAAATCAACTAGCAGACATTATGCCCTAAAGTGCTGCTTTTTAAGCCTCTTTAGGCTTTTTTCCTAACCATAAGAAAGTGGTTTCATGTCCTAAACCTCATCGTTTTACAACATTAACAATGTGTTTATATTATGACCTGTTTAACCCTTTAGCATTCGACACACCCGCCGGCCAAACATCAGGTTTTTTAACCTTTTTTTCTTTCAGTGTCTGTAGTGGCTTAGTTTAAAGATAATAGAGAAGATACTGATATTATATCAAACTAGAAGAGGGTTTTTGACATTTTTTTGATCAATTCAGCATCAAATGTGTGTAACAAATGGTATCAACCCCAAAACTGCTACAACTTACTTCAACTTATGGGACATAGTTGAGGATGAAGATTTCAGAAAGCCAATAATATTGTTCGTAATACATGTTAAAAAGGTGTATTACGGGTTGCCCCTCTTTTAACCATTGGTTAAATAACTTAACATCGAGTTTGGCTCTTGAGAAACTCACCTGTATTGTTAGAAAGAGGGCTTCTGAATTTTATAACATTTGGAAGATATTTCTGGAACTGTTGAGGAGTGGCGATATGGAGGAGGCAGTGGGAGAATAAAAAAATGAAAAATTTGTTGTTGGGAATGTACACTATAACCTACACTTAGAATATTATTTATTTATTTAATTTTTCAAATTGTATTTATTTATTTGTATTGTTTATTTTTGTTATCAAGGGCCTGTCAGTATTAATAATATTACATTTTTTTATTTAATTTTTTTTTTTTTTCATTACTGCCATATGTTCTTTTTTTTAAGTGTTGGATATTGGATGTATTAAAACAAAAAAACCCAATAAATATATGTTTTTTTAAAAAAGGTCAATAAAAGGCAGTACAATAAAATTGAGTTTTAAGAAGAGATTTAAAAGATTACACATAGTTTGGCTGCCTGAGATCTCCAGGCGGTTCAGTATTTACTCTCTGCTTTGGTCTCCACCACAGACTGTATGTTAGGATGGATGACGCATCTCCCACTATAAATATCCTGCTGCCATCTTGCATTGATGACATCATTTGGCTTCACTTTTGGGGAGCTGCCATTCCGTCCATGTTTCTATACAGTTTCAGTCTCCTGAGGGGAAATATCTGTGTCTTTGCTCCACAGTGTTAGCTGGAGGCATAGTTGTTATCTATCTTATTAGTGTACAGTCAGTTATAAGAGCTATTTACACATAACAGCTGCCTGCTGTGACCAATAAATGATACTGATGAGCATGTTGAGCCGAAACAAATGGTTGCAGGCTGGAAACCACAGAATTAAAAGATGTCAAAAGCTAGCTTGTGAACATATATTAAGAATGTGAATCCTCCTACTCAATGGCATTTGGACATTCTTGTTTTCTATGACAGCATTTATCCATAATGACATGCTTGTAGTAAATACATAAATGTATTAGATGAGTCGACTGTACCACATTGCAGCGGGTCTCACCGTCTGTGTTGCAAAGGATCGGGTTGTGCCACTTCTCCACACGCCTCCACTCACTGACTACAACTCCTGTTCTCCATGGAATTAGTTTTTTGTAAAAAAAAAAAAATCTTTCCTCTTCAAGCCTGTGAAACCTCGACACGTAAAGTGAAATGTGCTTGAGCTGTTGTACGTTCTAATCCCCCAAACGGTTGACAACGTGCATTTTTTAAGCATTTCTGAGCTCTACAGGAGGGGGGAAAAAACAGGAGAATTATGTGCATTTATCTGCCCGTAATTAGGTGTATTTCTTCCCTGAGTTTTTATTTAATGATTGGCTTTTACAGCAAGGGCCAGCACTTTTGAAGTGTAATGAATCTCCTCTCGGGCGACTTAAGAGTTGGAGGGGAAAAGGGGGATGAAAAAAAGAAAGTGCCGTCATTCTGCGGCTTTGAACAACCCTTAATCTGTACAAAATTTAGGTTTGCCTTGCTTTTTTGAGATCAAAGACTCACGAGAAAGTATTATTCAATCATAACTGGTATGTTAAACCAGCAAAACGCCATTGTTAAAGTACTTACAGGAGGTTTTTCACCTCAGAAAGAGAGGTTTGGAAGCTTTCCGAGTCATGCCATTTGTGCAACTGTGCATATTAAATCTACTTGGAATGTCATGTTGCTGGGACTGTATGTTCTGTGTGGCTGAAGTGAATGTGTATGCGAGTGTGTGGGACTTTCTCTCCCTCTCACACACTTGCATGCAAAACTATGCATGCACAAAAACACACACTCGCGGTGTCTTCCATCTCCGCCATGAAGCCAGACCCCCCTCGGCTTTTCTCACTTGTAATCATGTCCAAATTTGCACAGGAAGGCAGGGGGAAGGGGAGAGCCATGTGAACTTGTGTGGGTGTTTTCTGTTTTTTTTTTCCTTCCTTACAAAACCGGCTTCTGATTACCGCCGATCTCCGACGCCCGAGATCCAAATCACCTTCTAAAGCCTTTCAAACGCAGAGCTCGAAAACATTTTCCTCTCTGTCCTTTTTCAACTAAAAGTGAAATCTGGCTCGGGGAGAGAGGAACGCTATATGTGCCAAGTAACAAGTACATAAAATATAAATGTAAAGAATGCAGAGAGAAGTCCTTGCTGCTAGAAAGCCTTAAAGGTAATTGGTAAACAACCAGTTGAACTACTACAGAAAGTGGAGGTCATAGAAGAGCTCCTGAAACATTCGCATGAATCCAGTAGAAGCAGTTTACCTTTTCCTCACTGCAGTTTTCTTGTTTCGTTTTTTACCGTGTAACATTTGAAGGTGTATAAATCTTTTTGGCATTAGCTTCTCTGCAGTGAGTCACACATGCTATTTTTGTGAGACAGATTGATCAATTTGGCCTTGAAAAATGCAACAGTATACTTAAAGTTTGCAGCTGCTCTTGCAAAATGAAATGTCACTTTGCACATTTAAACAATTATAAAAAAAAACTCCTGTAGTTTTCAGTTTACACCACTTTAACTTTGTATTCTCTGTTTTATCTCCATCTCCTGGCCCACATCTTATCTCTGTGGGCCAATTACATTGTTATGTTCTTTCTAAAAGATGAATTATCGTTAATTATGAAGTTAATTATTGTATTGAGTTGCTTTTGGCAGTGTTTGTTCTTTTATATCCCTGCTTGTAAAGCTGATTAGACCTGAGCTGATAGTTAAAATGTGTTTTGTCATTTCTTAAACATTAAAAACCTGCAAACATTTGGCAGCAAAATGAATTCCTGTACCAGAGCTGCTTCAGTACCTGCATTATTTTGTGAACGCTCATATATTCACAATCATTTCTAATTTTATTTAAATGTTACATCGACCGTGACATCACATCAGATTTTAAAGCTGTGTTCTTGTTAGGGTCGACATGTACTTGGCTCCCTCCTGCACATCTCCATTCAGTCTTTGTGTGTTCTCGGGCAGCTTGGAGGACTTTGTGGCACTTTGTGTAAGTGTGTGTTAGTGTGTGTGTGTGTGTGTGCGTGTTTGGGCCCACCTTGGCAGTGGCACTAGCTATCAGCAGGGCCCAGCCGGCGTGCTAGCAGTGAGACCGTAGTGTTTGTAACAAAGCCGGTCTGACTGTAGCGGTTCACATTTGTCCCCTGGGCGAAGCGAGGTGGAACCTTCCAGGAAAGAGGCTCTAAATGGATCTGTGGAGGGCGGTGGCAACGGCGGCGAGGGTGGCAGAGAAGCCGTGCAGGACGCAGCCATGTGTGCTGAGGAAGTCTGCGCGCCACTCGGACCTCGCTCGCAACCACCGGCAGCCAGGACGCCCGGCCAACGTGTCACAGGAGATGTGACAATGAGATGGAGGAAGACTTCACTTCACTGTGCTGCTTTCTCCCGCGTCATGGCTTCCTTTCCTCAGTTTCTTTTTCTTTATTTAATTTGATTCTCCCCATCCAATTCTGTAGAAACAAACAATAATAGTTTGTAGACAGATTAAAGGCCAGTGTATAGGCTCAAGACAGCTGCTTTTCAAAACCAGGTTTAATAAACTGTTCTCTTTGGATCCAAGGGGACCAGAAAAGAGACCAGTACTTAGCTTTGTGGTCTACTTGTTTCTGCATGCCCTGAAGTAAACTGTGAACTGGACCATGTAGGTACCAAGCCCATTTACAGCTGCATCTCAATAAACTGGAATATCATGGAAAAGTCCATTTCCAGTAGTTCAAGTCAAATAGTCCCAACCAAGTATTGAGTGCATATAGAGGCCAACATTTCCATATTAAACATACTTTTTAAAATTGGTTTTTAAAATTGTTTTGAGTCTTCATTAAATGAAAGGCATAATCATTATAATTAGAAGAAATTAAATAAATTAAGACGTGAACTGTTTCATTATGTGTGTTATCTATATAATGTGTTATTTCCACTTTTTGAAATGAATTACTGACATAAATAAACTTTTCTATGATATTCTAGCTTATTGAGATGCACGTGTATTAAAGGCTTTTTAATAAGCGTGCCTTGGTATTTTTTGGGTATGCTTTTTGTAAGTACAAGTTGCAGCTTATGAAAACTATTCAGTGTTTCTGATCCGGACATGTATCAACTTTCTGTAATCTTCATTTAAACCCGGCATAAACACAGAGACATTAATCGTAGCTGATGTCTTTTGCCGAGCATCTTGCCCAGAACACATCTTGGACGTTCTCCTCGGAGAAGTTTGTCAGAGAAGTTTTCTTCATTACAATGATCCGCTTCTCATAAACACCCCGCCGCCCTCATTTGCGTGATCTCGCCGAGCATCAATCTGCTGTCGGTGACGATGTCGGGGAAAGGGCCGCTGCCTCTGATCGGGTATGAAGGCTTTAAATAGCTGCGTGGCTCAGATTTCAGGGTGTCAGGGCCTATCGGCTGAGGCAGGGAGGACGATGATGATGATGATGGTGGTGCAGTAATGGTTGGAATGGGTGAAGTGGGTCAGGTCCGAAGTGAGCGGACATGCAAGTGACACCGACGTGTGATGTGACCCCTTAGCGGTGGGGTGGATGGACTCGGGGGCAGCTCTCGTCCTGTCTGTCTCGGCCGATGCAGGACGCTGGTAGCCACGGGGCAAACAAATCAGAGGAAGTCAGAGTGACGCTGGCTGAGAAGTTTACTGCTCTGCACTTCACTGCACTTCATGTCCACTCTCAGAGCTGCAGCTCCACTTTTGAGTCTTCACAGGGTTTGAGTTTCTATCAGTCTGACTATTTGTTCACTGTAAAACCCAATGTTGCTTGTTTGTTTTTATGACTAAAAAGATTTGTGCAAAAAGTCATTTGAACCTAAAATATTGAGTCAAATAGCAAGTTTCATTTGAGTTAACTCCATTGTCTTTGTTGTCTTGTCATAAAATTATTTCGCAGTATGGACACTCAAATATTTAAGTTGGGTTTAACAATGTTCTTTTTCTTTTCTTTCTTACTTCTTACCACATCAGACACCACTAATTGTTGATTTAGAGCTTCTTTGTGTTTATATTAAGATTCATCTTTCAAGTTCATTTATTCTTTCTATTTTAAAGTGTGCTCTTGACATCTCACGTTCACATACTTGTTTTTTTTTGTTTGTTTTTAGAGCTTTCAACTACATCAAATAAAGTTCACCTTAATTTTTCTTCAATCTAAATCTAGCCATTTTTCATGGTTGTCTTTATAATGATTTTGGTTATTATCAAGAAAACCATGGAAAATGTCTAGATATCAGCTCTTAAATTAAACTCTTTTGAGCTATTTTATTGTTATCATATATTTGTCCAAAAGTGGTGGTCTGTATATTTATTCCACCCCTTTCATCAAATCAGTGTGAGATTTAAAAAAAATTCTATTCCATGTTTATCTTTATTTGCAACACCAGCATGTAGCTCTTCATTGCACCTAATCCACCTCATCTACCTTTACTTTTACATCAAATTTTAAATCTGACATCTGTGTAAGTTCATGATCAACCTCAGTGCAGCAAAATTGTGAGTTGGATTCACCGCTGAACTACAGAGCTGGAAGTCTTTGACCATGATATTAGCTGGTGTCTTCTTGTCTCTGCCTAAACGGGGCATGTGTAGCCACGGGGCAGCAGCATATCAGAGGTGATCAACATGATGCAAGCTGAGAGGACACACACACGCACACGCACACAGCTCCACTTTCTATTTGTTGCAGTGTTGGAGTCAAACCCTGTTAAAATTCCTTCAAAAATCTATAACCTCGGGGAACTGTAAAAGCACCTCTGCCTAATATCTGATGTAAAAACTATGGAAGAAGATTAGGGCCAGGTAGGAGAAAAAAATAATGAGAGAAGGGGGAAAAATCATTATGCACTTGAGAAAAAAAGTCAAAATACAATGTCGAGAAAAATGTGGAAAATAAAGTCAACTTTTTGAGTTGGGTAAAGTAGACAGCAAGCTACAACCTGATTTTCCTCAATATGTCTAATATATGTCTAAAAATTCCCCATAAATAACAGATTTCCAAAACAATATTTGTAGTTGCTACTACCAAGAATTGCTCATTTATGTGTATGGGGATTTTAGTTCTATTACACCCTTGAATATTGTGGTTATTGCTCATTTCATAACATTGATGAACATCAGGTTGTAGCTTGCGGTCTACCCAACTGTTCGGATAGAAAACAATATTTCTCTGATGTCTTATTGACACAGGAACATCCAATCTGTGATATCTTTCCAGATATACCGAACCCAAAAAGTGGACTTTATTCTCGACATTTCAGGGGGAAAAAAAAATTCTCCTCTCATTCTATTTTTCTCCTTCCTGGCCCCAATACTCTTCTGTAAATAACAAATATCCCCCAAATAGAAAAACTGTGTTGAGATTTCAGCTCATTAGAAAACAATTTAGGTGATATTTTCTTCCTCTGAAAGATTTTTACACTGTTAGTTATGACTTCCGCCATGGAGGTCTGTCAGCAGGATTATAGAAAAAGTTAGAGTTATTTCGACTTCCGTGTGTGCATGTAAGTCCCAATGTGGATACAGCATACACACTACAAATATGTGTTGTATTTATATATAAGGATAATCAATAATGGTTTTGGCTATTATCAAGAAAACCATGGAAAATGGCTAGATATCAGCTCTTAAATTTAACTATTTTTAGCTTTTTTTGTCATTATCATTATATTTGTTCAAACCAATATACCTTAAGTTGTACCAGGTATTAAAATGAACAATAATTTTAAGGGGAAAAAAGGTGGTCTAATATTTTCCCCATGACTGTATGCTGCATTGCATAAGTTTACCAGATCCCGGCTATACCAATTTGTTCACTGGTTCTTTTCTACCCCCCTCCTCCTCAAATGTGTGTCTTCGACTTGTAAGCTGCAGAAATTGAGTCGTCAGAAATGCTTTGGAGCACAAAGAAAACACA
Source organism: Centropristis striata (assembly GCF_030273125.1). Taxonomy (NCBI): domain Eukaryota; kingdom Metazoa; phylum Chordata; class Actinopteri; order Perciformes; family Serranidae; genus Centropristis; species Centropristis striata. The sequence continues at coordinate 11,792,821 of NC_081540.1, read as the reverse complement.
GCACAATAACACACAGGAGCCGACAGCTCCCACGAACAACCAACCCAGCTCCGACAAAACCCAACAATAACAACTTGAAAAGATTTTTGCTAATTTGCGAACATTTTCTATGCTGCCGTTATGTCTCTGAAGGCCAAACCCAAAAGACTTTGGGATTCCAGTCAGAGTTGAGCAATGATTAGATTGCTTCACCCAATTCTTCTATCATCTGTCTCCCAGTGCCTTTAATATGCAAATGGTAGGTATGCAAAGCTCTGATGCTTTTATTTAAAAGACATGTCCTCAGGCGATAGCAGTGGGCTTCCAGGGAGAGCTCTGTTTTAGCATGAAATAAATAGTTGTTAAAGGGATCACACATCTTGGAAGATGAAAAGCTAATTGACATGAATAATTTATTTGTATTGCGGTATCTTAAAGATATCAAATAGTGGTGGATAAATAAAAGTTGAGTTCAGACATGATATCGAGTGTGGTGCACCCTTCAGAATATTCAGAGGGAATTACATCTTTCACATTAGTCGTCATGCTTTAAACTCATAATGGCATTTGTCCTAAGGTCACTCCACCGCAATTATCAAATATTAGCAGAATACTCAGAGGTATTAAGAATAATGATGTGCATAGGAATCATTATGTTGCTCCTGCAGTTTAGGATGGTAACATCCTTTTTTTTGGGGGGGGGGGAGGCATGAGCAGAGAGATGAGATTCAAACTTCAGGTCACTTTAGGTAGAAAATTGAGGTCTGACACAGTGATGGACTTCATTTTTTATCTTCTTCTTCTCAAATGTGTGTTAATTCAGGGTGTCAAAGGCCTTAACCTTTAGAAAGACACTCTTTTTAAATGGGATTCTATTTTTGATAGTTACCTTTTTCACTTGCTGCCCTCAATAACAAAGGTCAAAGGTTAACCTCAGATCCAGAACAGCATCCTGGGAACAATGTTTCTGCAGGACACTCTGGCAGGGGGTGAAGGTAATCAATTGATAGAAACTCACATTTTTTACACTTATTTTTAAAGATGTTTTCATGCATTTTTCAGATAGTGACTGAGACAGAGCAGAAAGAGGAGAGAAAGGACTCTCAGTGGTGCGAGCTATACCAGTAAGCCACCGGGATGCCCCTTTTTAGACTTTTTATGACTTTTCATTACAGATTAGTTGTCTTTCCTCCTATTAAATTATTATCACATAAGTTTGGTATTTTCTTCGTAGCCAAGTGGTTACAGCTTGTGCCACAATTCTGCAACGTCCACTTTCCCATTCTGGCCGCGGGACCTTTGTTGCATGTCATACCCCTCCCTGTCTCTGGTCTCCGTCACAAATAAACGCAGAACTGCCAAGAAAATCTTTAAAAAAACAAGGGTTTGATATTGTCTCACAATGCAGAATGTCGAAACTGTATGAATTATGTCTGGATAATAAATTAAAGTGTTCAAAGCCGTTCCGCCATTTTATTTTTTTCCACCTAAATTATATGCATTTTATTTAACATGACATTGTCTGTTTTCTTTTACATTGTTTTTTGTATTTAAAAGTGTTAAATTATTGTTTTTTTAATGAAGAAATCACCATACTGTACCATTTTGTCCTAACAGGAAATTTAATTCTGCAGTGACTTAAGTGTGAAAATTTCAGAAATGTGCTCACTTTCTCCTCACATTGCATAAAAAAAGTTTTTGCAAGGAATTTATGATTCTATTTCTGCAGACTGAGCTGTCGCTGGAGAGGTTGCATCACTGTTTGACATTGACTGCAGCTGCTGTGGTGCTTGTGTTTTTCACAGGGGGTTTTATTTGTTTCTTCTCATGTCTCTAAATTAGTACAGTGATGATTCATTGGTGTCAAAATGACACATGAAGCACCTTTTTGCAACTTTGTGGGTTTTGGCTTCAGGAGAAACTTAAATAATGTCTAAAGCAGCTCATGGTTTTGGAAATAATATGTGAGAATATGTGTGCATGTTCCCCCTGAGTTCAGTATGAGAGCCAATCAAATCGCTTTCAAATCCGACTGACATTTACCCAAAATGACGAAGCCCGCCCACCAGGCCCTCCACCCAGGCTAAAAGCGAACGCTCCGAGTGTTTTAAAATTGCAGTTTGACCCCAGCACAGAGGAGGTCCACACACTCTAAGTTAAATCCTACTCCATATCTCTGTTGGCATAGTTAGCATTCAGAAGTGCTCGGCTCTAACTGGAAGGCCCTTCTGATTAGAGAAAACCCACAATGCCCTCTATTGTTGTTGTGAACTTTTGACTGCGTGGGCCGGGCCTCGACAGCGGCGAGCTGCACTGAGGAGTCGGCAGCGGGGCGGAATATTTGACATTTCTCCGTGATGACAGTCTTGTTACTACTTACTCGTTTCGTACTGTATGCATCCTCTCTGTGTGGACCCACGTCTCCCGTGGCAACACAGAATCTGATTTGGATGACAAATACTTTCCGGCTCTGGAGGGTGGATTGTTTTGGCAAACTCCACCCAGCTTGTACTCAAATTGAGGCCCGAGCACTTATTTTCAAGGACTGTTTGACATATGCTGGGCGTAAATGTATTCTTCAGGGACGCAGTGAACATGGTTAGGATAAAGTATCAGAAGCTCTTTTCTAGTATACACAAGAGGTGCAACAACAACAGGACCTCAGAGAATACATGTCATGTACAACCATTGTCATATGGACACCAAGTTCCAGATTCTGATTGTGAATTTAGTGATCTGCAAGTGATTTTTAACCATTCAAATGACCTCAGATGGTGGGCCACCAAGGCTGTAGAAAAGCTGACAGTGTGGAGATATGACTCTTTTAACTGTAAAGACAAAATGAGAAGAATAACATTATTACTTATGTTAAAATCATAACCTGTATATCAGAAGTTGACATAGCCACTGTGATGCCACCCATTGGTTTATGGACTACCGTTTAAAAAATTGTTATTATTTTTTAATTTATGAACATTTTTCACAATATACAAACAGTAAACAAGCAAAAAGTTAATAAACAGACAATGAACAAATATGAGGTCATGGGATGGGTAATAAATCATGAAAATTTGCCAAATTGAAAGTAAAAATGATGCACCTGGTGCACAAAGTAATCATGATAAATGTATCAGAATGGATAAGTAAAAACAAATTTTTTCTTTCTTTTTGAAGTCCCTCAATCTCAACCTCTGCATTTAATTCATCTTTTTGGCAAACCAATGAACACACCATGCTTAGGAGCAGTGGGCAGCACTTTTTTCTGAGTGTTGAGAGGTTATGTTAAGCACTTCAGTCCATGACCTGTCAGTCCTTGAATTCAAACCAGCAACCCTTCAGTAACAAGCCCAATTACTAACCTCTAGGCCATGGACTGCCCAAAAGTGTTATGCATCGACTGGGAATCAAACCCTGGCCTCCTGCATGTGAATAAATGAACATGCAACTTCGAAAAGAGTATTTTAGTACAACGCAGAAGTAAACAAAACCTTCAGTGTGTCAAAAAAGTTCCAATTAACTTTCATGAACTAAAAACACGAAGGAAAGTTTGAAAGACGAAAGCTTGAAAGTCAGCGTCATGGTTATGACTCTGGCCTTAAGCATGAACAAAGCATAAATAAATAAAAGTTTAAAAAATAAAAAGAATAAATAAATAAGTAAATGGCAGTGAAGAATGTGTGAATATTTTGTAATGATGAGTAAATGAATAATGAGTATATGTAATGTGATGGTACATAGACTAAGCCATCAAAAAAAGAAAATAAATTGAAATATATCTTTAAATATTCCTTTTTTTAAATTTTTACATTTTTTAAATTTTTTTTTAACAAAAACAACAACAAAAAACTCTATATTGTTATAGTTTTACATAGATTTTTGTGTGTATTTGTTTCAGTGTGTATTTATGCTGCGCTTTTATTTTGTGTATTTTAGTTTGTCGTCGTGTCCTTTGACCCCGTGATGATGTCACGAGCTGTGAGTCAGGAGGCTGAGCGGGTGAGTGTTGGCTCGTGCTCCCATTAATTGAGCGTTAAAACATCGGAAAATACGCAGAACTGCGGTAAAAGTATAGTTGCAGGCCACTCAGACTTTATCTAATGTTATTGTATTGCTTAATTGATGTTGGAACTGTTTTTGTGCGCAGAGCTTTATTGAAATGTGCTAATTAGCGCTGCTATTTTAGCAGGCAGGTGGTTTTGATTGCTATTCTCTCTCTGTACCTCTCAGGTAACGTGGTCACGTGCAGCTGTCGTGTTAATGTTCCTTTTCAATACTGAAACTTCAATTCAGTCATGAAAACATAGTCAAATATTTACTCTGAATACATTTAGTTGTGTTTACAATAGTCAGTTTTGAATTGTAACTGAAATATGAAATTCTATAGACTTAAAAACATGATGTAATGCAGTGGTTTCCAAACTGGGGGGGGGCGTGACCCCTAAGGGGGGTGGGCAGGGTTACAAAATGGCGGGCGTGGCGAGGCTAAATTGAAATAATTTCATTGTTCTCCGGTACTGCACTGTAAAAAAATAATCTGTTAAATTTACGGTAAAATACCGGCAGCTTTGGTTGCCAGAACTTCACCATAAAAAATACTATGAGTAGGGTTTTCTATTCTAAATTTAAATGTAAATATCGGCAAAACTGTAATTTAGACTGAGTAGTCCCTTTATTTTTAGGGTAATTATGTCATTCATTCACACATCATGGTATTTCTCCATAAATTGTGCATGAAAATGTTATATTTTTACAGCAAAACTGTGTTTCCAACAGTTTATGACAGAAAAAAGGAAAGTTATGGAAAGTATATTTTAGATAGAAAAGGGGGGCAGAGTAGAAAAACTTTGGGAACCACTGATGTAATGAATGTAGTCCTTTGTGGTTGTAGCTGGTTTTTAACCTGTCTTGAGTAAATTTTAAAGCACTATGCAAATCAAATGTTTTATTATTATTATTATTATTATTGGTACACATTCATGTATTTAGTGAGTTCCTGCAGGATTGGTGTGCATGTGGTAGCCCAGTCACTGTATTCTGTTTTTATCCAAGGGGCAGAACAAAGGCCTGGCTGGTGTGACAGCAGTGGCCCTCATCAATGTGAGCTTAACTCAACATGCATCAAAATGATGTGCAATAAAAGGTAAGATGACACTATACATCAACAATTAAAAGCTCAATTTAAAAGCTTTTAATATATATTTGCATGTTTCCATTTAATAAGACTAGTATTGGAGCACTTACTAGAAAAACATCACTAAAGTACAGCTACTCTGTTTGCATTCTACCATAATATTGGTATGGTAGTACCAGTACGTACACATACATCTGCTACTCACACTGCTATTATTTTCAATCCTGCATACCTGGAAACTCATTACCTTGCACTGAAAATCACAGAACAAAGAAACAAAGTTATCTTTTTACTCTTGTTATCTGTTCAGGCTCAAGTGTAATAATTGCAGGAAGGATTAAAGCCCTGGTTGGCATGAGAGCAGCAGCCCTCATCTAGTTCAGCTTCACACAGAAAGTGACAAGATGAAGTACTATGTAAGGTAAGATGAAACTATACATTCACAATAATTGTGGTACAATGTTTAAAGTGAATATGCATGTTTCCGATACCCAGTCCACTTAATAAGATTGGTATTGAAGCCAGTACAAGTCAGATAAAAATGTATCTTCTACTACTGTTTGCATTATTACCATTACTAATGATTCTGCTTCTACTGTAGTACTAATATATTTGTACCTACAAATACATCTACTACTCATTAGGGATGGGAATAATTGATCGATGATCGATTAATGGTTGTTAAGAATTTGGTCAATCATGGAATTTTTAATCGATCTGTGTATTTTTGGATTTTATCTATGTACTCTATGTATCTATGACTTTTTCTACTGTACGCGAATAAGCCAATGAGCTGAGAATTAAGTTGGATAAAGCTACAGTTTGCAGACTGAACGTTGCAATAACAATTATATAACACACAGAAATACAAGAGTATTAATTTGAGCAAAACTAGCTTACTGTATCGAACCTTGCTAGCATGAATGTCTTGGTTTAATTTGATCCAAAACTTATTTAAACACAAAACACATTTAAATATGAAAATTACTGTGAAAACTAACCTCATGCTTCTTTGGGGGCTAAAACATAAAACATTGAACTCCTTGACTTTATCTTTACAGTATAATCTCAGTTGATTTAGTTTTGCAATTAATAGGATCAAGTCTCTTTCGTCCTTTCAAAATAAAAGCGTCCATTATCAAAACAGGCTTTTGCATAATACTATATATTTTTATTTTATTTTGCCCATGTATGCATGCAGCAATTAATCAATTAATTGATCGTCAACGTTTTAGATAATCGAGTTGGCAGGTTTCTTCCAAACAACCACCCCTACTACTCCTACTATTATCACTATTAGTCCTGCATAGCTGCAAACTTGTCACTTTTTGGCAAAAAATCACAGTTTTTAGTGTCAAACAGGTCACCGGCTCCAAAACTTGAGGTTGGCTATTTTTTTAATTTTAGTAATTTGTTCAAGCTAGAGTGTAATACGCAGAATGATTGTCTATGGCATGTGACAGTTTGCCATTAGACAATTTTGATTACCTGCAGCCTAGGAAACGTAGGCCAGAGATATACTCGCTTTTACATAAGCAGTGGCGTGTGCAGGATGGATGCTTTGTGTATCCTTGTCTGTTTTGAGCGTTGGTTGGTTGTGTCGTCTGCAAGATGCAATAGTACTCACCATTGTCACAAGCTTGACTTAATTAAATATCATCGACAATGATGCTGCTATAAAGTAACCTCTTAGAGTGTGGCCATGTTTATTACTTACATCCTGTAAATCCAATAGTTCTACACAGTCTGACTTCTCTGGAGTGACATTTTACTCCTCTGCATTTATCCCACACCTTTTTTTCAGATTCAATTTAACAAAAGAAAATACTTTTAGATATGATTATATCAATAAGGTTTTATTGGTCCCTAGGGTGCAATTCACAAGCTACCCACATAAAGTAATATACAAAATGTATTTATCAGCTGTAACATGTAAGTGATGAACACATTAATGCATCCAAAATTAAAATCCTATAACACTATAACATTCAGTACTAATAAAAAAAAGAGGTTTTATTGTTGTATCGTAATCTTAAAACACTATATTTGCATAACAATCTGAAATTCATCCTTCATGGGAGAATGTCCCAGGACCCCCTGACCTGATTTGTGTATCATATTTTTGTTTTCAAATCTTTTAACTATACCATAGTTTGCAGGTCTGTTACTTGTACTGTCTCCTCTGACTGCTGACAAACTATACTTAACGTATTAATGTTGTGTTTGTGGTTTGTTGGCGATGTTGATGTTTGAAATGAGGGGTTTTTGTGAACTTTTAGGTTGAGACGGGTTGAAGTTTTGAGCGTGAGAGAGCTTGTTAGGAGTATGAAAGCACTTCTATTAAATATATTTTAAAATTCACTTTCTTTAACATCCAAGCTACATTTTTACATAGGCACTGACCCAGAGGACCATCACACTGTTTCATGTGTATTGGTTGGAGCTCCGTACTGCTTTTTACTTCAAAACAAGTGCGATCATACAGCCCCTCTTGTGTTAAATCACACTCCGAGCCCTAAAATATATCCTATTTTGAAGTCACACGGTGCTCAAATGAAACCCAGCGTGGTAATATGAAGCAGGATATGTAACCTCACAGCTTCTCTGGACCAAATAGCAAGTGTTAAATGAGAGAAGAGAGGAGTCTTTGAATAAAGAAATACATTCTTATTGGGGAGGTGAGGGGGCTGACAATGAACCCCCTCGCTCCTAGTTGAGCCTGCGAGAGGCCGACTTGTTCATCCCTTGTTATGCCGCTAATGTGTATGATTTAAGGGGGAATTATGCACATCTCAATGTGCCTATAAATGACATTATTCATGCACAGGTGCTGCACTAAGCAGCTCCTGAATGATAATTAAGATAATCTTTCTCTTTTTTTCTTCCTTCACGCTCGCTCGCTCCCTTTTCTCACGGATCCACTTTGTTCAGGCAATATCTCCTGTGTCAATACCTCGCTAGACTGCAGCCCCTCTCCCCTCAGCCATTGTCTGATCCTTATTCAGCACTAAAACCCGCACTAACAAGTGAGACCACGTCTATGTTTCTCCCCCGAGCCCGACGGTATTTCTGAGAAATAACGTGCCAAGTTGAATTAAAGTGAGAGAATAAAAAAAAAAAAAAAAACTTTTGCAAGGCAGAAACTTGGCTGCAGCATTCCCGAGGGAATTCACCGCGCAATGAATTTCTCAAACGAGAATATGAAGACATTGATGTCGAGCACTTTGCATATGATAAGCTCTTTTTCCATAAAGAGAAATGATTAGTTTTGGAATGGTTAGGAAATGTTGCTGGGGAAAAAGTGTTCCAGGCTCTCAGATATTAAGGACATTTAGAATACATTAAAAAAATAGAGAAATTTTGTCATAGTTAGGAGGTAAGTTATGCCAAAATTATAGTTTAAACTCTGGTTTTCTGATAAAAATGCACTAAAGCAAAACTTTGTTTCTTTGCACAGAAAGGACACATGAATCACATTGTTCCTGATGTGTTTGGACAGTAGTGAGACGTGTGGTGCCAAATCTTGGTGTAGAAATGCATCATGACAGAGATAGAGTTAGTGGATCCAGCTTCGTTTGTGTTATTGGGGAGAACCAGAGGCTTTTGGGGCTGGAACCCCTCTCCACTGTGGTAAACAGTGAGTGATGATTATCGTCGCTAACGGAGAGGAAATCCAGCTGTATTGTTTTAGCACGGCCACTTGTTTACAAGAACCTCTCTCCAGTGGACGGGCTGTGCTTTATTCAGTTTTCTTTTGTGTGCAAATCACTCGTTTTGTTTGTATTTTTCGATATTCTTGTTGTGTTATGCTCCGAGTCGGGCCCTCTCTCCGGCCCATGTTGTGAGGGAAGCCATCCAGTGTCTTTGCGGCCTGCAGCTGGGTTTCATTACCCGGCTTTTGCCACACCCTTTCATTTCAAACAAACACACTGGGTATGTATACCAGAGCAGAGACAAATAGGAGCTGCAAATAATTCAGAGCATTTGTTTGAAACTGCTCCAGGCGCCACAGAGGTGGAGTTTGTTGTTAGGTGAGGTGTCAGTCACAGGAGAGGCTACATATCAGAGATGGAAAGTAACTTAAAGTGTGGGTTCTTTTATATTGGGTTTTCATGTGATTTTTTTTTTTTTTAGGTTTTTATATAATTCTGTAGCTGTGCAGTTGTATTCTTTATGCATTCACATCAAAAATTATACAATATATATAATTTAATGCACACTGAGTGACAAGAAAGCGATGGCTCAACTTTTAAGTTGATTTAACTCATCAACATGCAGCGACGACCCTATACTTCACTCCATTTATCTGAAAGCTGTAGTAGGGCCGGGCAATATGGACCAAAAGTCATATCCCGATATATTTAGGCTGAATATCGATATATGATATATATCCCAAAATTTTTATCGCAAAGTGAGAGCAAATGTTCAGTCAAAGTCAAATATGACATGTCACAAGTAGTTTTATTGAAACCGTTTATGTAAGTAAACATAAATACTGTATAGTAAGTACCTTTAAAAAAAAATTAGATTGCGATTTTACATATATAACACAAATGAGCTTATCCAATATCACAGTATTGTATGTTAAAGCAACATTAATCAGCATTTCTATATAAACAATGGATCAACTAACTGTGAGAAGCTGTAAATGAGGAACCCACAGGGATCATAACAAACCTTGTTCCTGCCAGTTTGAATGGCAGACAAAGTTAGTGGCTAGCAGGAGTTAGCGGAGACCAAAACAGAACTAAAATAAGACTGAATACTGCAGGTGACAGAGTAATTTAAGAATATATTTGGAGTCGTTTTTCTATGTCTGTGGGATGCAAAAATAGGCAATGATTGTTGACATGTTCATAACTTTTTAAGGTGTTAATATGTCATTGTTGTGTTTGTAGTTTATGCTGACTAGAGGTGGGTGAAATATACCGGTATTGTCTACAATAATATCGTTAATGCTGTTGCAATTTTACATTATCGAGTATTTATAACACCTCAAAAAGAGAGCAAATGAAAGGTGCATAGACGGTGGAGGAGAGGTGCATGAAAGTCACTTTGTTAACGGTATTAAGAAATGATAATGTGCCACTTGTTCATGCTTGTATGCTGCACATTTACCCCAGGAGAGAGAACCTGAATGTTTACAGATCAGTCTCTTCATTGAAGTTTAACTGGGAGTCTCTTGAATGCTTAAGTTTAAAGAAAATAAACGAGCATTTGTTCTGAAACAGTGTCCATCCATAGATGTCCTGGTAAGCAAGAAGAAATTTAACAGTGTTTTTTGTTAAGAAAACACATTTTAAAGGATATTGTCAGATTATCATTATCGGAAAATTTTAAAAAACAATCTAGATTTTTTTTTTTGCCCATATCGCCCACCTCTAATGCTGACCCAGTGTTGTAAAAAAGAAAAAAGAAAGATTAAAGAATACTATAAACTACTTAGTACTTTTAGTTTTGACACGTTTTATCACTTTGTGATATTGCTACTGCTATTTAAAATAAAATATTTGAGCATTTCTCCCACCCATCCCACGTCCCACCCATTTGATTCTCCAAGAAGTTCAAGTTCTGATTTTTTTTTTTTTTTTTTTTTTTGCAAGAGTCAAGTTTGTTCTCAAATGGATGTTTGCCATTAATTTGTTTGTAAGGGACAACAAAAACATAATTTTGCAAAGTGGTTTTGCTGTGGTAAAAATGTCTTTGCAAAAGTCAACAAGCCCTCCAAATCTCAATGAAAAAAAATGGGTCGCTTGTCTTTGCCTTCCAGCATTTTCTGATCAGTGCTATTGGCAGGGCAGCAGCTTTTGTTCAATACCTTCCAAAATGTGGATGGCGATGGAATAAAAAGAGATCCATCTGTTCTCTGATCTCATACTGCACTGTTTGATTTAGTTAAGGTTAGGTCACTCTCCAATAGTGGTCTTTCAAAGCCAATTTAGGATTAAAGCATAGTAAGAAATCTAAATCAAGAGAATAATTTGAATTAAGTACAGTTACACAGTAATTAGTGACACTTTACAGGCTCAACAGCAGCTCTTATAGTACTGTTAAAGAAAAACCTTGGACCGCAGACTACATCTGTCATCGCTGCAGTCGCAAAAGGCAGAATTAACTTCCTCTAAAACCCAGATTTCCTCTGCAAATGACACTGAATCATATATATTTGAACCGTGCCTCCTGGCTACAGCGTGTCCTGAAATGTCTTTAATAAGGATGAGGATGTTAAGGGCCTGGTATAGCTCCAGTTTTAAATTAGAAATAACCCGGCAGAACGCTTGACTTACAGAAAAGGTTAGGTTTAAACACAACACATTAATCTCTGCTTCTCGTTTGCACATTTATGGATCTGAGTAAGTGTGTGTGAGTTTCTGTGTGTGTGTTTCCTGGACAGAGACACCCACCGCCATTAACCAAAATATGAAAAAGCAATTACAGAAATGAGTGTGTGCAGGGAGAAGTGGCCACTGATATCCTGACTAAAATATAAAAAAGCAATTTTTTAAAATCAGTGTTTCTGCGGAGGGAGGTTTGTCTGTGCTATCAGCTTAATCTAAATATGATAAAGCAAAGATGAAAATCAATAATTATTTGGAACATAATATACTCAGAGGATGGCGCTCTGAGCAGCCCTGCCGTACATCAGCACTCCCAACAGCAGCACGAATGTGTGCACATGCCTCACAATTTCCACCTGATTACAACGATAGAGGCTCATATCTGTTTTCACCGGCTGTGCATCTTTATTCCCCTTTTTTGTGACAGAAATTGCAGCTTTTACTGATGACAGGCAATTTGAAAGTGCCCTTGTTGAATAGTCACAGGTGCCATGTTGTTTGAATCAAGCTGCAAATAGCTGAAGAGGTTTTATTTATTTTTTTCAGTGTGCAGGAAGGGAACACACAAAAGTCTATTCAGAATGGAATGCAGTTTTATGTGGCCATTAGCAGATTGGAGTTTTAGTTACACTAATATTTTACAGAGGCAGCAATCATCTCATTGGCTGAGTTGAACCACACTGGGTTGAAGCAATGGACCAGTATTTTGCGTGCAGCTTGAAGGTGTCCTGTGCACTTTTTGCCAATAGTGGCGCTATGGAGAACATCCCTGTTTAGTTTGTGGCACTCCTGCTGATGACCTAAATTGCTTACTTGATGTTTTAGAGTGTAAAAAAGAAAAAGAAATTCACTGTATTTTGCAGGGTTTTGTTGTTTTTTCAACATTAAGTGCAAATGCCAGAAAAAAAAGAAGTTACTTTTATTACAAATATTAACCATAAAATGGATGTTCAAATCTGAAGATTAATATAATGGGAAATTATAGATTTTTTTCTTAAACAGAATAATTTAATGCCTCAATGGTCTTAATACTAATCATATTGCTGAATGTTAAATAAGGCAACTTTCTGTTTTTTGTTTTTTTTACAGAAAAACTTTCAATTTAATGTTAAAAAAAAAAAAGCAGAAGCAAACACAAAAAACTATAAGTTATTTTACAGATATATATTTAAACAGATATGTACTGTATATTATCCTTATTTTTAAAGACATAATGTGCGAAATAACTCACAGTTGACTGTTATTTGACTGTGTCTGCATCTTTTTACAATTCTTTATTTATTTATTTTTTTACAGTGTAGTTGCCAAGGAGTTTCCAGCAGAACCCACCTTCAGTCTCATGTGTTTGTCTGTTTACTGTTATGCTGCCTGCCACTCATGTTGAACAAGTCCAACGAGATGATCTCTGTCTATCCAAAACTGAAACAGCATCTGAAATCAGCTGTTTCGCAACACATTTACAGAATTTATACATTCTGACACCTTGAAGTGCTTAGTTGCAAACATCTGCATCCGTGCAAACTGTTCAGGTTTCTGTCTTTTGTCTTTCACCTACTGCTTTCATTCCTCAAAAGAGTTTTTGCTTCATGTACTCCCCAACAATGTGAATGCGTGTTTGAGTGTGTGTTTGTGTCATATCATTTTCAATATCCTCATCTCTAAGATCATGCACAAAAGAATCAAGCAAACATTGGAAGGAGAGATGTGTGCGGGGGGGTGAAACATCTTTGTTCCCTCTCCTCTTTAGAAAGCTTTAGCCGGGCCGTCTTCACTGAAGCATACAGGATGTGCCTGATGTTTCCTTGGCAAAGGAAAAGGTAAAAATAGAGAAGATTCATCTGGTTTGAGTTCTGCGGCACCACATTACTTTAGGGGCGATTTTTTTTTCCTGCTCTTTTTTTGTTCGGCAGTCCTGGGCCCTTTTGTGTGATTGAAGCTCAAACGGACCAGGAAATGCAAATAATCCCGGTTCTGAAGACGTCCAGTGACGTGATTGTTGGGACGGTACGAGGAGGCCGGCCGGCTCGCCACATTAAAGGCAGAGTTTGAGCGAGAGATGAGTGGAGACTGGGTTAAGTTAAGCGAGAGGAGAGCACTTCAAAGCCTGCTAGGTTTGCCTGCCATATTGGGAGTGACGAGATGTGTCTTTTATTAATAGCATTCACCAGAGTTTCTTGTTTCTGCTCTCAGCTTGTTCCATTGTTCCACAATCACCACTGCATGGGGACAGAATGAAAGGAGGCGTTTCACAGCTGCAAAGCAAATTACACCTTGATTACATGTGAGGGAGGCAGCTGAAGGACTCACTGTTTGATTGTTTTTATCTGATATTAGACGCTTTTACCTTTTTGTTAACAGCTTTAACATTTGACTTGACTTTGAAGCTGTCCATATTGCAATGGTTCATAATTCTTCATGCACATTTTACATAACATGTTGCATTAGTTTAAAATGAATAGACTTTGTCTTAAGTTTAACTCCTTATTAAAATCGATCAATTAAAAGCTTTTCATTTATGATTACGGCTGTGAATGATAACTAATGCAGTGACACAATTTTTCCTTTGTTATTAACAAACCCATTCTGTTCTTGTGCACAATTTATTGTTAATTGTTTAAAGGAATTTTGCTAGTCTTTCATACATTTGATACACACAAAGTAACATTAAATATCTGGAAGGTAAGATTTAAAGTATAATAGAAAAAAAAAATTTGAGAGGAATATAAAATGCAGGAAAAAAAGACCTGATTGAAATACATAATCCAGAAAGAAATGAACACCGTGTCCAAAAAGCAGGATATTTAGAATCTGGATTTTAACATTGGACATTACCTAAACCAGTGGTTCTGAACCTGCTGGTCCGGACCCTTCCAAAGGCATCACAAACTAAATCTGAAAATAATTAACAAAAAATATATTTTGTGTGATAGTTTGACTCCTATGGGCTCTAACAATTATTCATCTGGCAAGTTTTATGAGGGAAATTACGTAGTTTTTAGCATTTTGTAATCGGGTGTGTTTTATTCTGGCTGGTGTTCTTGGTTTACTTGAGGGAATGTTATTCTTGATAGTCAGTTTGGTCTTGACAGGTGACCAGGAAAGTTTCTAATGCGTTTTGTCAATGCTTAATGGACAATTCACAGCTAATCTCACAACTCTGATGTCTTAATGTCCCTGAAATGTGATCAGCATGTTCTGATAAACTCTGTTATGTCTCAATTGATGTCAACGAGACATTTGTTGTACTTTCCAGTGATTCTCCTATGTTTTATCAGCCCTTTAAAAGAAAAAAAGGTTTAAAAATGTTGTCAGGATGAGAAGATCACTATGGAGATCCACTAATGGCAATATTTGGGACAGAGTGTTTGGGTGTTACCAATTCTCCTACCAACACAAGTTTTGCTTTGCCTCCAAAAACTCCTCAATTATCATAATAATTTAGCAGCAGTGGTCTTCATTCATATCCGCTGGTGTACAGAAGTGCATCAGACGCTATTTCTGAGATGGCTGATTTGCATATTATGATGCGAGCACTGCCCATCATCCCCTCTCCTCATTAAACATCCAGTATCTCAGCTTCTTTTCGTCTGTTTTTAGAAAAAGGAAAGGAAAAAAATCTCAATTCAGCCGCTTTAATTCTCCTCAGCGGACTTGTAATTGGTGTTTATGTGATTGGCTTTTACCCCGTTCGCTGCTTTCCCCATAAATCCTTGTCAATCTAAAGTCAGTCTAGCATGTTATCAAGCGAACAGAAACAAATAACGCCACAAAACACCACAGTAAACATTCCATAATTGACTGTTTAGGAACGCGATCATCAGTTAGGGTTTGATTTGAGGATGTAATCTGCTTTTGCGGATGCCAGGCCATCCAACCAAAATGGACCCGAGAGTTAATTCAGCTCTAACCTCTGAGCCATTTATGCTCGTTGAATGTACTTGTAATGATTAAGTTTGAAAGAGCCATGTTTTATCATTGGCCAACACAAGAGTTGACAATCTTAAGACCTTCAACTAGAAATAATTAGGATCTATTTGAATGCTGAGTGTTGTGCACAGTGCTGAGACAAGAGCTAAGCTTGTTAACGAATGTGGTGGCAATTAAATGGCTCATCCCCCCCCTACTGTTTATGTTTTTTTATCACCTGAAAATTGATTATAATTCTCAGCATTGCTTGACCATAAAGTTTCAAAATCTCTGCCAACATAATTGAAAATGCCCGTTCTAATGCAGCGACTGAGCATTGTTTTTGTGAGGTTTTAAATTGTTTCCCCACAAAAGACCAAAAGTATTTTTAGTCCCCGCAGATCCCACATGAAACCTGAGCTGGCGACGTGGTTGAAATTAGTCCGTGCTGCTTATTCGAATGTTTTCCCCCCTTCCTCCTCCTTGTTAATTTCTCCACATAGTTTAACATTAAAAATCAGGTCAACCTTTAAGATTTATGAGCAGAGAGGAGAAAAAAAGAATTAATGGTATGCTATTTTTATTCAGTCAGTCATCTGTTAATTTGGTATGACCTTAGTCAAAGGCGGTGAAATAACAAACTCTACTTACTTCTTCTTAAGACCAAACCCCTGGTCTCCCATGTCGCTTTGCTGAGGATGTGAGAAGAGAAGGGCCCGCTGCCAGCCTGTGTTTCTTTAACTCTTATCTGCAAAACTCAACACACAGGATTTTCAGGACATCAGTGGCACTAAGAAACTAATACTCTTTCATCTCATTTCATAGCATATTGTTTCAATTAAGCATTTTTTTTATTAGTCGATTGAAAATCTGTTTTTGAAACAATAAAAAAAGGCTCCTCGAGAAACATTTAGAAAATCATTTTCTGAGGCGGCTCATCGTCCGATGATGTCCAAGAGGTGGCGAGAATCGGTGGCCATAAAGGTCGCCGCGTCGTCTCTGAGCGTCTTTGTCCGCGAGCCAAAGCAGAGGTGCGTCACCTCCTTTATTTCCCACCTTTTACGCGCTGATGAGATCCTAGTGTGACTCTCCTCATGACAGCATCCAAACTTTGTTGCCTCAGAGGACTGAGTGCTCACAGCCCCCCATTGAAGCATCCCTGCAGGGGTTTTCTTCACAGAGAGGCTAGAGGGGAGGGGGTGAAGGTGAAAGTTTGGCACCCAGCGACAGATCTCCAACAGCGGAGGCCTTTGTTGCCAGGTTGCTCACACTCGGCAACGTGGAGTCAGGTGGCCTCTGACCTGACCTCTACTCTGAGAGAACCGGTGGGCAGAGAGGCTGAAATAAAAAAAATGAAAGGAACGGGCAAACTTGGTTGGAAGAAAGGATTGGATTGGAGGAAGGGGAGATTGTGGGGGGACGGCATGAAACAAAGTGTTCAGAAATAGGTCAACCAGTATCTCATTTTTCTTGCTAAGCTTGTAATCACCCTTGACAGGCACACTGTGGAACAGGCTATTCAGTTGGAATTCAGGGCTCATCGTTGAATTACGGACCCTAACCATCCGTCTCATGATGTAAGGGAACATTTAGAAGATGGAAGTTCTTTGTTCTTTCTCAATTTTGCTGACAAGGACGAGTTGCCTGCGTTAATCTGTGTTAGTTGTGATTGTCTTGTGGTCGAGCCAACATGATGTTTTTAGTGTCTCGACGGAAGAGAAAAGGCGATAGTGTTGATGTTTTTGCTCAAGGGCGCCGTTATTTAAGACGAAGGATTATTCTTTTACTTCCCCGAGACCTGTCCAGCAATCTTTTGACTTTGACTTCACTTCAAGAAAGACGTGTTTTTCTGAAAGATGCAGATTTTATTCTCCCAGGTTTTGAGATCTCCATCTCTGAGATTGAGTAGTTTCCTCTGTAGAAAGGAGTTCTTTAGAAAACGGCTCACATCAGGCTCAGTGGATTATCCAGAGTAACCAGGACACTGCTATTGAGTTTTATAATTGTCATTTTCAGTGCTGTGAGAACCCAAGATGAACTGAATTGACTGCTGAGATCAGTATTACAAAACCAGGGCAAATATAACCAAAACTGTCTGCCTGCCTCAAGGCCCCTCAAGGTGGATGAGAAAATGTTAATTTGTAATTTGGTTGAACTGACCCTTAAACCTTTTCATGCATATTTTTCGCCAGGAAATCAATAAGATCTTTATGAATTCCTGACAAAACTAGATCAGAAATTCAAGCAGCCTGGAAATAATTGTGTCCCGCTGATGAATGTTCATCAGGAAGCAATTCCCCATCTTGCCACAGATTTAAATGTGATCTTGTTAAGCCACCAAGGGACTGAATCTCGCCCATGGGTGGCCAAAGGATACTCTGTCACTAATGAGGTGTGCATGGGCCCCGTGGGTAATGGCAGTGTCACGCCAAAGCTTTTTGACACCTCAGGGCAGCCGTACAGTATGGCCCAGGCCTCGCCTGTCGCTGGCATTCATTTGACGCTGAAACAATGAAACACGTCGACCATAAAACTGGGTTTTCATTGGTAGTTTTGATCCCTTCCACTCTAAATACCCATTTTAATATGCACTTTACCCATTATGTCTGTGTTAATAAGAAGTCTCTTTGAGAATGTGCCCATTGTTGAGTGAGTCTGTTAATTATGACAGCTCAAAGTGCTGCTGTATTCTACTGACTCTTCCTCATAAGAAGCATGATTATTCATCACCATGATAAGAATTAATATGCAGCAAGGCTTGCTCCCCGAGAAATATTGTTGTTTTTTTTCTCTTCCACCAAATTTGAATGCTCCAAATTACACATTCAATCCATCTTTGTTTGTGTATTTAACCCTGTTAAACATGGCAGCACTTTGTGACTTTTAAAGACCCGTGGCTTATTGGACTTGGAGCTGGCATCGCTAAGTGACAATTTGGATTGTGTTTGCTATCAAATAAACACTTAATGTATCTGGGGATGTAAACAAATGTTCTTTCTCCGCCACGCGTCTGCTGGAAATAAAGCTGAGCTTCAGAAAAACATAACAGTGCTTTCAACCAAAATGACACCAGTTGTGATGAAGTATTCATGCCCGCTGTATTTTTAGATGATTAGAACAGCACACTATAGTCATGTTCTGATGATATAATGGATTGGCCTTCAGTGAAGAAGGTCAGAAAGGGAGCAGCACAATGAAGAAAGCTCCGTAAGCCCTGAAAACTATAATGTGAAGGGATCAAAAACCCCTGCTGTTTGTATCCAGAGCATTTAATCAAACTGGCATTAGTTCAGCACTGTAGCTTAAACTTTGCTTACCTCCCAATCCTGGCCGGGAACTTCATATTGTTGACAGTAGCTCCGAATTCAGCCAGAGACTCAGCAACTAAAAGGATAAGATGGGCTTAAAGGGCTTTTTATAACCTGGCTATTCACCCTGATACACTGTCAGTCCAAAGGACACACTGACTCCAACACCTGTCTGACAGTCCAGGACGCTTCCTGCCAGGACAAAGGACACATTTCAGGTTGCTTAGCATGCTGATTTGTTGCCCGTTGATTGCCTTTTAATTATTTTTACCATAATTAGACCAACTGAAGTGCATCTTTTCGTCCATGTGCCTCAGGTGTTCTCAGGTGTAATACACTTGTAAAACGCATCTCAAAACTCGTACCATTTCAGGCCGTTTTTTTTGCTCTTTTAACATTTCACTGCAGTATATACAACATATACTATATACATATATACGTTCTGCACCTCTGTGGAATCAGCACAATCACGGCTAGAAGTGGGAACAACTCAAAAATGTATTTTGTGCAGAATAACACAGTTGTAATGACATAAATCATAAAAAGTGCCCACAAATGTCATGAATATTGGAAAAAATCATTGGGTCTCCACGTGTTATACGTATTGAACTATTTGCATTTTTTACAATCTCTACTTACAACCTCTCCTGTCCTCTCCTCTCTGCTCTGTGTAAACAGCCTGCTGTTATGTTCAGTTTTCTGTGAATATTTGTCACATGACAGTTTGTCTCACCAGAATCATGTTCCCAGTGCAGCAGTACAAAGTTTAATGTATCAGGATCAACTTATTCCAAACAGTTTAAAAATGGCAGCATTTTAAATGAGGCATGTAGAATAAAGTGATTTTTGACAAAAATGTCACAATTTTAAGCATCGCTTTGGTTCCTTTTTCAAACAGAAACTTTCAACGATAATGCTTTCACGGTTTCTTTCTACAATAAACTGTGATTTTTTTGGGCAATTTTGCATACTTTTCAGTGGTGGGATTCAGAGGGTTAATTTATGTCGGGAGTGTCCTACTTCGAGGGGGCATGATGCTACAGTGTGTGATACTGCCTATGTGTTCGTCATATCATTATATAGATATATATATATATATATAATGTTTCAGAACGCCTTTTAACAATCATGACATCAGCAACCAGAAATAAAGATGCAGCAGGATCTGACAGGGTGAAAACTAATTTCAACTAAATGCAGCAATAAGGAAAAGCTTCCATCAGATCAGAGCATTTATATGATATCCCTGCAGCCAGTTAAGAAGCTGCACGGAGCAGTGTGTTTGTGCATGTTTGTCAGCATTTGTGTGTATGTATGAGTAGTTACGTATCCGCGATAATATAACTAAGAATCATGATGCAAGCTTTTCGCCCAGAGTGTTTTTGAGCTCATTTTCAAATGGTAATTTGCCTTATCCGAAGCAAACTCACTGAGTGTAAGTAAGTGATTATTTGCATGGCTGACAATCATTCAGCACGCCTGCGGTCTTTTTCCAAACTGCTCCAGTTTGTCCAGTCTTTGAAAAAAAAAAACTACTCAGGGAGGGCCAGTTCTCTTTGAAATATCCTTTCATTTACCTTATCATTAGACACAAATGTGGCATAGTTAACAATGAGTGAAAAAAAGGAAAAAAACATAGCCAGCCAGTACTTCTTCATAAGGCTGATGAAGGCTTTGCAGCCAAAAAATCTTCTTTGTGACTGCTGAATACGGACACAGTTAATCATTTTCAACAGCTACTTTTCTAGTTTTTGGCATTCTTCTTGCTTCAACTTTCTAAGTTTTTGGTTTTGAGCACCTCAGGCTTTGGGTTTCTATCAAAGTGCTGAGTTTCTGTGCTGCTGTTTAATTGGTTATTATCTCATTAGAGGAATCATGTTTGTCGGTAAAGTGCAGTAATGACAGGACGCACCGACAGCAGAACAATGCAGTGATTTAGTATCCGCACTCCCCCTCAATCACACTCAAATGTCAGCCACAGACTCATCAATGCCCCTAACCCTGAGCACACCCCTGAGACACACACACACTCTCACACACAGCCCACATGACTACACACCAGCCCAACATCAAGGCTTGTAGAAAACGAGGCATGTGGATACAGTTGGAGATGGATTTTCCAGAACTCCCTCTGTCTATTTTGGTCAGAATCAAACCCACAGCATTCAACGTTATTGTTACTACAAGACCTGAATGGTCTCATTTTTTCCCTATTTCAACTGAGTCCCTTTCAGGCAGCCATTCACAAGTTTATAATGAACAAAGATTTACATTTTATTCAGAAATGGTTGAAGGGGAATTTTGTAAAGCTTTTTTCCAGCACTCACTTCTGTGGCTTGAAGATACTGGAGTCTCTCTTGTACATGTTTGCATTGGATTTTTCATATATCCCCCTTAATTTTAGTGCAAGTAACCTTTCCTTTAGTGACAAGTGGCAATTTAATAATTACATTTTGCAACATGAGATGTACAGAGTGTAGATTTTGGCCCACAAATGAGACAAAAGTGTTGATTTTTCTTAAAATCCTTCATATTTCACTTATAAAAAGCTGCTTCTCAAGTGTTCATTGCTGTAGCTGGGAGATATTTGAGTACAACTCTGGTACTGTTTAACATTTCTGGATATTTCTACAATTGTTTGTACTTCTAAAGGAACAATTAACTTCCTCAAGTGACAAAAGGCACTTTAATGCTTTGGCAGGAGTACTCTTTGAAAAGGTATTGAGGTATGTCCTGGTTCGTGGGGATGACAGTGCAGGTTTGTGCTTTAAAATGGTAAAAAGGAGCCCTTAAAGATGAAAAGAAAAGAAGAAAAAAAAGCTAACTATTAGCGTCAGTTGAGAAAACATTATTGACATATGTAGAAACAGTCCAGTGTGGTTTTTACTGATCACTTTTTAAAAATTAGAAACCCTAGTGGCAAGAAATGTGAACAAAAATCAAACGATGAGAAAAACACTGAGAACAATTGAGGCTGGAGGCCACCAGCCTGCATTCAATACATGTCAATAACAATCTGGTATAGGTTTCCCCTCGCTCTGAGAAATCTGTGAGGGAGAAACAAAAGTCATAGGAGTCCTTCATTTGCCATGCTCATCCATCAATCAGTATTTAGGACATTGGCAAGTGGTAATTTAATAACCAGTGACCTGGGCTGGCAGGAAGCCGGCCTGACAGACAATACAAACTCATTTATCATGGGGGGGCGACGGTGCTGTGCTGCTGTGGATCCTCTCTCTCTGATCCTGTGATTGTCGCTGCAGGAGTCACCCTCGGCAAAACACTGAGGGGGTTAGCACACATGAAGCTCAGCTCAGAGATAATACATTTAAGTACAGCTGGATATATGGATGCTGTGAGAAAAGCTGCGCTGAGTCTCGAGACTCTTGGGTTACAGTATTTACGACAATGCAAGATTTTAACCCCCGATTTTCACCTTCAATTTCTCCTCAGAAGGCTTTAAAGGTAGCAGCAGCCCTTTTTTTCCACAGTGTAAGTCAACATGACAGCCTTTCATTACAGCTATATGATGCTTATATATTGAGTGAAATGTTAAAAACCCAAGATTCCATGATTTTTATAGCTGCACTATTACATCAGATGGAAATATTCTAGATGTCTTTCCACAAACATTAGTCGGACATGTTTGGTAGCCGTGGAAACTAAAATACTGTGTGACTTGGAGTTATATCAATTTGAACAAGTCATACATTTATTTTTAATGCATTCCTGGAATAGTTTTTGCAATAAGGTGTTGTATTTTACTTCTATTGAAACCATTATTTCTGAACCTGACAGGTTTACCACAATGCCTCATGTCCTGCTGCTGCATTGCATTCTGGTCCAGGTTTTGCTCCTGTAGATGTGGTCTCTTGAGTCTCTTTTCAACCACTCTCACTCTTTAGGAAGTAAAGTTTAGTTCCAAAGTCATTCATTTTTTAAATATATTTCTTAAACATTTTCTTCTGCACTAACTTAACACTTACATAAGAATTCAACCACCAAACAAACACAACTGTATTTATTCTGCAGCTTAAAAGGTAGATTTCTCTTGACCATTGTTAAAAACTTTTTGAGCATCCTTATTTGCATGTTTACTTTGTCCAGGCGTAGAAACGGTTGCTCCCCCACATGTTGCAACCTTTCCTTGAATGCAAAAACGTGTCGCTCTCCAGAGGATGTGCTGAATGAGAGGAGGTTATTTCTGTTCGTATGACTGTGTATTGAGCCAGGGTCAGCCCAGGATGCCTGCTTCACCCTCGTTTGGCTTAAACGCCGTGTTTGGTGGAGCTGATCTGTGTTTGCCCACATACAGTAACATCATATACCTCTGTGAGCTTCGGATCGTGTTGCTGCCAAATTGCAATCAGTGGGCAGGCGTCCACATGAGCTGCCATTAGGCCATGGTGTGGCGAGTTAGCAGGCCTGCAGATGACTCACCCAGCGCATTTGACTCCTGAGGAGGCAGTAAAAGCTGTAATGTGGATTTTAATGTGCTCTAATGATCTTTTGTGTGTCTTGGATGCTTTCTTTCCGGCCGAGCAGCGCTGCACTCGCGTTAAGAGTCGCAGTGTCCTCTGCCAGCGGCATCACCTGTAAAAAGTGACCACGCTAATGAGGATGGTGATGCTGCTGATGATGTGTCAAAGTGACAAGCTGCTGCATAATAATGCCCTCGCTAACCTGGTAACCTCGTTTATCAACTTAGTTATGTCAGCAGTAATGCATGATCATATAGAGCGTGATTATATGGGGATATCATGCAGCACTTAAAGTGGCAGTGGTGTTATTGTACCACATCTGTACTGGTTGAGCTGTATAGTGACCAATAACCGTTATTATCACACAGATTTGAATGTCAGTGAGACTTTTACCTGGTAGAATCGTGATTGAGAAACTCAATCCCAAATGATCTCAGCTAAAATGGGTAAAGAAAACAGCTTATAGATCCTCCTACGTGTCTGACAGATATCCTCAGAGCCAAGAACATATACATCACATGGTGATCTCCTGTAAGAGCCGTTTTGAGGTTGACATTCAACTTGGAGAAAATGAAATTTGGTAGAGCCATTCATGGATCTCAGAGGATAAATCCTAAAGAGATAATTACTAGAGGTGTGAATCAGCAGAGGCCCCACTATCGATTTTTTCCCGATACTTGAGTCACAATACGATATTATTGCGATTTTAAGCATTTTGCGATATGAGTATTGCGATACAATATATTGCGATTTAACTGTTTAACTGCATTTTGTGTCCACAAAATTAAATTAAATCAAGATTTTTTTTGTAAATAAGAGGAATTCTCAGTCTATTCATCTCACTTCAGTCTTTTTATTTCTCCACAATGAGAGTCAAACCCACAGACTGACCAACAAAGTATTCAGTCAAACTGAACTGATATCAAACATGTATGGAGGACAACAACTGCAGCATTTTCTCAAATTTTCCTCAACTTTAAGCTTCACTGCTCTGAATTTTTTGAATAAAACAAAAAAAAAAGCCTAACTTTGCAGTGTTATTCAACAACTTCCCAATACGATATCCTGACATACATGGTGCCTTCAGATTCCTTAGTTGTTCTAGTTTTATATGATATCACTATCCATAAATTGAGCCCTCTCCAGCCTCTGGAAAAAACAAACAGCGAATATAC
Source organism: Centropristis striata (assembly GCF_030273125.1). Classification (NCBI taxonomy): domain Eukaryota; kingdom Metazoa; phylum Chordata; class Actinopteri; order Perciformes; family Serranidae; genus Centropristis; species Centropristis striata. Next base: position 11,768,503 of record NC_081540.1, on the reverse strand, counting down.
TGAGGGCTGCCAGAGCGCTAAATATCGTTACTTGGTGGCATGAATCAATATAATATTGCCACGCAAAATATTGTGATACTATGCTGTATCATTTTTTTCCCCCCACCTCTAATAATTTCCTGTATCTAGTGCCACAAAGAGGTCAATATTTCTGCCTATCCAGTGATAGGTCTCTCCATCTATTTGATTAGTTTGAGGCGGACCTTTATGGTCTTTGTAATGGTCAATGGTCCCATGGCGTCTCATCTGGTGACATTGACCAGGTTGAAATTTCAGTTGTCCAGTATTTGTTATCTAACTGTTAGGTTTTCTTTACAATGAGCATCACAGTCTCACAGGGCAGATAGCATGGCTGTAGAGTGGTATTGTTTAAAAATGTAACTCTGTATTTGAGAGACGTTTATTAAGAGTTACATGTTCACGTACAGTTAGGCTCGGGGCTATAGTACAGCAGCCTTATCCCTTTAACTCTGTGAATAGTGAAGTCAGTCGGCTCAGGCAGTCCAAGAGTCCAGATCAATGAGATTCTGATTAGTGCAGGCCAAAGGGACACTTGTGATTATTACCAATAAAGGGGATTAGATCAATGATTTTTTTTTTCAGTTAGGGGACTTCAAAACCTGCAGCTTGATCAAATTTAAGATCAAGTCATCAGTGGAATTGCTGTTGATTTATAAATAAGATAATTGCCCGCCCCCCACCACCACCAACTCACTCTGCTCTGTGTTTCTGCTCTCGCTGGCAGTCCGACACTTTTATTGCTTAGTCAAACCTCCTCCTTCCATTTTTAAATTGCCTATTGAGTGGATATCTCTGCGGACTTGCCAGCCTACCATTAGTATCACCTTCATGCAGCTTCTTGTCTTTGGTGGGGAAATGTTTAAGGTATTTACTCTGCGCAGCAAACATCCCCATGTAATTTAATTGTCAAATGATACAAATCATGACCATGTTTACGTACAGACACAGTTTCATTACCCCAAGGCACATAAAATCCATTCAGAGCCCATGATAACATGTCATAAATGCATCTCAGCACATATAAACAACAGCTTAGTTTATGAATTTCAGGAAAAATTAGAATTTACTACAAAGGTATAAAAATAAACAGCTCTGTTTTTAGTGTTCTCCAATGGGGATCAAACCTGTATCAGATTTAACATTTGGAACCCACAGACTGTCAATTATGCAGTCAGGTGCTTTCCCCTTGGTAGGAAAAAAAACAACACCGCTGCTATCTAATCTGAGAAAGTGTTGTCATTTTTACATTTATTTTTCAAAGGCAGAAAAATACCTTTCAACACTTGTCACTCGAGAAAAGCAACAATTCTGCTGTCTGTGACTCGTACCACATCACTTTTCTCACCACGGCTCTTTGCAGGTGATAATTTCGTCTCACTCGTGCATCTGATGTCAGCGTTGAATAATCACCTCAATCGCTTTTTTCCCCTCAAAGAATATTATCTCATTACGGATCTCTAAGTGGCATCTGCAGAAAAATAAAGACTAAGACTAATTTAAAGGGACCTTGCATAAAATCCCTTTTTTTCCTCCACCACAAGATGATTTTTTTTGTCTTTTTTGCTGTCTTTGTTGAGCATGTCATTGCTTGTTTTTGTGGATGAGACAGAACATCGTTGTCTCAGACCTCTTGTTTCTGTAAAGACATGAATTAGGTGCATTTTAAACTATTTTAATAAAGATATTGCCCTTAGAGCAATTCATGGAAAAAGGAAATCCCGGAAAGAGATCCATAAATTAATGATCATTTAGTGTCCAATGTCACATTTGATTTCACATAAAAAAAAGTACCAGAAAACATTATTACATATATAAGTACTATGACAGAAGTACCAGTGATGCTTTTGACAGGACAGGAGGTTAAATCCTGGTCTCATACAGTTAAACATTTGAACTAAATGAAGAGCTGAACCCAGATTGGCTGTCAGCAGCAGCTCTCCTAATTCAAATGAGGTAACCCTGCTGACTGGAGGCTTTCCAATTCAGCTGCTGCAAACCGGCCTGATTGGATGGATTTCAGTCATTCTTTAGTGATGGGAGCCAATCAGGACCGAGTCCAGCTGTGATGCATATCTTGGATTTTGTCCGAAAACTGCCTGGAAAGAAAGCAAACATTCAATTGTGCCTCTCAAACACAATCAGATTTAACAGTGCTCCTATTAAACATGTGCTATCTTATGTGTAAAGAGCCATACTGCTCTTTCTGCATGTCCACATACAAAATACAGGCTTGTATATCACTGCTAATCATTATAAATTATACTGTTGGTGCTTTTTATGAGTTGATATGAATGGAACTGTTAAATGGGCACATATTCTCTTGTATTGATATCATCAAATAGCATACTGGTGTCTATAGAATCTATATAAACTGCCTTAGAATTGCATAAATTGGGTATGACTGGAAAGCAGAGACTCAAGGTGCCCAAGTCGTGACCTCAAAGAGATGCATGGCCTTCCTTGGTGTATTTGATGATTTCTGAGCAGTTTCCAGAACAGAAGTGCTTGTCATCCCATTGCCGAAAAATATACCAAGAATATATTTATTTAATATTCCAAAAGCCCAAGGATAGGGCTGGGCGATATATCAATATAAAAAAAATATATATCTATGTATATATTGCAAATGTGATATAGAATTAGACCAAATCGCATATATCGCTATAGTTCTTTTTTTCTTTCTTTCTTTCTATATAAATGCTGCCCTTACTAGGGTTTGTCATATTTAGTTCTTCTGTAATGTTCGTTATTCTTTTGTCTTATAAATATATATCAGAAAAAGATTGAGTTCAAATATTATATTTCATAGGCTGTTTATATTTAAGATATTTCTTTATTTGAATGTGCCTTTATGGAGCTTTGATTTTTTTTTTTAAAAGGTACTCCTTTAAAGTATTTATGTTAATTTAAATAAACGATTTCAATGAAACTACTTGTGACATGTCATATTTGACTTTTACTGAACATTTGTCTCACTTTGCGATTAAAATATCAGGATATATATCGAATATCGATGTTCAGCCTAAATGTATCGGGATATGACTTTTGGTCCATATCGCCCAGCCCTACCCAAGGAGTAGTCGGACAGTATTATACTGTCCTTGCTTACACTGTATTACTGACATTAAAAAACAGGTGATTATTTGTTTTGTGTCATGAATTGCCTTTCTAAGTTTAGTAGTTTTAAGTTCATTCTAAATATAAACAAACAGGACAACATTTTGATATGCTTTGGAAATGGTCAGCAGAACTTTGTAACTTTAACAACCTTAGCAAACATTTGCCAACATAAGTAACTGGTCATACCAGACAAAGTGAAGCTCTAAGTGTATTTATCTTGGCAGTTTGCAGTAGCACTGATACAGTCTTTTTTTCTTTGTTGTAGCTCACACAGCTGCCTCTTGTCAGCCTGGTGAGGCAGAATAAATCACCACCAGTGTTGTTACCTGCTCCTGCTCTGTGACTGTCAGTATCATCTCCCTCTGCTCGGGGACTAGCTCACCTCGCTAACAGCTGAGACCCCCCTCCTGGTGTTTATATGTGTAAGTCACCTGGAAACTTGTGTAGCCGAGGTATCAGCGGGGCGCAGGTTGCACTCTGAGCCCCAGGGAGCCGCAGTGTTGCGAGGGAGGTGGGCGGGGGGCTGCACATCCTCACGGCTCAGATGGGATTACAGGTTGCTAACACTTGATGACACAAGCTGTTTCCAACATCTCGCCCACCTTGTGTGCCGAACACACACCCACATAAGCTGCCGTTCACATGCACTGAACCCACACACATGTTAACTCGCTCATAAAATTGAAGTTTTGTGTGCATGCATGCCGGCTTGACTTTTTACACAAATGCATGGACGCACACATGCTGCTCACACACACACACACACACACACACACACACACACACACACACACATACACATTACATAGACAAACTCGTACATAAAATTGTATTTGTGCTGGGTGGAAGAAAACAAGTGAGCAAGCATGAGTGAACAGACAAACTGTCAGAAACACACACACACACACACACACACACACACACAGGAGCAACACAACATTGTGCTCAGAATGATTCTCATGTTTACACGCATGAATGTAAGAAGGCAAGCATGCATGCACAAACACACCTCTGGTGCACACACACATTTCATACACACAATAGACAACAGCACAGCTCATCTCGCTAATGGAATCAGTGTATGATGTTACACTAGTATCCACCTTTCTATAATTGTTAATGGCAGTGTCTGAGTTTTTAATTGATCCTTTTTATGATGACTGGGCTAAAGTTGATGTACGTTATAGTGGAAAGGTTGATATATATTATATATGAAGAGAAACCTTTTTCAGCTCACAGACCAAGCTGATTGGATGGATGTTTTTTCCATAAAATAATTTTATCATTACAGGTCCGTTTTCATTCCAGCTCAAAAGTGCACTTCACCATGATTTAATTTTCCCCCTTTAAAATCAGTATTGTATCGGCCTCAAAAGTCCCATATCGGTCAGGCTTTACTGACTGTTTTTGCCTTGCTGAATTGCCTTAGTTTAACCCTATAAAGCCAAGTGTATCATATTTGATACACACATTTTTGAGACCTCTACATCATCAGTGTGATGTTTTTTTTTTTCTGAAAAACCTGTGTGTTGAAGATTTTTTAAAAACTGAGCAACAAATTGCACAAAAATACCAGAATGATACGCATGTTCCACTGGTGGATCTGTCATTGCTGCTTAAAAACTTTATTTCAGCAGATGTATGATGTTGTGTTATTTTGCATGTTTGAGGAAAATGATAAAATGAAAGTCAAAGTCTTAACAGAATAAAAATGTGAGGTTTTATTTGTTTTTCTTAGTTCAAGAAAAACAAACTGTGAGCAACAAATTGCACAAAAAGACCTGATATATCAAATATGATAAAGATTAGAATTCATATGTGCAACTTGATATTGATTTTTTTTTATTTGTCAGCAGGTTCAATAAAGATAAAAAAAAGAAAAGAATTTTCTGGCAATTATTTCATGGTTCAGGCCATATAGGGTTAAGGCTTTATTTTGAATTTCCAGTAAACATGGAAGGATCTTTTCCAAAAGAGATATTACTTGTGGTGAAACTTCGGTGCATACTTTGACCCACAGTCTTGGGTCTGACATGCCTGTTTGCCAGCCTCATGCCAGACAAATGACACACCAGAATCAACTCAGGATATTCCGATTCTAGGCGGTCTGCACCCCCAAAAGCTGAACTAATCTGGCAGCCATGTACCGGCTAAAACACAGCTGTGTGCTCTGACTTCCAGCCACAGTCGACCAGACAACCTGATAACACATCTTAACAAAGTCAATATGTCTAGGCCTCAATTCCACAGGACTAAATGATATGTAACAGGAGAGAATGCCCACGAATGTGTAAAATGTTTGTCCAGAGCTCTTCAAACAGGTGTTCATATATTAGTACGTGTAGATATATGAGGAGATATGGCTTCAGTAGTTTTAATCACAAATAACATGTAATAATTTTACCGTATTTATAAAATTATCAGAGTGCTTAAATCCAGAAGCGACAAAGTTTAATGACCTGCGCTCACCTCGATCTGGCCGGCACTGCAGGCCAGACTTGCAGGGTAAATTAATTTTCTCCTCTCTGTCTCTCGCTCTCTTCCCTCTCTGTGCCCAAAGTTATTTAATATCCACTCAGATTCAGATTCATTATTACCTGCTCGCCCCCCATGCTCCTCCCCGGCCCCTCCAGATAGCTCTTTGAAAGACCACCGTATCTCCGAGGCCTAATTAGAATTGAAAGTCTGAAGCAGAATTGTCAACTCTCACCTCAAGCCTGGAAAACTTTGCCTTGAATTTCAAACATACCCTGTAACACTTACTTCATGATGTATAACACAGTGCGGTATATAACTTTGCACTGACCTTAGGTGAATGAACATTAATGCATGTGAACAGCAGCTTCTGTACATGCTTGTGTGTGAGTAAATTATAAAAAAAATATCGATTACCAGCTCTGTCTTTTCTCCTGTACTTCCCTTTTTAAAAAAAAATGATACCAAGGAGGGTATTTTCCTCACTCAGCATGTGGCCGGTAAACATCACAATCCATCAGTCTTGGATGTTTTGGGGGGGTTTGAGAGGTGGGGGGTTTGGGGGGTGGCAGGGGAAAAAAGACGGTTTGTTTTCACACTTAAGGAAGACATGAAATAGAGTGTCCTTAACTTAATCACCACCTTGTTTTACTACATTTGCATACATTTACATATTAATTGGACCACCGATTAAAATTGGTTTTGTAATTTTAATTAAGTGTCCACAAAGGTATATGATTAGCACTGTTTAAAATACAGCCTGACATAACTAGACGCAAAAAAGGCTCTTTGCTGCAGTTTTTTTTTTCTCCTCACCCCTCCTCCCAACACCTCTCTCCCCTTCTCCTTTCAGAAAGGAGGGGATTACTTACAGGGAATGCCTGTTTCATGATAGCCATTTTTTAAATCTGCAGTAGATTAGGCTACCATGGAGACTGAGGGGGCTGGATGTGGAGGCGGGGCTTCCAAATCATTGAGGATATTTTTAAAGATTCATATATTGTAAGATAGTGTTTTAGTTGGTAAAGAGCCCCTCTGAGTGACTTGTGAATTAGACTGTGTTCACACTGAAACTGAAATGTGATCCCAGTGCATCTTTTTAGTGTCAGTTACAGCAGTTACAATAATCATGGTGAAAGGTGATGATAGTTTCAGGGGCCCACAGCTGGAAAGGGCCAACAAAAATCCTTAAGGGGCTTTTTTTAGCAGAAAAGTCAAAATGATTTTTCCTGATTCCTGATCCAGTTTTCCTGACAACGCTTCAGTGTTTGTGTCGTGTTTGTTGCAGCCTACTGTCACTCGCAGTAGTGTTTTTAAGCTGTGAGTATTGTCAAATTGTCATAATATGAAGGATATTTTTCTGTTTTCAGTTTTTATCATGATGCCAAATTCATGTCAAATCGCATAAATTACCCTGTGAACCCCAAAATGCTGTTTCAGGGCATTTTTTGCTCTTTTTACATTTTACTCACTCTGTATTTCATTGCAATATATAAAATATGTAAGTCCTAAAATCAGCACAATCATGGCTAGAAGTGGGAAACAACTAAAAAAATAAATAAATCAAAAATCTAAAATCTTTTGTGCAGAATAACACAGTAATAATGCTATATATCATAAAAAAATATAATTTATTTTTTAATTGGAATAAAACTTTATGTATATGTACAGCACTTTGTTGTGCCCAAAAGTGTCATGAATATTTTTAAAAAAACTGTCTCCACATATTATACATATTGGACTATTTGCATTTTTATAACCTCTAATTGTAACCTCTCCTGTCCCCTCCTCTTGGAGGGTCACAATGAATGGTCACATGACCATTTGTTTCAGCAGAATCAATCATGTTGCTGAGAAGCACAGAATTGGTTTTAACAGTATCTAGTTTACCAAATGATTTATTTCTGTCTGTTTTTAAAAGAAAAATGTAGAATAAAGTGATTTTGACAGGAATATGGGGTTGGTGGGGTAACTTTATGGACTCTAATTGTACCTCTTATCTGACACCAATGCAGCAAAAGTCACTTCACTTTCTGTGTGCTTAAGTTTTAGCATGAAGCCTACCTAAGTAATAGCATGAAACACTGGAGTCAATATTATACTGGGGACATACGGATGATTTTGGTGATACTGAGCTTCAGCATGTTGTGTTCTCCTCTATATGCATACAAGCCTTCAGCTGGGAAAAATTTGAGAAGTTTTCTCTCCCACACTCTTAATGAGCGCAGCTTTTGCCAAGTCAAATGGCCTGACATGTAACAGAGAGAGACTCGCGCACCATTTTTCTGATGCAATTACAGCAGAGTCGGGGTATCATACTGGGGACTTTTCAGAAACGTAATATTACCTCATTTTGTCTTTGGTGTGGTCTGGAAGGTTTTTGAGAGACATTTGGAAGCATTTTACTCATAAAATACTTAACCATTTAAGTGATAGGATACTGTTTCCTGGGCTCTGTCCCTGCTGCCAACCACAAAAGATTGAAAACTGAGGGGGAAAAAGTACAGTAGGTTGGTACATTTTCCCCTGTCATCTATTATGCCCCTTCTCTGTGTCTTTCTCCCGCCACATGAATCAACAAAGCTTTGAAACTTATAGAAAACCGGAGCTCCGTATTGCCAAATATCACGTTTCCCCCTGCATGTTTCAGGATTGCTCTCTTTATTCCAACTCTGAGCTGCTGAAGCTTTCAACAGACAAAAGGAGGCCTCTTCTTCCATGGGTGCAATATGTCCATAATAATGCCTGGCATAGAGCAAGTCCTCTCATTACCAGCGCTCATACCCACCTCTGTGATGACGAGCCTTTCTGTCATCCAGGCCAATCCTCAAAGCTGTCTTTTGGGAGCCCTCAGAGTTATGGCATTAGTTTTGCTTTCTTCCCCAATCCTCCCTCCTCCCTTCTCTTCTCTCGGCCTTAAATTGCCGCTTCTTGAGTTACTAAGCTGCCCTAATAGGTACAACCTGCGCCTACTCCCTGTCCTCAGATGGGACGTACCTCTCCCGATTGCTGTTTTGCGGGCAGAGGATAAAGAGCTATCCCACGATGCACCCTGTCACACGCGATGCTGGGCTTGCGTGGTGATTTCGCCTGGCTCCTGAACACCGTCCTCAGTGCCAGAGATTTAAATGTGTTTCCTATTTCTTGCTTTGCTGTTGACATCAGAATGTTTCCAACCTCAGTGTTTTGTGTGTGCATGTACCCCCCCAGAACATCTAAAACACACACACACATACACATGCATAGGACACTTACATAATTACACACAAATACGTGCATGAAGAACACACAGGCATCTGCAAACACACTTACAGTCACAGTCAAATAAAGCCACATGCATGCAGAAACACATGCAGCCAGGGTGATCGTGATATTTTATTGAAACAGAAACTTTGCATGTTGCCAGCAGACACTGTGGAGACCACCACATCCCACAGGTCCTGGAGCTGCTTTTTAGGACCCTAATCAGTATGCCAACACTCTCTGTGGATGCCGACATATTTTTTTGTCATAAAGGATAAGCAGCCATGATTGCCAGGTGATTGGCTGGGTTTTATTCTGCAATAAAAGCATGCATAACACACTGTTTTAAAACGCACCATTTCAGTAGATAGTGATGTGTGAGCACAAAGAATCAAATGAACTAAAATCTGCTGTTGCAACAGGGAGTTTGACGTCATTGTTACCTCTGGCATCTCCTTGGAGAGTGTGGATAATTACACCTCTTCCGTCAACCCAGCGTCTAATCCATCTAGTCCCTTTTCTGACCTGGTATTAACATGTCATCTGATCCCAAGTGGACACCCCCTAATACAGGTGTCAATGCACTCAAGACACAATGAGGATGCTTTTGAGATCCGTTCACTCAGAACACATTCAGAGGTGGTCTGTCCCACATATTGACACATTCTTTGCGTGCGTGTGTCCTGGGCCACGTTAAGGATGGGCCCACTCAACTGGCGTCATGCTGGGATCTGCGGGGTCTCACTGCAGACAAGCGAGCACAGAAAGTGCACTGCTGCTGCTGTGTTTCTCATGTCACAGAAACTACTGAGAGTGACTATTGCTTGCCCTCGTTTGCTCTGTTCGCTGCAGTTTCCTTACAAAGATAGAGATATCAGAAGCACAGAGGCGCTTGGGGACCGGTGGTAGACAATATACTTATTTTTAGGTTGAAATTTATCGTTCCTGAATTCATATTTATGGATAACTTGACTACAGACATTCCTGTTATGCTTGCGCAACACCGGAAATTTCATACACAAGTGGACACTCAAGACGGTACATAGAGCTGTCCACAACAGGCTCATCGTCATGCAAACATTTTGACGGTATAAAGTTACACCTCAGGTGTTTAGACAAATTCAAAATGAATGTAAAATAACTTTACTTTCATTTAGCAGCAGAGAAAAATCATGCCTCTCTGCATGTCAAACAAATCAAACTTTCTCTCCATCACCTGGGTTGCATTTTGACCCCAGGATCAGCTTGGTTTTCATTAGTGAACAATTACCTGCAGCCACAAGAACTCTATAAATAATACAAATTAACCTCTAAAAGGAAAAGGGAAAGCCTGTATAAGGAAGACTTCAGTGCAGAACTCCAGAGACAAAGAAGACAGTTGAAACGCTGATGCAGGATGCCACCTTCACTTTCCTGCAAGCCCGTGGTGTGAGGGTGATGCTGAGTGTTCTGTACAAATCACAGACGTATGCCGCACACTGTCAGGCCACATAGGTGGCACGGGTGATGAATACCACTTTCCTCCAATGCCTGAGCATTATCATAAATAAAATAGAGTACAAACACCAGCCTTTGCGCACTAATGGAATTTGTCAACATGAAAGAAGTGTTATTGAGCTTCGCTGCTCCCTCTCTTCTCTTTGCTGATGCCTTGCCAAATACTTATCCTCTCTCTGGTGAGCATTTAGCGTTAACTCGCGGCAGCTCCTGGGAATTGCATGGGCGTAATGAAATTACCTCGGCACAAACAAATAGGGTCAAACTCTCAAGGAGACGAGCATTAGGGCCGCATTTTGCTAATTACGTGGTGCGTTCTTGCCGCCGTCTTGCGGAAGCTGCACTGGATAGCCGGGATCTGCAGGACGCCACCATGTCCAATCCTAAGTAAACACACCACCAGGAGAAGAGTCGAGGAAATTAAACTAAGCAAAATGGGATTACAGTAAACAACACCTAATATTTTGTCGATTTGCACTTGATAATTAAGCAAATTTCATGCTGATTTGCCGATGGAGAGATGAGACATGAGCAGGACAAACACAGAGCTGGAAGTCTATATGAGTCTATATGTTCTTTTGTAATGGACATAATGTCAACGCTGTCACTCAGCTTGTCTCTGTACCTGCGTAGAAGAAGAAAACACATGTATGACCATATGAGCCAATAACCACCCCCCCAGCAGCTGCGCTACCCTTCATCATAATGGCATTTCTTTACCATAACAATGCTATCAGATGTGTTTTCTGCGATTCGTCTCACCTGTGTTATCACTGCCAGCAGAGCAAGATATGCCATTACCTACATGACCGTGACAGAGCGTTTTGTAATTATTGAGCATGCCTCTGTGGTAATTACTTCAGTTTACTGAATTATAAAAGCTGGAAGGAGGGGAGAGAGGAGCCACGGCCCTGAGCTGAGACAGAAATATTCTTCCGGAGGCTGAAGAGCTGAGAGACTTTCCTTGGCAGCGGTATTATCACATACACTCATCTGCCAGAGACTGTTGACAGAAAATATGCCCTATCAGCAGAAATAACCACTCTTTTTTTTCTCTATTTCTCCCACCGCCCCCCTCCTTTCGTCGCCACCGTGCGCCCTGACAGTCTGACGAAAGACAAAGCTCCCCAGTGAGGGATATCAATAAATCAGAAACAAACAACAAGAGCGGAGACCACCTATTTAGTCTCCTACATCAGCCTCGCTTGAAATGCCTTCCCAGGCGTCGTTGCATGTTTTTATGTTTCTCTGGCTTTTGTTGGCCACCTACTCTGGTGCTGGTGACAACAACTACCCAGTTGGTAATCTCTCTCTCTCACTGTTTCTCCCTTTGCGCCTGAAATGAGCAAATCAAGCCTGGATTACGCCTGCTAACATGCTCATAAATTTGGGATTTATTCAGAGGTAAATTGGGATTGAAGGAGGAAGCGCTCTCGCCTGGTAATCCCTCCACATTGAAGGGCCTGTAAGCTTGCTGGTGTGTGGTAAACATCCAAATGGAGAATGGAGGTGCTCGTCTCAAGAACCAAAGAAGACCTAACAAGGCTGAGAAAAGAAAGGAATAATAGCCGGAATAATTGAAAAGTCAGTAATTATCTTATTTCAAGACAGATTTACTTGATGACAGACTTCCTCTAGTCTGCTGCCACAAAGTTGGAAACACAATTGTTTAAAATATCATGTTGTTGCATTCATTAGACCCAAGGGGCCTCACACTTTAAAAATGCATTCAGTTAATGCCACTCTGACACTACCAGATTTCCTTCTTAATAAAAAAAGGTTTTAGGTCTAAGACAAGGTCAAACCATCAAATGCTTTTTTCTGTTTTTCAAAGTTAAAATTGTCTCTATAATGGACATGTAATATCTTATTGTCATTGTTATCATGCATTAAGTTGCTTACATGATTTGGACATACAAATTAAGGTTATCCTTATTTTTTTCCCTTCAACTAACATGGAGGTCAAAGGTCAGGGTCCTTAACTGCCTTGCACAAGGACACTCCAGTAGGTTGTGGAGGGGATTGAACCGTTTCCATCCCTCCTGTATTATCTCTTCTTGAGCCCAGCTCAGAGGCAGAGTTCATCCTCCAGATTGCGGGTTATCCTTGTGGCCCTCGGCCCTCTTTGGCGCTCCAGCCTGCGGGATCAGAGCGGGCTAGCGCTGCTTCCTGTTAGAAACATCCCAGAGATTCAAACTGGCAACAGTCCAACCAACCGACTGGGCAGCTCGTCTGGCCTCCAGCCCACTGCTGCTTGTTCGCTGCTGCTAACAGGTATCGACGGAGCTGATGGGGCAAATCATCATCTGAGAGATTTTTTGTTGTTGGTTTCGTTCCCATGGCGCTCGGAAAATTTCTGTTAAGGCGGCCTCCGATCCAGAGACTCCACGACCTGAAGGGATTTCCAAATGTCTCGCAGAAGACAAAATAACCTCCACCTAACAAAATAAAACCCCCAACCCTCTTCTTCCAACAACAGCATCAACACAGAGAGAAGAAAGGAACATGGACTAACTGGCAGTGAAGGCAATTTGTCGCTGGAGCTCGCTCCCCCTTCTCTACTGCACCATCCAGATTTCCCATAAGGAATGTGCTTTGGTGTAATTCATCACCGGGCCCATACGGCAAACCATCGTTCTGGCGGTGAAATATGAGTCAGTGCGTGGAGGCATTTTCACACGGTAGCTGCGCTGAATGGGGTATTATTTTGGCAAGCTCCCACAAGATCCTCCAACACCTTTTTTCTGCTGTTGCAACACGCTGTTTATCAAATGTCTCTAGACACGGGAGGCGCACAATAAACATCAACCGCCGAATTACAAGCTTTGATTTCCGGCATATTATGGTGTCCCATAAATAAAGGTACTGGGAGAAAAACACAGCACTCCATCATGTTATAATAACATGCCTGTTTATGAAGATGGAGGATGACAACAGCCTACCTGCCTGCGAGCGTGAAGCTGAATGATAGTATTCACGCTCCGGGAAGGGACTGGAGATTGTGCAACATGAACGTCACTCTGCTAATTAGCTGCCTTGTGTGGGGAAAAAGCGGCAGTTCAGTTTAAACTGTCAAACCCACGGAAAGTGTGTTCAACTATTCAGGCATTTAGTCCAAAGCAGCAATAAAATAGGCTTCAATTCCTAGACTTTCAGCTTGTGAGAAAGTAATAAATAGGAAGACAGAGGTAAATGAACCCTGAGTATATGTGGGCTAAACATTTCAGTGACTTGAGGGAGAATCTGTATGATAGAATAGTGAAAAAGAAATGAGTAGAAAACTGCTTGTTTAAAAAGCAGTAACTCATGACCTTTTAATTTAAATGTGTCAGTTTTTGCTGCTGTCAATTACAGATTAGAAGTAACTCTGTTCTGCTGCAAAGGAATTGATACATTTTCTGTTTCTGGTTTGTTGAAGACAGATTTACTGCAGGTTGGTCTAATTCTCATATTTTTGTTCTGTTTAACTATTGGTCATGAAAACATTTAGGCTATAACCATCTATATTGTGAGGAAAAGTAGCGTCCTACAGCTTTCTGAAACTTCAGAAAAGTCAAATATTTGTCTTGTTAATTCTTGTCATCAAGTCCGATTCATAGTAATACATAGAAATGAGTCCCTTGGAAGTCTCTGCAGCTGTTCTAGCAAAGCAGATCCATTTACTGGACAACTAACTTGCTGTATACATGAAAACATGCCAGTTTGTTTAAATTCGAAATGTACTGTCGATTGCAACACGATGGCTTTTATTTGCAAGTTTCCAAATTGCAATACAGAAAGAAGACACATGTCGTATGTTTTATAAGGATTAATTAAGAGACACTTAATTGCACTAAATGCTGGACAAAAGAACCAAATCCAAGAATGATGAAGCACTGTGAATCTCTAAAATGCAGGTTTTGAGTAACATGTAATCATAACATAATACTAATGAGATATGAAAAGAAATGGAGATAAATTATTATCTTGATTAATCAACACATGAGCACCACTATGAATAGGGAAAAAGGCAAATAATACACTTAATTTTCTAAATTTGGGACCAATATCATAATAGTCATTATTACTACTTCTTTGTAAGAGCAGGTGTCACTTTCTCCTCCACGCCTGCCCTGTTGACTCCCTCACATGGAATTAAAAGCGAACACCTTCCTGTGATGACTCCAGCCTCCGTCTGAGAGTGCTTCATGGCGTCAGCAGCATCTCCTCCGCTGAGCCATTTTTCTCTTAACACTGCGAAGTTTAGGAGGTGGCGGGGGGCGGGGGCGAACGAGGGGGGGGGCATTTAATGCACAGTAAACAACTAAAGCACTTCAAGCCTTTAAATCCCGACAGGAGGAGAGAGAGAGGGAGGGAAAGTCGGATAGAGAGAGATGTGATGAGGGAGGGAGGGGAGGCGGCGGAGCCAAGGGAGAGTCTCTTTCCCAGTGGGAGATGACAAATGCCATATGTCCTGAGCACAGCGCTTGTGTTAATCCTTGGCGGGTCCCGGCAGGCCCACATCCGACTCTGCGACCTCTGCACCCCCCATCCTCTCAACCTCTCCCTCTGCTTCCACTGGGCGGGTGGATCAGTCACAGAGGAGCTCGGCCCGAGAGATGGAGGCGCAAAATACTCTTTTCTGTGGTAAAGGTGACGAGAGCACCCCGTCCCCACTAACTGACAGATTATATGCTGGTGATGCTGGTTTGCAGTATACAGGAAATGACCAACAAAGCTTTTAAAGAGTGTTTTTTTGTTTATTTCAGCCATTTTCCCCTTCAAACCTTTTTTTTTACCCGAGATAATCCACCCATGAGCATTTCATCTCCTGTGATTGTTTGTCAAGCTTGTGTTTGCATCATGTGATCGTGGATTTGCAAGCAGGGTCTGTTATAAAAACTGTCAGTGTTTTCACGGATTGTCTTCCATCCAACATTTAAGAGTAGCAACTTAAACTGTGGTGACCAAAACATCCATCCTGATCTGCTTCTGAAGAGGTTTTTCTAAAAAAAAAAACAATGAGTTCCTGGAAGGTGGGGCATCAATCTTAAAGCTGGAAGCTTTGGAAAAATTATCTGTGGTAAGAATCTCTCTCACTGGGCTATAACATTAAGCATGTAATCAGAGAGATATCTGGACTGTAGCTGATCTTTTCCCTCTGTGTGCAGCTTACTGTCATCACCTTTCAGGATTTCTGGCGACTGGAGTTCAAAACAGTTGCCTCTGCTGGCCACCAACATCCAAAATCACCTGCTGGGGCTTTAAACATTTAGTGCTCTTATTTCATATTAACTTAAAATGAGCAGAACCCTCATTTAGAGTAAACCTCAGTTCTTGGTGCTGTTGTATATCAAATAGATTGATGACTCCAGTGTGTCTGTGTTTAGCCTGTTTTTAAAGACTTTGACTGTTCCAGTCATCCGTCTCTGTTCAGAGCCTAAACAAAGCTCTGCATCGGCCTTCGCTGAACCCTGAACAGCACCCAAACTGAAACCTGGAGGCCGTTCAGCTGTAATGATGTGGTTAAAGAATGAACTTTCCTCACTCACGAGCTGAATCAGCTCCTTACTGTACCTCCACGAATCCACAGTCAGTTACTCAGTTTACAGCTGCACCAAGGCTTGATGCCGCAATCTGCAAAAGATAAACTGAATTAGTAACTTGATTTAATTCATTTACATCAGTGAGTCTGCTCATTCTTATCATAATCTAACAGTAGAGTAAGTTTGAAATGCATGATTAAACCCCATGCTAATATAAAATGCTCTCTAATATTGATTTATGATAAGAAATTGTTTTTTGTGGAGGCTTTCACGCAGATAAAGTTGAATTGGTGAACAAATAAAGGTTAAAAAGGGGTGAAAGGTTCATGCATTACCTGCATATTTTACTATTCAATCATTTTACCTCCTTCTTTATGGACGGCGAATGATATAAATGCAAAATGAGGTGAAAAATTGGTAATTAATCCGCTGTGGGTGACTCTGGCGAGGCATTACCCAGGCCTGCCCTGTTTGTCTGGCTAACATTAAGGGGCTAATTTTCAAAATCTAGCGTGCAGTCAATTTCCCAGGATGCCTCGGGGGGTAAAAGGTAGGGAATGACAGGAGGGGCTAATTTTACCCGCCTTATTTACCCCTATGTATCATCCGGCGGCTCTCATCTGACAGGAGTGACGGTGGGATTGAAATTAGACCGACTGTGGCTGGCGTTGAGAATTTATGACGCCGCCCCGGTATTTGTTCGTTGTGTGTGTGTGCAAAAGTGTGTGTATTCAAGATGTGTGTGTCTAGTGAATACATCAGCGAAGAAGAAGAGGGAGAAAGAGAGGAGGCGCTGGGAAAACCTGGGGAAATACATCTTTTTAATAACAGTCAGTGAGGTTAATGCAGCTTACCTTGGAGTGCCGACAGCAGCAGCAGCAGCAGCAGGAGGAGGAGGAGGTGAGGAAGGGGGGAGTTATTTGACAGAGGGGAGACAGACGGCGTGCAGAGAGATGTTTAAAGCGGAGTTTACCTACACAGGAGTCAGGCCTCGGTGTCTGATCGCTATTTGTTGTACAGAAGAGGAAGAAAAAAAAGCAGTAGGGGGGAGGAAGTGGAGGCAGAGGGGTGAGGAGAAGAAAAAAAAAGGAAAAAAATCAAACTCTTAATACTATTGTGTGCCTATAACCATCTGTCACAGCTAGCCTGGAGATGAGACTGAGATTAGGAGGAATAAACGTCGGGGCCGTAGAGCATCGGTAAAGCCTTCAGGGCAACAACAACAAAAACAGCAAAAAAAAAAAAAAACACAAGAAGGTGGAGGGGGTGTAAGAAGAGAAACGAGCCGAAAAATAAAACTCACGGGGGACATTCTAATTCTGAGGCAGTCATGGATTACAGATTGTAACCTGCGCTGACAACAGGGGAAAAATGACGGGCAATATTACAGCGAGACTTGGAGGGGTCTCGATGATGATGTTGATGGTGGCGGCAGTGATGATGATGATGATGATGATAGTGGCAGTGATGATGGCGGTAATGACGGCACTCGCATGGTTCCATCTTGCGTTACTTCAAACAGAAATGAAAAGGCAGTGGTCGGGAGGAAGGAAGGAAGGAAGGAGGGAGGGAGGTGGTGTGGGGGGTTGAAAGGAAATAGTGTCTTCTTCTTTCTCTCCCCCTGCCTCACCCGTCCCTCCCTCCTCCTCCCTGAATGCCAAGGGCTTAAGGAAAGGCATTTGGTGGCTCCTGAGGCATCCGCGGATCTCCCCTCCTTAAATTTACCGTGAAGGTTCTTAGACTCCCTATTCAGGCAGGATATTCTCGTTTATTGCTTTTAGAAGACAAACCTCACAAAAGCACAGTGTCATTGCTTCTGGAGAGCAGAGCCCCGGAAGAATACTGTGCCACTGAAAAGGTCTTTTTACCTCCCTTGAATTATTATGTACAATATGACACAGAAAGCAGCGGAGGCTTCTTAAGATGCTTTACATTCTGAGCATTTAGCAACAGAGTATGACGCAAGAGAGCCAAATATAATGTTCTCTACAAGGATAGCTTTACTTGTTAATTAAATTGCACCTAGCTGTACTTGGTCTGCAGAGAACATAGAGGAGGTGGACAAAAAAACAACAACTCTACTCTTTGAGTTCATCGTGTATGGATTTGTTAAAATCTATGGTAATTTTTGAGGTTGAATATTGTTTTGTTCTTCAGGGAAGATGTATGTTATTATGCTGGTGACAGAGATATTTTGTTGTTTCTACTCTGTAGTTGATATGGATTGGATTTCTGCCGATACTTTCCAACGCAGTGCCCACTGGCAGACATTGAAGACAAAGCCTTACAAATATACATTCAATGACAAAATAAGACTTTAACTTATATCTAACACAATCATTGCAAAAAGCAACTTTGCTGCCTCTTACAGACAGATGAAAACATCTATTTGTTGCACCTGCTTTTCAACGGTTTGTGTCATGAGCATGTAATCATGCTATCCACCTGTCATATTGATTAAAATGTTCTTTTCTAGCAGTTGCAATATTTCATTGTACAGCTTTTGCCTGCTGATTCCAATAGCATGCTGATATGATCGGCATCCCTAGTACTGGAGTTGAACTTCTTCAAAAAGATGTAATTTAATCGTATGAAAAAAGGAGTACCAAGAGTTCAGAACCATGTAACTTATTCATAAATAATCTCTTCTTGAGAAATGGTACGGTTGAGTGATCTTAACAGTTGAGTTAATCTGTTAAAGAATATGAAACAAGGCATTTATTGATTGTAAAAGATGTCCCTCTCTGACCTGTGTCTTGTATACAAAAACACATGTTAAATATATAGTTTTAATTTTGTTCTTCTGCAGTTGACATGCACAACCAGTTGGATTGAGGTCATGTGACTGACCATCTAATGAAGAGCATTCCCCTCTTTGGCTCTTAAAGGTCACAGTCCTGATCTAAGTAATAAAATGCCACCTCTAAGTGTTTTTTTCATGAGGCTAGGCCAAGGCATCTTCCAAACTTGCAATTGTTTCAATATACATACCATATACAGTCATGGAAATTATTATACCACCCTTGTTTTCTCCTTGCTTTCTAGTTCATTTTAATGCCTGGTACAACTAAAGGTACATTTTTTGGACAAATATAATGATAACAAAAAAATAGCTCATAAAAGTTTAATTTTAAAGGTTGATGTCTAGCCATTTTCCATGGTTGTCTTGATAATGATTTTGGTTATTCGCAAGAAAACCATGGAAATGGCTAGATATCACCACTGAAGTTAAACTCCTATGAGCTATTTTTGTTGTTATCATTATATATGTCCAAACAAATGTACCTTTAGTTGTACCAGGCATTAAAATGAACAAAAAATTGAAGAAAACAAGGGTGGTCTAATCATTTCTTCCATGACTGTAGATTTGTGCTAATACCAAATTACAGGCTCTGCAGCCACTCTAAATCTTTGCTTTGGAAATCTCTTCACTGACTGCCCAGCCTTTGGTCGAATCAACACGACGAACAGTGTGTCACAGTGCAAAATACTCACTGCAGTGGGTTTGTCCTTTTTCTTAGCCTCAACACAAACTTGTCCACTTCATGTTCACACACATATATGTGCATGTATACAGTACAATCTTAGTTAGGTCACTCAGGATGTATGTAGGAAGAGATTTAAGATGCAGCAATGACATCACGCATTAGCCGCAGGCGTTTGTGACCAATTGGAAAGTTTGCCTCCACCTTTTGACACATCCAATAAAACCTTGGATGTGAAGAAAAGAGCAGGCTGGGTAGAGCCAGAGGAGGCCAACCAGCCAGACAGCTACCACTGTATCACCACCAAAGGATGATGTGTCCGGTCCTGTGGTCATGCCTGAGTCAGACCTGTCCCCCCCTCCGCCCAGGGAGACAGAAAGCATTCATGAGGAACAAACAGGAACATTGCATACAACCTACAGCCCATAGGGCGGTTTTGTTTTCTAATGTTTAACATCATTCTGTAAATATTCAGGACATCACCGTGATAAGTTTACTTAGAACCATCTCTCACTTTGCTTCATGTGCATAGTTTCCCTTGGACAATTAAAGCCGGGCTTTGTGATTAATAACGGAGGTTTTGTTAACTGCTGTGTCTCAACATGGTGGACAACTGAACTGAGTGTCAGGTCAGACAGGGCTGATCTCCTTCTACCCATGATTCCTTGTGTTTTGGGCTTGTTTTCTCCAGTTGTTAGGGATTTCTTTCTCTTGGAGGAGGACTGACACTTGCATTTTGTTACCCCCGTGTGTACAACAGTGTGCCTGTCCACAAGAGTACATGAATGAATGTGTGTGTGTGTTGAGCTGCCCTTCCCACTGCCCTTGTCATACTGGTCCCAGTGCTGCAGGGCTCGTTGCTGGTTGGACAGCTCGGGTCAAGGTCTCCCCTCCCCTGATCTGACCGACGGGCTGTCACGTCAACAGCCCGACCACTGGTCGAGTCTGCAGGCTTGTCCTCACACACACACACACACACACACACACACACACACACACACACACACACACACACACGCACTTTTTGCCCGGTGACAAGCTAACACACACTCACATAAACTGACAGTACAGTGCATCTATGCAGGAACACGTATGCACACGCACACGCACACACACACACACACACACACACACACACACACACACACACTCAGAGGCCCCCGCCCTCCTGTAGATTGACAGTGAGGTTTATTGCTGCTAATACTCCCAGCTGTAAAGGCAGAGCAGCAGCATCCTAATGGGAAATGGACTCATTTCCTAACACGATGAGTACAAGGGTGCGGCACACGCCCATATTTGGTCAACGGGGGCGGTTAATCTGGCTGACCTCCTCCCTATTGGTCCAAGATGAGAGCAACCATTCTCTAGTTTGTCAAAGTTTTTCCATTTTCTTCTCTGCTCTACAAGAAGTGATGTGGTCTCAAGTTTGTTCGGAGAGAGTGCCACCTAGAGAAGGACAGGAAGTCCAGAGGAAGAGGATGTGGCAGTGTTGCCTATGTTGCCCATTCTACAACAATGAGGGCTTAGCATCAAAGATGGAATCTAAATGTACACAACTTTAATTATGTGTAACAAGAAATACATAAAAAAACAATAAAATTCTCAAAACTCAATTTTTTCCTCTCAAAAATATAGCAATGATTAAAAAAAAATGATTTCAAATCATCATTTGAAAACAGAGTTTTGACTGAAAATACTAAAATAGTTTTTTTTAGAACAACTTTAGAAGTATTTTGTGTGTACTGTAGTGTTACTTTTTTCACAATCTCAAAAATTTGATTTTTTGTTATTTTTTTCCTGTTTACAAAAACAGTTTTCTGCTCATTTGGAAATAAAGTAAAAGCTCTCTCGCTGCAGTCATGCAGGAGCGGCTGCATTGGCTGACATGTTTCTGCATCTCAACGAATCTCGTGCTATTTTGGACTTTTCTTCATTAAAGCCATTAGTGTTTCATGAGGCTCTGCAGCGTCCTCGTGCTAATTAGGTGTCTATATTTCTATATCTCGTTATTGGATTTATTTTATATTGTGCTTAATAGTAAATAGTGTTTGAATTTTAAAACACACCTCTTGGGTGCAACATAAAGGGGAATTTTTAATCACATTTTCTGTAAATGAAAGGACCCGGTCTGCTTTTTTTTTCCCTCAATTTTTCCGAATGTGTCTTAATGAGTTTGCAGGTTTCTTAAGCAGATACACACTGATTATATTTTTATATATTTTTGTGCATACACACTGTATCTCCTCCCCACTCTGGTCGCAGCAGGAGACAGAGTCCAGAATGAGAGATGGGTGAGGCAGGGGGGAGGTAGGTGATCATCATAGTCATCATCACAAGGGGTAAGAAGAGGGATGTTTCTGGGAGGAAGGGGGGGGTAACATAGTTGATGATGGTGGCCGCCAGTTGCCTCGGCAACCTTTTTTTTTTTAACTTTATTTATTTTTTCATTATTTATTCCTGGGGCCCCGGTGATGAGGCGTGTTAATGTAGCGCGGCGCTCTACCTGCTGATGGGCGAGGGACTCGTCTCCCTGCGTTTCAGCCTGGCTTGACAATTAAGACCTGGGCGACTGTAGCCAGGGGTTAATACCGCTCATTAAAAGAACTAGGTCATTAGCGAAGAATCAAGGCTCTTAAGGCGGCAGGGGATGTGGGGTGGAGGGAGTGCAGGAGGAGGGGGGGGGGGGTTGATGGAGAGGAGCAGGAGGAGGAAGAGGAGGAGGAGGGGCGGCTGTGGCAGCAGCGTAGTAAACTCTGCATCTCGGTGAACATGCAGCCCCTTACATTAATTAACCTCCCTTTCCTTGTTGGGGAGGTGTGTGTGTGTGTGTGTGTGTGTGTGTGTGTGTAGAAAGGGGAGGGGGGGGTTGGTGTTTCAGGAAAAAAATCCTCTGTTATCATATATGCACATGGCTGTACACCAATTAATTGCAGGGAGAAAAAAAGAGAGAGAAAGCTAGTTTACAGTCCTCCCTGTGGTCGCCCTGTGTTCCTGTGTGAGCCCAAGTTACATTATTTCAGAGAGATGAATGGTGGGAGGGGTTCGGGGGGGTGGAGGGGGGTCTAATGTCTGTATGATGAGTAAAAAGGGTATTAAAATTAAGGAGGGAATCATGGCAGAAATCAGCCTTTGCTTTACCACAGGGGAAAGGAGCAAATAAAAGCCACGGAAATGAAAATAAATAAGCTTTGCTAATACCTCACCTTAAGGAGCCGGAGCTGTACCCAGCTGAACCGCGGCTGCGTGCCGGTAATTTGTTTGCGGACTTTATTATTAAGCTGTTACACAGACTGTTTGACCTTCAGTAAGGAGAGCTGGTGGTTAAAGGGGGCTTTTTCAAACAAATGTATCTATGTTAAACTGGTAAAAGACTCCAGTAATGTCAAGTGACCTACCAGGAAGATCTAGCGGTGTCTGCCTTGGTTAAGCTGCTGACACAATCCAAAGGCAGATTTCCTTTAGGGGAGAGAAATTAACACAGAAGCAGTAATTTTTATGTATTGTACGGGAAGTGGCAAGGACAGAACAGTAGGTGGTTAAATGTTAAACAGATTTAAACATCATTAAATATTATTTCCAACGGCAATGATGATGACATAGGTGTGAGCATTAGAAAAATAATTTCACACTAAATTGACCTAACAATGTTAAACTAACGCCATAATAGCTGTTGGGCCTGGCGCTCTCACTGTCACGCTAACGTTACTGCTAAGTCCATATGATGACGAGAAACAAAGAATAGTCTTAAAGTCCCAGTGAAAGGAAAGTTGGAGCATATTTAGCTTTTGCACTGTGACATATTTCCCAGAGAAACGGAATATATTAGTGGTGAATCAAATTATTTGCATTTTATTGTGTTGCTAAATGGTGGGCGGGTTTAGAGATTAGCAAAGCTGCTGCTAGCCAGAGCCTTGTAGCTACTTTAATTGGAAAACAGTTAGCAAGACTAGAGCTCCTCTCTGCTATAGAGGACTGCTGCCTACACACACACACACACACACAAACACACACACACACACACACACACCCTTGTACTTCTATCTTTGAGAGGGCCCTCTTTCGAATAGTGAATTCCCTAGCCCCTTAATCTAAGCTTCACCATCACAACTAAATGCCTAACCCTTAATTGTAACCTTAACCCTAAAACAAAGTCTGAACTCTCAAACAAGCCTTTAAAGAAGTGAGGACCTCACTCCTCACTCTATTGGTTAAAAACGTGTTGTGGTCCTCACTATGTAGGAAGTACAAGAACACACACACGCACACACACACACACACACACACACTCCCTGACCTGTTGTTAGATCATCAGGAGGACGAGTGAAAGACCTTCAGCTGACTGTGTCACTGCAGCTCGGCCATGCAGACAAATGGTACCTGGAGGCTCCGGAGTTCCCCCACTCACAGGCTGACGGTGGCTTTGTTCATCTGTGTGCACCGCAGTTACACAGAGATAGCTGCAAATAAGAAAAGTGTCACCTGAATGAATTAGACCTCAGCCACTCAACATTGTGACTTAAAGGAAGTTTTCAGTACCTTTCCAGTTGTTTATATGTTTGTCTTTCTGTGGACACATTTTAGAACTGTCATCACTACAGTTGCAAGCTTTTAGCTAATGAATCTCAGCTTGTACAACTGAATATAATATTGTTGGATGGAATTGGTTGTTAGTAGCTTACATCAGCATAATCAGTTTTTGTTATGTAGGAAGTATGATTGAATTTTGATATTGAAATATCATATTCTGGATATACAGTGTTTAATAGGTGCACACTATTTACAGGGATGTGAACTAAAAGGATAAATAAGATACATTTTTTTGTATTTCATTCCAACTTGGAATGAAGAAATGGAAGAAAAAACGACAAACCTGTAATAAAAGCTTGACATAACCATAACCATAGCCTGTGCTCAGACCTGTCCCAACAAAGTATCAGGTTTTTTGGGTTTTGTTGGCAGATTTTACAGTAGGGGCACCACTATTTCTCCATCCAACATTTCAGCCAGCCTTTTCTGCACACATCGCCTGATTAATGAGCAAGACTAATTGTTTAGTAATGGACGGCATATTTTGCTTTGTAAAGGCAAGCGAGCATGTAAGCATACAGACGTGAAATTCAGTTCACCTGTCCAGTGTATTGAAAAGATATATTCTTTTGAATTTGATATAACTACACACACACAAGCATGTAAGATGTACCTGCTGCCAAAGCATCTGTGGGCATGAAGAGGTTAACTCCATATCTCTCTCCCTGCAGGGGGGAAATGTCAAACATTATCTGAATTTTGGATAAAAAGACAAGTATGTAGACGTTGATCAACAAAAGCTGCGGGGCGTGTGTGTGTGTCTTTCAACATGAGACACAAAGGTCTTGAGATGGAGCAGCCTCACTCATATTCTGTGGAGGGGATTCACTTTGAAGTTTAATTTGGGGAGAAGTAGGTGTTGTGATTTTTCAAAAGGTGGACGTCTCAATTCGGAACAAAACTGTTAATATCCAGCAGCTTTGAAAGGTAATTCTTCTTTCATTTCTTACAATAAAGTGTTAAGAGTGAAGAAAGAAGAATTGAAGGGGGGGTAAATTAGCCTTAATATCAGGCCTGTATGACAGTGTTTTTATCTGCTAATTTCTCAAGCGTCATAATGAGACGGTACCGAGCGATGGAGCGATTTGAATTTAAATGATATAATACTTGAGATAGCCCTAATTCACCCATACATATTTAATCTGACATATTATCTTGCTCCTGCGACGCCCTGATATGATATGACAGCTCGGCCGCTGCGCTGGCAGGAAGGAGGGAGGCGCGGCGCCACAGTTTGGAGAGCGTGTCGTTAAAAAGAAAGGTGGCGGTGAATTCGCTCTCTGCAATCAGAGCCACTTTAGACGCCAAGTGGGTTTTGTCAGAGATCTACTGATTGAAATAGAGTTATATAGAGAACTACATGCTGATGCAGTAGAGCGCCATAGAGTAGAGAGGTAAAAAAAAACATTCTTAGGACAGCAGACTTTAGATACATCTCACTAAATCACAAATAATAATAATTAATGCTATTATTGTCAGGTTTGTGTGCAACATTTAACACATTACACAAGCTTTCAAGAAGTAGTGTAATCTACTTTTTCTGCTTGTCTGCATCTATCTACTCACCGAGTTCCTACATTTCCCAGAATACCAAACTGTGTTGTGTTTTATGTATGAATTCTGGTCTGTTTTCTGCTTCAGTAGATTCAGAAACTGTTCTTTGTGATATATTTTTTTACCACGTGAACTGAGCAACATAGTGGTTTTTGGAAGAACTTCAAGACTGACATGTTTTTGTAACACTTTGTTGTGGTGGGAAAGTTGAACTCTCTAAGACTTCCCTGAAGGCCTCACTTGGTCTCTGACATCAGTTTTTTTAATGTTTTTATTTTCTCCTATCTAGCTGTTGTGTACCCTCAGTGGCCATCTTTAGCATTGACATATATTCTCCAAGTCTGAGAACCATTCTTCCAAAACACGGTCCTCATCTTGGCCCAGAGTCCCTGTAGGTGTTTAGACAGGTTGAGATCGGGCGGCAACCTCCGGGTCTGAGCAGGGAGGCAAACCAGGAAGTGCCGTAAGCTGCATTGTACCAAAAATTCCAACAGGGGATGCTGACCATTAATTTCAATACAAAATGCGGTCCATTAATTTCAATACAAAATGAGAAAAATTCTCACTTGATTTATAAGGATGTTTCCGGTTTGGTCTCATAACTTTGACCCTTTCACACTGTATTTTCACTTAATGACAGTTTATTTGAACATTTTGTTCATTAAAAATGTCTCGTTCAGCATTTGGTTGGACTAACAGACTCTCCAAGGAGTCTCTGTTCATTTTTAGGTAAGTAATGTACATTAAGTTTTTGTTTTTTGCCAAAACTAACATCCCAGTTAATGCTACAGTTAATGCTAACATGAATTAGCAGCGGCTTCTCTCATTCAGGTTGAGGTGTAGAGAGTAGTCAGTGTCGTCAGATCTCTCACTCCTCCACAGTCCAAATATGGTCTGTTCCCCTATCGGAAACAAGATGGCGACATACAATGATGTAGTGTGTAACGATGAACTCGATGCCTCAAACGGGCAGTCCACAAACCAATGGGTGATGTCACAGTCCCATATATTTATACAGTCTATGGTTGAGATGTGGCAACAGTAAAGCCGAAGCTTATTATTATTTCCATAATTGTCATTAAACCACCCAGGGAGGTCTCTTCAGTCTGTAGCAGTGACCTAATGGGGATCAAACCCTTAAGAAAAGTGGAGATTTAGTGGGAGCTGCTGGTTCATGATGCAAAGAAACTTTATTCCCTTGTAGAAACTCTTATGTCACCTAGAAAGATAATATCTGGTTCTCGCTATACCTCAATGAATGAGAAGTTTCTTACATGTATTTTCCCCCAAATGTTCCACTAGCAGCTCACCTGAGTGGCCTAACTGGCCCCAAGTGGCTCACCTTTCTGTCTCTTAGAGTTAAATTGGTGTAAAAACAGGTATGTTTTTGTCACGCAGCTTTAATAATGCCACACAACTGGCAGAGGCTGCTGCTAAAACACAGAAAAATCACTCAACCTGCGCAGCACTCACCTCAGATGTCATATCTCCCGCGTAGGCCATAAGCAGCTGACTGTGTTTTTGTGCCAGGAGATAATTGCTGCTATAGGAGGGTAAGAAATAAGAGATTTGCTCAATTAACCAATATAGCACAGCTGAGGACAGCACCTGTGCATATTGGAGTCCCTGGTTTTTTTTGCAGATAACATGGCCGATTACCCTCTGAAGTGTGCAGCGAGCGAGCTCTGTCTGTTCCATCCTCTACCTGGTGCAATGCAGGGGATACCACATGCGACCACATTGTGTTTAATTGCTCTCTGGGTGTTAATATGCACTTGTGTTTGGAGTGTTTCATTTTCGCCCGCCTGGTGTAATGATAAGCAGTTCGCTGGCTGCCAGTTTATAACAGTTGGATAAAAATCTCAGTCGTTGTGGAAACCTGCAACTCACTGGAGCAGGAAGAGAGATCCTGCTGTGTTTCTATATGAGCTCAAATGAAATTACCTGTTTACATTCAGCGGCGTGTTAACCAGCAGGCTGGTGCTATAAAGTAAGTAAGCTGTGGAGAGCTGCTGTTGGGGGCATTTAGACTTTATACAAGCCTTAAAATACACCTGTGATGTATTTGTGTAATACATTTTAGTGTTATGAAGGTAATGATTTATTCTCATCACCTTAAAAGCTGCATATTTCCAAAGTGACTTTTTCTAGTAGATCACAACAGTGATTGGCTGACGGTGCTATTTCAGCTCCCACAGTAACAATTACTCTGTACAATTTAAGTTATCTGATCCTAACAATAAAAATGCTACAATCTTTAGTTTAACTTTAAACTGGGTTTGAAGAATTTAATTTATCTTTAAATTTTCAAAAAATATTTTTTTAAAAACTTTTTTAAAACCTGCTTTTATATATATTTATATTTGTTGGTGGATTTTGGGGTGTTGTGCAATCATTTGCAGGACTAAAATTTGTAATAAAAAAAAAATAAAAAAAAATAAGAGTTGTATAAGCACTAAAAGAACAATTAAACAATTAATTCAGTGGCAAACAACTCAACGTGCAACATCCTGGGATTTAGAAAACAATGAGCTACATTAAATTATTCTAATAAAATAAATACACTAAAATGAAAAATACAGTGCAAAATAAAGTAACAGATATCTTGTTGTTTATCCTAAAAAATATTTTTACTGTATTGTATTTTTATTCATTTTTAAAAAATGTACATTTACAATTATATAACATTTTCTATTTGATTGTAGTAAGTTTAAATGAACAGGAAATGTGTAACAAAAGCCAAAATGGAAACGCAGTGTTTCTGCAGTATATGTTGTGGAGCAACATAATGTCCATTTTTCAAAAGATTTTGAGAGGAAAAGCAAATTATAGACTCAAAGTTTTCAAAACAGGAGTCATGATAATGGGTCTGTTGGTTAAATTTCTCAAATAGCAAAAAAGTGAGTTTTCAGGCCATAAACCTGAATACATTTGCCATTTTGTTGATAACGAAAACATAAATGTCTAATTTCAGTAATGCAGAAGGCCAGTTACTAAATACAGCGTTATTAAAATGTATCCTATATCAGATAAAAAGTTGTTGCTGGCTGCATTAAAGCCATTTAAATGACACGTGTACCAATAATATATCAGTCCATATCAAATACCATCATTAGAGGCTTTAAAGTCCACTTTTTTCTTCAGCTGCTGCCAAATGCAGCTTTACTCTGGAGCCAATAATTAGCTTTCCTGTCATTCCACCCCCTATAGATGCTCTACATTACATGAGATCAGATCAAATGGTAAAACACACTAATCTTCCTGTCAGAGAAGTAAAATAAACGGTGTGCACCATCGTCTGTACCGGTGCTCCTGGTCCCCAACACAAACAAAGCAGACAATTTCTGCTGGCAACATTGGCTCAAAATAGAGAAAAAAAGTTGGTTAGCAGATGTCAGTTGTTGTGTTTATCTCGGCGGTTTTCCTTCGCTCATGCATGGATCTTCTATCAAAGAGGGCTTATCCGAATAAAGTGCTTAAAAGCTTTTCAGACGCCTGGTGATCTGAACAATTTTTGGCTTGATCTGCAGACTAAACAAACCATAATGATGCAAGCTTGTGTAAAGATGTACACAGCAGTCAAACAACAAATGCCTGCGCTTGATGTTTTTATTAATGTTTTCTCTTCTTCTTCTCATCAGCTTTTATTCATATCTCCACTGTTTTGAATCTAAACACAGGGGTAACTTTGTGTTTGCTCCTGCAGAGGTGCAAAGAAAGGGACAGTCATAAATTCATGCACAGAAACGGAAAGAAACGTTTCATCTGCTGCTTCCGTCCTGGCCTCGCAAACTCAAATTTCCCTCGGGATGGTAAAGGGGATTGCACAGTGTTCTATGCAAGGCGTAATCAAAAATATTCAAATATTCCTCCAGTCAGTTGGGGAGCGACAACAATCCTGCAGAAAAGGTGTATTTTCTAGGACGATATAATAAGCCGACCGCCACTCCTGCTGCGGCAAAGTAAAAGCGACAACGGCATTAAGTTTTTAACACACTCTGTATTTTGTAACAAGGTTGGATGTGGGAAGAAAGTTAGCAGACATCCTCTCAAGACCTGCCGGTCTCATTTCAATGCAGAGATAGGAGCGTCGGGGCTCTCCTCTGAAGTCACAACTTCTGGCTCACATGACGGGAGCGAGACGTGGCGAGATCTGCTCGCTAAAGCCAATCAAAAGACCTGAATTCTATTTGTTTTGTTTCAAGGGAAGACGACAAAGGGGGCCTCAAGGTCTTCTTCAAGATGGCTCTGAAGCCTGAGAGGAGAAAAAAATAAAAAAGTAAAGGGGGGGGAGAAGGAGAAAGAGGGAGGACCGAGGCTTTCAAGTGCCCGTCCTTGGTGGGACCTTTGCCGCGGTGCCAGGTACACAGCTTTTAGGAGGGGAGGGGTGAGGAGGAGGGGGCTGTTTTTTCATGTTAGTGCGTGGTTGGGAGTTATTAATATTCTCAAAGACAGAATTTTCTCCCCCGGATTGAAATAATGGATCATACTTAAAAGGGGAAGAACTCATTTCAGGTTTTAATACGGTAAGCCTGTTGGAACCAATTATTGGAGGTGCTTTGCCATTGTCATCTTGCATTTCTCCTTGAGGAGATTAACTGGCAACGCTGAAAAGGCCTCGCAGTATCCAGGATTTCGCTCATTCCGAGAATCTGCCTGAAATGGAATATTTTTCTTGATTTGAGTGTGTGTGTGTGTGTGTGTGTGTGTGTGTGTGTACTGTACGTCTGTGTGCGTGTCAAGTTCCAACGTGTTTCACGTATTTTGGCTTCATGTTCTACCTAATTATTGCAATTTGATCCTAAAGCAGGAGTGGCCTAATCCTCTGCTGTACTGCAGAAATCCTGTTTCAAAAACTTTGGTAATAAATTTGGCCTGTTTTAATAGAGACTGGGAAAGTAGCACTGTGACGGCAGAAGGACAGCCTCCCTGGGAAGCTCCTCTGTTTCCTCGTATGCAAATTCATGCGAGGAGGCAGCGAGGGGAACTTGGAGAAAGTTGGAAGAAGTTGTAGAAGGAAGAAAGCAGAAATCCCTCGTTTTCTTCTGTTCTCTGTTTCCTGACTGTCCCCTGAATGCTAGAGGCTCAGTGTATAAGTGTGTGTGAGTGTGTGCATGTGTGTGTGACAGGGCAACTTTTTTGCTCCCACATAGTTTGTCAGCCTGCACAAAGCAGAATTATTCAAGCTCTGTGCTTGTTCTGCAAGCAGCACGTCACCTTAAAACACTGGTTTGCATATGTATAAGAAGGTGTGGGTTCATTCAGATATGTAACGGCACTGACTTTCCAAAGTGATAATAATCTACAGGATATTATTCGTCTTTTCAACAGATATTTTCAGTTTATAGTATTAAACTAAAGTCAAGTATTTGATGGGTGTGCTTCTTTGTCAAGAATTGAACTGGATTACTTACGTTAAACAATGTTTGCGAGTTAATGGTAAATAAAAACAAAATGCACCTTACTTTGACCACAATCATTTAACTGCAAATTGCACAACATTTCTCATCATATTGTTATACAATTGTATTAGCCTGGAATTGAGGTCCACTGTTAACAAAGTTTGTTTTTTAACTTGAATTTATGACCTGAAATACAAATATTACCTTACTTGTGGCGTGTTTTGATAAAATGACAAATTGGTAATATTTTTACCTGCACTTGCCTCCATCCAACAATGCAGGAGTGCAGAAACAGTTTAGAAGTCCTTTTCGACTCACGCTCATTGAATCCAGTAAACAGACAAGATATATGATGCTTAAATTGGGAAGCTTTTCCATTTTGTAAATACACTCATTCTGATTTGATGCATTTTTGTAATTTATGTTTTACACAGTATCACCAACTGTTTTGTAACCGTGTTTATACTATTGCAGAGCTTTTATAAGTTAATAGTAAGTGTTGCACCAATCTTACAAAATGTGAGCATCCAATATTTTAGACTATTTTCTTGTCTTTTCCTGATGCCCTTACTAAGACAGAAATGTAAAACTAGACTTTTTAATATTTTTCCATGTGACATTAACCTAAATCAGCCCATGAAAGAGTCAAGCCTGCAGCTTAGATTTCTCCCCCCTGAGACACACATGAGCAGATCTTCCTTTTTTCTAAGCACTGAATCATAGATCAGTATCTGAACCATCAGTAGATCTGTACTGTAAACATGGTGATAATAGTAGAAATGATGCCGACTTTTATTATAAAGATTACAGTGAAATTTAGTGTGCTAATAGCTGTTTTTATTCGGTCTCCAGCTGTGATAATTTCTAGGGGGACTAAACTATTCCTCCTGTTCTTCAGGACACACAGGAGAGCCTCTCAAGGCCTTCAGGGGGACCATAGACCCCATGTTGAGAACCATGCACAGCTCATCTGATCTGTGTCTCGTGTCTTTCTTGTTCTATAATATTCATAAACACAGTCTGCCGTGCCTGTGCTCTGTAGGTGAGCTGACAGCTAATATGACTGGTCTTGTCTATCAGACTACATCACATAAAGTGATGTGGAGCGTTTTACCACAATGTAGTATTACACGTACTACCTAAACCTCACTGCAGGACATGCTCCTTTGTTATTTTCAGATTCCTCTCCCCCCTCCTCCTCCCCCCTCTTCCCCACGAGTGCCAGGAGTGAGCATCGTTCTCGGATCATTACTCCTCAAAGAAATTTAAGCGCGGGATGCCATTTAATTTTTTTTCCTCCCCAAATGCAGTCCGTCATTAGAAATCCTAGCTGTCATGGCGATGCCATTTTTGGTGCGGAGTGTTTGTTGCCTCATTTCTTTTAATTTTATCTCCATTAGCTTAATTCTTTTTTAATATTTCCATCTAACGAACTTTACAGTCCATTTTGTCTCAGTGTCTTGCTAAGCGAGTTTTATGAAGCAGGCAGTTGGCTTTTCCATTTGAGAGCGGGTAAGGAGGGGGAGGCGGACGGGGGAGGAGGGGTAATCGAGGAGGGCCCCGGTGCTTTTGTCAGCTTATTTTTGGCACCTTAGCTAGCAGTTCTGCTTCTTCGCCTTGATTATACAAGCAAACAACTGCATGAAGTTCATTAACAATAAAGCACAGGCTAATTAAGCCGAGCCCCTTAGACAAACCAGCGCTGTCATCCCGCATGTGTTCGGAGCTGATTGAGCTGTTAAAGATTTACCTTCACTCGTCTTTTACCTCCTTTGCTCCCATGCAAGGGCCTTCGCTTATTCGTCTCTGAGGGCGTTTAACCTCACGGAGAGTCAGCTGCTGCCATTTGGGTTGTAAACACTTTACTTCAAGGTAGAGTAGCCTTACAAGGCCAGAATGGTGTTTATTTCCTGCTTTCATTATGTTGTGCTTTAATATGCTGCAGGCACCATCCGATCTCTCAAAGGAATTCTGTCCTTCTGTCTATCCATCTATCCATCTACCTATCTATCTATCTATCGCCTCATACAGTAACACTGTTAAACACCACACTGATCCTGTTACACTACAGGCCGTGACGTGACGCCATAAATTACATGTGAATCAGTCCCGTGCCTGCCCAGAGGTTGTGAGATACACCATTAGCAAAACGGCCCTCCAGCCCTTTGTTAATGCAATTTGCTTAATTGCTCTGTATCGGTGTACAGATGAGACGTGTTCGCTCCCAGAGGTCCGCAGAGAGTGTTCTGGACATATTTATTTTAATACTTGTGTCCTCTTATAGTCGCTGATCCCTTTTTATTGCTGGATGTCCACTGATGACACAGTGATGCAGTGGGTAGGAGGCCGCAGTCAAAGGCCAGAGTCACAACATTGATTTGCATTGAAATAACCTTGACACGAGACAAAATACAGGTGCACCTCAATAAATTAGACATTTGATGGAAAAGCCCATTTCCAGTAGTTGAAGTCAAATAGCTCCAACCAAGTATTGAGTCATATAGATGGACATCGTTTTCAGAGGCCAACATTTCCATATTAAACATACTTTTTAAAATTGGTCTTTTGTGATAACATTTTTTTGAGACACTGAATTTTAGGTCTTCAATAAATGTAAGCCATAATCATTATAATTAGAATAAATTAAATAAATTAAGACATGAAATGTTTCATTCTGTGTGTAATGGATCTATATAATGTCTTATTTCCACTTTTTGAATTGAATTACTGACAAAAATAAACATTTCTATGATATTCTAATTTATTGAGATGCACCTGTATATAAAATATTGACCAGTTATATCCTCTCCAAAACAACCCTCGCACTAAGCTTGATAACTTTTACCCTAACCTGTATTAATATGATTAATAAATACAGCTTGAGCAAATAAAAACACACCTATTAGTAATCTTACAAATGGAATCAACACATTTTTATCATTAATGATACTAAAAGTAAATAATGCTTAAGTTAAATTTATATTATATATTTAGGCCTTGATGTTGTACAATGGGAGGAAGTGGAGACACATCCTCCATTCTTTATACAATCAATGGTTTGAAGCCTCAACTATTTGCTACTGCCCTAGAAAGACTCTCAACCTGAGCTGAAGGTTGCAAGCTCAATAGTAGGGTAAACACTGGAGTGCACTAATGTAAGCCCATAGCCTGATACTGCACAGAAAGAGGAAGATGTGGAGGACCTTGCTGAAGCATTCTGGGACATCACTTGTGAGAAAAAGGTAGAGAGACCTGAACTGGCACCCTCAGTCTCAGAGCTGTATGTATTTCTTGTAACCTTCAGGCTACCTTCAGCTGCAGCTTCCTCCTTCATCTCCTCCTCCTCGTCTTTGGTGGTGGCTCAGCTTCACCCCAGGGAGCAACAAGCCACCCCGCTGTGACGGCTTCTCTGCGGTGTTTAATTACAGGGGTGGCTGAGACGTTTGCCTCTCCTGTGATGAGTAGATTGAGGGGCTGAGTGGCGCAGGCTTGGCTTAAAGGAAGTGACCTTAACCCCTATAATGCATGAGGGTGGCTTCTGATTGGTGGAAACAGGGCTGGAGGTGGATGAAAGGCTACTTTTGAAACCTTTATTTATTTATTTTTTTATAAATGATTGTCATCACCTCCATTTTTCTGCTACCGCCCCAGCAACAGTTGAGACTGGATGCATTATGTTGTCCTTAAGTACGTCTGTCCATCCAGCCTCATGAACACAATATCTCATGATAGTCTGGCAGGAATTCCTCCAGTTTTGGATAGGGCTGGGCCATATGGACCAATAGTCATATCCCGATATATATTTAGGCTTAATATCGATATATGGTATATATCCCGTTGTTTTTATTGCAAAGTGAGAGCAAATGTTCAGTCGAAGTCAAAGCCAAATATGACATGTCACAAGTTGTTTTAATGAAACCGTTTATTTAAGCGACCATAAATACTGTATAACAGGAGTACCTTTTTTTTCAAATCAAAGCTCCATAAAGTACACATTTAAATAAAAAAATATCTTTAATAAAAAAATAAATATGTGAAATAAATAAATGAAATAAAATAGCCAAATCTTTTTCCGAAATAAATATATTTATATGAGAAAATGATAACGAACATTACAAAAGAACTAAACATGACAAATGGCAGCATTTATATATAAAAGGAAAAAAAAAGAACTATATAGATATATGTGAAATGGTCTTATTCCATATATATATATATCTATCTATATATATATATATATATATATATATATATATATATCGATATATCCAGCCCTAGTTTTGGAACAAACGTCCACTTGTACTCAAGGATAAACTGGTTCGATTTTGAAGGTCAAAGGTCAATCTCACCATTAACTCACAAAATACATTTTTCAACACTTTTCTGGTCATTATATAATGCCATAACTCAGAAAGAGGAAACATTTGGTCAAATACTGAATAAGTGACACTAATCTTGTGTGCCCACCTTGAAACTGATCTTCTGTGCTGCCAAGTCAGAGATGTGACTGAATCATCCATGTTTTTGGATTTGTAGCTTCTTTGCAGCAACATCTATATTTATAACATTGTTTAATGTCGTGGCTACAAAGGAGTCTGGACAGATATGAATGTAAACTTTGACTTGACTTGTTGGCCGAACCAAACAAACACCAGGCAGTTATTGCAGTTGCACTCTCTCTTTGTACTTTCTTTGTTTTTGTTTAAATGAACCGTCTTTCCAAGCTGCATCTTTGTCCTCCATGTTGACCTTTGGCTCAGCTGTGTGGTTTTGTGATGATAAAAACTATCTACATATGTAGATTGGAGGAACAATAATGTTTCTACACTGAAGGAATTTTAAACATGATTCAAGAAAATAAGCCTTTGATGACTTTGATAGGGTATTCTTCTCAGTGTGGTCCAGAACAGACAAAAATGAAAGAAATCGGACTTCTGTATGATTTTCTCTTGTACTCACTGCAGAAAGATCTGAGCTGCATGTTGGGACAGAAAACCCTTATTAGGGAGCTGAAACTGTTGCTACAGAGCAAGCAAAAGTTCTGTGCTTCTCTTAAAAGGCGTCTCGGCAGCAATTGTGTAAGGAGGGAAGAGCATTACTCCTGCTGGTATTCAGATAGTTTCATAACTTCCTGTCAATCTTACCGATCCAAGGTGGAGTATGTAGTGTCACTGTCACTTCACGCAGAAGAGCGACCAGGAATTTACCGTAAGAAACCGAAATCTTGATCAAACACAGTGTGTCAGTAGGTAGAAACTCCCTCAAGCACTTTTTTCAAAGCTGCTCCAGAAAAGAGAAGTTGTCTGTGATCAAAAGCTGTGAAAGGGACCTGAACAAAGACACAGTGTGCCAGTTTGAGGACGGCCGCGACATACGAGCCGTCAAAACGGCGATATGAATCTGCGCTGTAATTCAGAGAAAAAGAGATTAGAAGAAGATAATGGTCTCATATCTCAAAAGTTAACAGTGAGGCCCGCGTGAACTGTGAATAATCTTATAATTACTGATCTAATGCCATTAGGCCTGACAGAAATAGAGAAAGCAACGCTTGGATGGG
This sequence comes from Centropristis striata, assembly GCF_030273125.1. NCBI lineage: Eukaryota > Metazoa > Chordata > Actinopteri > Perciformes > Serranidae > Centropristis > Centropristis striata. Next base: position 11,732,037 of record NC_081540.1, on the reverse strand, counting down.
GCGCAGTTAATCAACTGTGCGCTCCTCGTTGGCTCATCAGTACCCCCGCGCACGCTAAGGCCACGACTGATGATAGGTATGAGTTTAAATGACAGCTTAAAGGAACATTACGCCGCACTCATATTTGGTTAACTTCCCCTACCAAATGGTTCAAAAACGTGACATTTTTTTAATGTGCCTCACAGCCTTACATCGCCCCCTCGATTTGTGAGGGTTTTTTCTTTCTTTTTTTTCTGCCTCAGGCTATTCTTCAGGGGAAATCCAGACTGAGTGGAGTTCCCTTACCTTGTGTGCTCGTTTGATCCCCGACACAGGCAGGCTGCTGATCTGACCGTGTTAAGCCTCTGTTCCAGGTTGTACTTGCAATGTGAGAATAATAACAAAAAACACAGCGCTGGAGGCTCCCTGTCTCTGATTCATGTTGTATTCTTTTATTTCTCCGCGTGTGGGAGAGAACGCCGCGACAAAGTGCACACCCAGAGTTTGACAGTTTAAAGAAAAGATCCACCCTCAGATTGTCATCCACTGTTTGATCTCATCAGTCTGTGATGTTCAATTTGATGGCAGAGTGTTTTGCTGGAGCCAATCTTTCCCCTGTGATTGTTGCAAGTAAAATGCTCATATTGTCTATATTTGACCAGTTATCCGTGGGAAGAATAATAACCATTAAATACAGCCAGAAATGTAAAAATAGCTGCGTTGATGAGTGTCAAGATGTCTTATGAGAAGTTCTTTTCTTCTTTGCTCACAAATAAACATGAAATGTTGAAGAAGCATGACTTCCGACCAATTCTGAGGTTCAGAAACAATCAGCTCTTTAATCAAAGGTTCAAGGTCCAAATTAAACTCTGTCTCCTCGGGTCCTGATATGGTCCAGTAGTGTTGTTGCAGGACTGATGTCTCTGCTCGGTATGTGTAAAATCAGCTCTCATCATGTGGTGTTGTCATATTCAGGGACAGAGAGTGAACACTGTTTCTCAGGACAAATATTGCTACTTTTTTTTTAACCGTAGCTGCTCCTTAATTGGATTAAATCTAATTATCTTCGGGTCTGCTGTGGACAGAGCCTGACTGTCCCCTGGTCCCTTTTGGATTCTCCTTCTGAGAAAATTAATTTATACATGTTGGGTTCGGGGGCCCAAAATTTTGAACCCATGAAGACCTCGACGATATGCTGACCTTCACAGGAAGTACAGCACGATGGGGACAGGAAACAAAGGACCTGGATGTAATCTATCAAGTAATGTTGTAGTTTGTGTGGCATGAGCTATAACCATTCAGCTACCAGAGCATTATATAGCTGTGTTTAGTGTAGGAGGGGAAAATAAGTGAAGAAGCACCAGATTTGCATAAACTGCTTGATCTCATCAGTTGGTAATAAAAAGTTTGTGAAAAGAAGATTCAACTTGACATTTCAAGATCTTTTATTTAGATTGTGTTTGTCTCAACATCTATCTTTATTCTTGACATTTTGACCCCCGCCCCCAACATTTTAACCTAATTGGTGATAGTTCAACTTTATTCTCGACATGCTAATCCTAATTCAACATTTTTATTTTATTCTCTTTAATCAAAATTGGAAAAAAAAAACCCATCTCCCTTATGTTTGGCCCAAATACTATTCCGTAGATGTAGAGATGAACATTTTTTTTGTTATTTTTATATTTATGTCAAATTGTTAAAGGCTGGCTTTTTTCATCTCCCTCTTAACCTGCCTCAAGCTTCCAAAAAACACATATTTCCCCAATTTTAGTCAGCAACAAAAAGCGCTTTGTTTGCTAAAAGTTGCTTTCAATTTTAAGTAAATAACATCGTTAGTGGGTTTTTCTGTTGCTTCTTAAATGCTGTTGCCTTAAGTACTATGAATTTTTTTATACACTAGATTGGACGAGTGAAGGAGTCATTGTGATAATATAATATAGTAAAAGTAATACAAAATGATAACAATAAAAGAAGAAAAAGATTAAAACATACACATACAACACCTTGTGGGAATTGAGCTGATTTTTTACTTTGTCTTTATTTTTCCTTAAATGGTGGACTTGTGTCTCGGTCTCAAAAGAAATAGCAAACTTTCTCTAATTGAATAGTATAACTCGTGTTTCCTGTGTGACATGTGATGTCAGAAGTGCTGAGATCGTCGCTTTACGATCACGGATGAAAACGTCTTTTTTCTGGCCCGGCTTTGAAGCTCACACGGTCATTAATGCTTTGACCATTTTTCTTTACCCCATGTTTCCTAATGACCGCACAACAAGTATTTATTTAACTTCTCAAAAGACCATACCTTTTGCATATCTCTGTTAGTTCTGACGGCGGCTCAGAAACTCCAGGAATAAACAAATGTGTCAGAACACTTTGACGCTAATGGTGTCTCCCCAGATGAAGTTCCAAAATATTCAATTTTCATTTACAGACGGTTACACTTTTGGAGCCCCGAGAGTAAGACTTTTGATTACACAACCTGCCATCTCTGTTGGAAGTTAGTCTTCCAGGGAATAAACATGGACCATAATTAGGGAAACATGCAGATAAAGTAGATGAGCAGTGATGGTGGTGGGCTGACTGGACTGGTCTCTGGGCAGGGAACGGCGATAATGAAGGCTTTTTGAATTTGGACTGAAAGTGGACTGATGGGCCCCGGCTCTCCCCGACCATTTGGGAGGTTTCAATTTATTTATTTCTTGAGCCTGAAAGCTTTGTTCTCTGTCACTTTAGACATAGTCAGTGTGGGCGTTTCTGTGTGAAATATTATGGAGGGACTGCACATCATGTGGGACGTCCATCATTTGCAAAAAGAATGACACCTCCTTTTAATATCATGAGAACAGATCTGTGGCCAGAATTCTTTATTGAAGTTATCACCAGCCTTGCTTAGACGGCTTTTTCACAAACTGCTTTTAGATTTAAGCAACGTTCATGGTGTGGAGACAATCCAAACCTTCCTGAGACAGTTTCTACAAATATAAAATAAACATTATTGTTTAGTTTAATTTAAAGCGTCTAAGTCCAGCTAAATTGATACAATTCTTCCCCAATAATATGGAGGTTAAATCAAGCATATGTAAAGTATACAGTCATAGAAAAAATTATTAGACCACCCTTTTTCTTCAATTTCTTGTTCATTTTAATGCCTAGTACATTTGTTTGGACAAATATAATGATAAAGACAAAAATAGCTCATAAGAGTTTAATTTAAGAGCTGATATCTAGACATTTTCCATGGTTTCCTTGATAATAACCAAAATAATGATCAATTACCAGAATTTTAAACAATCTTAGCATAAAACAAAAGTCATTACCAATTTAGATACGACAGCAAAAAAGGGAAAAAAAGGAATTGGCACATCAAAAACATTTTTTTCTTTTTTTTTAATGAACAACCTACACAAAGTTATCAGTTAATGTTTTTTTGTATTAGATGTTACTGCACTTTATTTCCTTTATACCTTATTTAATTATTCCCTTTGTTCGTATTACAATTTTTGAGTACTAAATGACTCCTGGGTTACATTTGCATTTATAATGGTCATGAAAATGCTCATTAGGAAAGATATATAATAAAAAAAAAAAAAATGAAATAAACTGCCCTAAGTGCTGGTCCAGAGTCAGTGTCCACATACCAACACAAAGTTGGTTCTTATGTCTTATGTCTGATTGTGAATCTTTTTTTTCCCCCGGCTCTTTCTGTGCTATTAAATGTGGAGATTGTATTGTTTTAAGCACGTTGTATTGAGAATGTATCAGAGTATTGATAACCGTAGCTTATAATGAAGCCTGTTGGACAGGAGAAAAGTTGTCTGATGTGTTTTTTAATTTTGATGGATGAAAAAAAGAATTCCTGGCCCCGCTCATTTGAGTTTCAGTCAGCCAATCATATTATTTCTGTCTCTACAGCAGCTCCGGTTTAAAGAAATGTTTGAACAACTAAAACTCCAATCTGTGACGAAATGTGCCAGAAAGGACAGTAGGACGAAAGCCTTATTTTCCCCTTTCACGTAAAAATCCCTACTTGTTTTCTTTTTTTTTTTTACTCCAAACACGAAGCAGAGACGAGCTGCGACTTCCTCCCACCAAAATAACTGACAGCAATCTGAAGTGACACATTTGATTTAAATCTGTACAGTGTGTGTGTGTGTCACTGCATGCATATTGGTTGCTACAGTCACACACTCACAAGTTTGCAGGCAAGAGAGTGTCACTGAAGGTGTGTGTCTGCATGTGTGTGTTTTGAGTAGTTGTGAAACACGATGTGACGGCAGCGAGCGATCCCACGAGAGCCTCCATGTCATGTCGAAAATACCATAACATGTGCATTACACTTAAGTAATTCTTCTTCCATCTGCTAAGTATGACAGCATTAGCATACCCATTTAATTAGCGCCGCGCTTAAAGCATTCCCCCCTTTTAATCACCTCATTGTATTTACTCAGCCACTGGTAGCAGAAGGGCTCCCATTTAAAAAAAACAAAAACCGCTTAGTAAAAAGAGTGATGGTACGTATTCCTCACTGTTGATAGAGGTGACTGTCAAGTTTAGAACCTATTATCTGTAATGTGGGAATCGTATGATAGTTTTCATTAGAATATTTGCTGTATTTTTGTTTTTTTAAACTTAATTATGTCCCATTAACTTGCCAACTATTTCTATGTCGCGGCAAAAAAAGGTGTCATCGTCCTCTTTTCATCTTTATCAGAACAAAACCAACACATCTGATCGCCCTCTTTTCCCTCTCTCTCTGTTGTCGGGCCCTTCTTTTCAAAATCAAACTATCAGCGAGGAAGGGGGGTGTGTGTGGGTGCGATTGAAAAATTGGGAGCCTCTTTGAATGGCTTGCATTTACATTAATGAACTTGATTTGAATGGAGGTTCATATCAAGCCTCATAGATTCTGCACTGTGATTTTATTAATTGCAACAGAGGCGTCATTGTTTGTCGTTTTGACGCCAATTCAATTAAAATCCCATTTAGAGGGTAATAGATTAGGCAGTGTAAACTTTATGTGGAAGACGCCTGGTGACTAATATGTGACACTATGAAAGGTCTGAAACTAGCTGCTGTGTGTTTGCGTGCACGTGCATGTATATCATTCACTTCTGTAGGTGTTTCTGCCTGAGCACGTGTGTGTGTGTGATTGTGTGTGTGCGTGTTATCACCTCGTCTTTGTTGAGTGAGTGGAATCGCTGCCAGCATCTGTGCTGCTCGGCTCACTTTGATTCATAATTGGTCGTCTTTTGAAGGAATTAGCAGCTTGTAATTCTATACTTTAATGTGGATATCCACAGTAAAGATATGTAGGATTCTGTGCTGTGATGAAATAATTAGATTTTATATAGGAGAGTTTAATTGTAGTTGTAAAAGTGTGGTTGTATATCCACCTCAGGGGATTTAGTGAATGTTTTTATCAATGTTTGTAAGTTGGGTGAGATGTTAGCATGAGGATAGTTTTGGTCCAATTATTGTTTGATTTTAAATGCATTTGTGTTATTGTGACTATGCAAAAAGTGATTTAACAGCTAATAATATATAATAATAAAAAATAGAATAGTTGTAAATGTCTTAACCCTTCGGCTGTGAGTGTCTTTAAGTTTTTTGGTTCACCTAAATTACAAAAATAAGTATATAAGCTGGTTCCTGCCAGGAAAAAAACAAAAGCAATAAATAAATAATAATAATAAATAATTATATATATGTTATAATGTTCCATGGTTTATTGATAATGATTTTGGTTATTATCAAGAAAACCATGGAAAATGACTAGATATCAGCTCTTAAATTAATCTCTTATGAGCTATTTTGTTGTTATCATAGTGGTCCAAACATATGTACGTTTAGTTGTACCAGGCATTAAAATGAACAAGAAATTAAAGAAAAAAAGTGGTCTAATAATTTTTTTCCATGACTATATATATATATATATATATATATATATATTCAATTATTTTAAGTTAATTTTGTATTTCTGCTTTTTTGTTAACTTTTTTTTTAAATCTCTTACACCTACATGCCACTTTTATATACATTTATAACATTATTTGTCCAGTTCTGTCAAAGGGAAGCAGACATCACAGTAAATGGAGAAATCAAAGTTCCAGTGCACACCAGGATGCTCAAATAGACACTATTACATGTTTTTAAAAATCCATTAAAAACAAAGATTTTTGTTGTTAATGTAATTCATTAATAAATTTGTGTTTCTGTGAGCATCCTGGGGTGCACTGGAACTTTGATTTTTTTTTTTTTTGATTAACTGTGGTTTACCCTGCACCAGCTGAGCACCCAGGGGAGAAGCACTGCTGTGCACGGGGTGTTTTCAGTTCTCTGAAAATGAGAGATCATTTGACATCTCCATGGCAAATAATTTGCTGTGTCATTCCCAGCACAGCGCTGTCACTAATAGACATTCTTCACAGATTTTAAAGCAAAGATGGTCGACTTTCTTGTTAATGAAAACATTATGTCCGTTTTAATAAAAAGTACATCGTTTTATTCTTCAGGAGACAGTTTGTAGTTCATTTTTTCCATAAAAATGATAAAGTCCACCCTTCCTTGTTTGATATATGTCCTTTATATGTCAAACCATACGGCAAATTCTACTTGATGTAATGCAAACCAGACTCTGCTCACTTTATTGACCATAAAGCTTTATTTATGACATTATGATACAGTTGTAATGATACTGATTTGCTTTAATGTTACAGCCCAGGTATATCATTGACTCCCCATGTTTCACTCTGCAGCTTTTCCCTCCAACAAATATGCTCTGCTGTAATTACAATACACCCTGTCTGAGGCACCTGTGCAGGAACTCTTGCCAATACAAATTCACCGTGTTTTTCTCATCTGCTACAAGTCTGCTAATTCACCCGGAGGAGTCGAGTGAAGTGCACACAGCCACTCTGAGGGAGTGTTTTGCATTAAAAATCCTTTTGAGCCGATGTAAGTTTGAGAAGAGGAGGAAAAAAAAAATCTGTCTTTAATAATGCACAATGTGAGACGGCACAGAGCAATATACATTTTTAATTACTAAAGTGACTAATATCTAGGTTTGGCTTTGAGGTTTTTGTTCCATAAAATATGCATTTGTATTTTGTTCCCTGCAGCTGAGTTGGATACACATACCTGAGCAGAGCGTGGGGCTTTTAGCACAGAGGAGGAAGTTCAATAACACATGTTCAGGTACTACATGCAAATAAGTGAATGTGAATTTTATGAAGGGGAAAAGTAAGCCATGCATACCTAAATAACTGTCAGGTTGCTGGAACTAGTCCTAATAACACCGGTACTGACAGTGAACTCCACATTTCATGTCATATTCTTCTTTGTGCCTCAAATGAATCAAATTGGACATCTTAAATCAGCAAATGTGGCCAAATTTGCCTTTTTTCAAGTTCTTAAAAATGTTTTTTTGTCCTCTTGATGCCCAGAATCTCATTTTAAATGCCCTCTACAACAGCAACACATGTGGTTTCAAAAAGATAGTAAACACATTTTATAATGTCATGAAAATAATAAAAAAAAGAGTGTGTAATGATGATATTTCCTCTTTGGATATGAGAATAGAAACCAAAAATGACTTGCTTTTTTATGTCTTTAACCTTTAATTAACCAAATAGTCCTTCTGACATTTGGAAAATCTAATTTTCAAACAACTCAGGGTGCAGAGAGCACTGTCATCAAATGTAAAAAGTTGCAGAAAAACAACATATGGCAATGTGTAAAAGCAGAACGTGATCAAAATGAGGAACAGAGATGTTTTTTTTAAATGAGACTTCTTGTAGGTAGTCTGGTATTAAAAGAAAGTCATGCTAAACTTTTTAAAATCAACACTAGACATGCACAAAACTGGATTTAAATCACATAACAGAGCAGAATTTAGCACACTGGAGCTTAAAAGGCTCCAAACTAAACACATTTCTGCTTCTTTCTTGGACTTTCTTGAGGTGATACAGAGTACTTGTGCACAACGGGGGGTGAGAAGGGACAAAAAAGAGAATTTTGCTGTGTGCAAAGTTGTCTTTTTTTTCACAGTTTCCCATTTGTCTGTGCATTAATTGGAGAGCCTTCCCTTTTTAGATGGAGTGCATTATTTATGACGCAGCCTCAAACGCGCAGTCAGAAGGCTCACACACACACTCACTCACACACACACACACACACACACACACACACACACACACACTGTATTTCCCTACCAAGACAACCGAGGCTCTCCTGACACCAACCTTGTCTCCTGAGTGAGCCGACGAGTGCCGATCCAGCCTTACCTTAGCGTTCCCCCATAAATTAAAGTTAAATGAACGCGACTTGGAGCCGAGCAAAAAGAAGCTGTGGCCTTTAAGTGGAAAAGTAAGTCATTAATCAATCATGTGTCTCGTCACTCCGCCCACACCCTGTTTTAAAAACCAATGTCCAAGGGAGAGCCGGCTGCTAACCAGAGTTTTACATCCCACATCTTCTGTTTCCCCGTGCCGTTTTTACAAAGATCTGCGCCGAGCCCAGAAGGGAGAGCCAACCTACCTAATTTGAGCGAGTTTTGATAAGCTATTCCTTTTCACACAGCACACAGTCCTAATTTTGATGTTGTATGCTCTTTCAGTGCACTTAGCTTCTCCTTTCTTTCACATAAACTCTCCGCATTACCGCGAGCTACACTCTTCACACAGACAAAGAAGAAAAACCTTCCTGGCTGAAACTCCGTTGAAAGTGTCAGGCCCAAACCGGAGCGCAGCAGCGACAGGGAGGCTTTTCCCCACACGGGTCGATCCGTACCGGTGGGGGAAAGTGTTTACCACGACTTTTCAAAGTTCAATCGACGCAATATGATGTCAATTAAAGGTGACAAAAACTTTAACACTTCCATATGCAGCGGCAGCGCTTCAAAACCACAGAATCTGACTTTGGGAGTGGAACTATTAAGCGGGTGCCAAAAAATGTGCCAAGTGTCCATATGTTTCATAAGGTGCACTTTTTTTTACTATTCTTAGTGAGATTTGTCCTCAACAACCCCAGACTTTCTTCATTAGTTTGTTAGAAAAGAAGGGAAAAAAAGCATTTTACTCCTCCGCCTTTCTCCAATTATTTTTTTAATTGTTTGAATTTTTTTATATGATTTGAAAGAGGCCCATGTTTTCTTCTTCTCTTCTGGCCTCTGCTGTAGTTTCTGCTTTTGCTTGGCTCCTGTTAGCAGATTTTGGTCGCTTGTAAAACCTCCCGTCTGTTTCGTTATCTCTTCATCCCATCCACTCCAAGGAACGTTTGTAGAGTTTTCTTCCAAAAATGAGAGAGCCACCACTGTTTCTCTGTTTCTGTGAAAACCTCCTAACTCCAGTTCTGGTCACATGAATGTAGTAGCCTAGTATAAAGACAACATGCTGCTCTGCAGAGAAGAGACAAGGCCACAACTATCTGGCTCATGAAAACCTTTCAAAAAGCAGTTTAAGTAAACCAAAATGTGTTGGCATCAGGTTAAATAAGGCGGTTTCTCTTCGCTCCTGAGTAAGTGGAGCTGGAGATGTGAGGTTTTACTTATCAGCAGAAATTTGGAAAAGAAAGAAGCTGAAATCCAGCAAGCATTAAGACAGTGAATGGTAGTGGAAATGACAGCTTGTACTTAATGTGGAAAGAATAAATAAAGCAGCAAAATAAAAGACAAAGATCAGAAACTCTACCTGCACTGTTACCTCATTTAAAAGGCTTTAATGGGTTAAAACCTCAAATTAGTACAGGGTTGGCAATAAATAACATTACTTCACTGCCCCTCTTTTATTTTGAAATTTTAGACAATTGCCTTTTCAGTGTAATTGGACTGATCTTATTAAAGGGTACAAAGCACCAACTTCAGTCAGATTTTAACACTTTTTTTCAAATAATTTAGACTTGCTATCTATAGTAGCATTCATACATTTTTTTTACAGCAGTCACAATGTTTGTTGACAATAACTTCTGGTTAGAACAATATCTGTCATACAATTTTTAACAGCAACTTTCTTGCTACATTTACACTAGCACCTTCAGTCCCTCTTTGCAGCTCTTTTAAAATGGCGACAAATGACAAATTTAGCGACTTATTCAGACCAGCAGGGAAAAGCGAGAAATATTGTATTGAATGTATTTTTTTCCATGCATGCTTCACAGAATAATCTCAGTCCATGGCTATTCTGCCAACTAGGGATGGGAATAATTAATCAATGATCACTTAATAGTTGTTGAGAATTTGGCCGATCACGTGGAATTTTTAATCGATCTGTGTATTTTTTTATTTTAATTTATATCTCTGACTTTGTATCAGTACACACTGAACTGAAACACAGGCTTTCAGTTCTGCAGCCGTACGTCAATAAGCCAGTGAGCTGAGAATTTAGTTGGATAAAGCTACAGTTTACAAACTGAAAGTTACAATAACAATTATAAAACACACAGAAATGCAAGAGTATTAATTTGAGCAAAACTATCTTACTGTATCAAACCTTGCTAGCATGAATTACTAGCTTTAAACTAATCCAAAATGTATTTAAACACAAAACACATTTAAATATGCAAGATTAGAGAAATCTAACCTCATGCCTCTTCGGGGGCTAAAACGTAAAACATTGAACTCCTTGACGTTTTCTTTATAGTACCACCTCATTTGAGTTAGTTTTACGATCGACAGGAAGTCTCTTTTCGTCCTTTCAAAATAAAAGTGTCTGCTATCAAAACAGGCTTTTGAATAGTACTGTATATATATCTTTTATTTTACCCATGTATGCATGCAGCAATTTATCGAATAATTGATCGTTAACGTTACAGATAATCAAGTTGGCAGGATTCTTCCAAATGCCCATCCCTACTGCCAGCAGCGCGGGGTCTCTCCTTCTCCTCTTGTACCATAAGCAGAAAGTTTACCCAACAAAACCTCTTAATGCAAGTGATGCAAAATGGCATAATCAGTGTGCAAATAATTGCATGAGCGACATTGGACATTTTTAGCAAACAGGGTGAAGAAGAAATGCACGTGTGATGCTTTTATATTTCATGGGGAAAAAAATTTGGGACATGATTTACCTGCTGGGCCGCAGACTAATACAAATGATGGCTTGAGTTTACCCAAAACTAGCAGTTAGTCTGTCATTTATTTGGAGTCTGTTGTGTCCACCTGATGAATGTAATCCCATAGTTACGCCCAATGTTTTCCTCCTCATGCATCCCATCCTTCCCCTGTTCACCATTCATCCACACTCCATCATTTTTAACAAACAGGAATCCTCCGTACATGTTTTTTCTGAACATTATGACTCCGACCTTTGACCTCCTCCCCACTGACTCCCGTAATCCTGACGTTTATGGAATTTTAGCCGCTTCCTCTGCTGAACACATTTGATCTTTTCCTGGATAAAAGCATCAGTGTAAGTGTAAGAAGAAAGAAAAAGGCCGTCTACATGGAGATGATTCATGCTCGCTGATCTGGCAGTGCTTCGCAGGGCTCGTGCAACAGGAAATAGCTCCGAGAGGAACCGAACCAAAGAGGATGAATTAGGCATTTCCTGCGAGTTGCTGTTAACCCTCGCTGTGCTGCTGCAGGGCTTTGTCATTATACAAATATTTGCATTGGATAAGTTTACAATACATCTGTACAGCAGGAGTCTGATCCTTTATCGTGGGGTTGTCATGTTCGTGCAGCAGTATGAAGCATTTCCTCTATAGCGCTGATTGTTCAGTTGCTCTTTGCAGATTTCTATTTTTTTTTTTTCAGTTTGGTGTAGGACCTGAGCATTATGTGATTTTTCAGGCCAATACTAATCCCAATTTTACAAAGGAAATTGAGGGTTTTCGCTGGAATAAAAACAGGCATCCCTTGTCTTTGTGGATCTTGCACCGATATGACTCTGCAAAGGTTCTCAGAAGGCTGCTTTCTTTAACAAATAACGCTGAATATTTACCATTATTAAACATTGTACGTATTACATTTTCAGCTACATCACCACCTTTTGAGAAGTGGCTCCACAACCTTACTGCCAGTTTTCTGTCGCACTTCAGGCATCTGTAGGTGATGAAAGGAGGAGGAAATAACATTTTATCTGTCCTCCACTCTGCTAGACAGACTGTGATAATGAAATAATTTACAAATCACTCCAAGATTAGTTTTTTCCATTATATATTCTGTAAAAAAGCTTCCCTCTTGCTGTATATTGGACAACATATGCACAGGTAGATACCAATCGACCAACCCGTATATTTGTCTTGCTCTAGTTTGGTGACATCTTTGGTGTTTTGGGATTTTGTTAAGTTTTTATAGAACTTATTTTTTCAAAATAAAACATGTAAATATTCACCTTGTAGCTTGTAGTCTTTATAATCCAGCAGTGACGACTTTTAAGAGTGAAGCCAAGCATTATTTACCTGAAGAGTATGCTAAATAAATATGTTCACTTCTGGATGATGACAGTAAAAAATGTTTTCCAGTATGGTATTTTTTATATGACTCAATAGGTTGTTGATGAAGCCCTTTATGCCCATACCGTATGTCAACATATGTCATACAGTATCCCTGTATTTGTTCTTGATGTGCTTATTTAGCTTTAATTTAAAATTGCTGTTCTTTCAGATTAAGCAGCAATGTTTATTTTTTATTTATTACCACACTCCGCATCAAAAGTAATATCCATTTTTCAAATTTTCAGTACATCTAGTCACCTTCACAACCCCCGACTACAATAATCAAATATTATTTTACCTCAGAAAGCTTGTTAAAGCCGAGCTGTTACAGTCGTGATTGAATATTGATATTTTTGCTTGATATCTGATTGCTGTGTGTGTCTGTGTGTGTGTGTGTGTGTGTGTGTGTGTGTGCACTTGTTAGCGCTGCAGCAGAGCAACACAGGTAAATACCACGCAACAAATGACAAATAACAGACTGTAATCTTTACGTAATTAATCACTGCACAAGCAACCCATCTCCCCCTGCGCCTCCACTCTGTTTTTCTCTCTTTCTGCGAGAGGAAGAGGGGAAGAAGAAGAAGAGGAGGAGGTGCGGTCCCTCCTGGCAGCTGAGGCCGCTGAAGATCTGTGACAGATGGGGCCGAGTCACAAAACTCACAGCCTCGGGCGAAATTTATCCCCCAGAACTTTCCACAGGGTGCCCAGATTTACCTGATCAGAGAGATGTGGAGGGAGGAGTGTGTGTGTGTGTGTGTGTGTGTGTGTGTCTGCGTGTGTGTGTGTGTGCTGGGCTCCAAAAATGTGCAGAGGAAGCCGAGGAAGCCTGGCCGCCTGTCATGGCTGACACAGAGCCCATCTGCCTCAAACCTGTGGCGCCCTCAGAACCCCCCCAATACATACACACACACACACACACACTCCACCCGCTCCAAACGCCCGTCGCTCTCCTTGCCACAACCCCTCCACCCCCCCGAAAATGAAACACAGATAGACACAGACCTTATGATGGCTACACATGTCGCCAGCTTTGCATACCTTCAAATGCACCGGGACTCTTACTTTGAAATTCACACACACACAAACAGAGACTATAAAGAACGGAGCTTATGTGTCCCATATGTGATGCCACGTCGAATATCCGGTGGAAATTGTCTATTTTTTTCGCTGTTCCTCCTCCATCTCCATGTTGGTGGAAGTCACTGTGCTGCTGGGATTCCTGCTCCTTCGTGTCTTTTCAAAAAACAGGCTGATAGCAACAGATTTTATCGTTTCAAAGCTTTCTGATGTTGCAGAATTGCACGTCTCCGTGACCAGGGCCCTCTGCTACGGCACAGGATTTGGAGTTAGCTAAGTAAAGTGTTTCACGCTTTCAAGCATACATTGCAATGGGAACTGCTATATTGAATGTATTTCCTAACACAGAGCCTCTTTGTTTTGTTTTTAATTGAGGTTCTTTGATTACCAGCAATGTTTGGGGTTTTTCCCGCATGTGGGACATTCTTGGATTGCATTGGGGCCTCTTATAACGGAGTTCTTCAAGGAACTGACCGTCCCTGAGACAGTTTCACCATTCCTGCAGGATTCATGATGCATGTGGAATAGGGCTGGGCGATATGGACCTAAAGTCGTATCCTGATACTTTTAGGCTGAATTTCGATATATATCCCGATATTTTTTATCATAAAGTGCACATTTAAATAAAAAAAAATCTTAAATAAAAATAGCCTGAAATAAATATATTTATATGAGAAAAGAAAAACAAACATTACAAAAGAACTAAATATGAAAAACCCTAGTAAGGGCAGCATTTATACATAAAGAAAGGAAAAAAAAAACTATATTGATATATGCGATATGGTCTAATTCCATATCACATTTAAAAATATATAGATATATTTTTTAAATCGATATATCGCCCAGTCCTAATGTGGAATCAGAAGTTCATTGTCACCATGTTGGATGACATTGTTGAACGTCTGCTCTAGTCTTCTTTATTGAAACAATGTGTCGTGATAAACACTTTCAGTTTGTTTGGCTGCACTGCAAATTAATTGATATTTCTTCTTCTGTAGCATTTGTAAGAAGCAGCTTGAGGTGTCTTCTTTCAGAAAATTGAACTTTACGGTAAAGTGGATTTTTCAAGGAAAGAAAGAAAGTCAAAGTTTTTATACAAAGTCTGCTTCAATAAAAAAAAAAAGAGATTAAACATCAGAAACAATACAAACCAAAAATGACAAAAGCACGTAAAAGAAACAATCTAATCAAAAGGATCATAATGTTAAAGAGCTGTAAAAGTTTGTAGAACAGTTAAATCCTCAAGCTCAAGCTTTAGACAATACGTCTTTCCCCGAATGGTTTTATTGATCAATATTTATTTATTTATTTATATATTTAACTTGAACTGAATACATAAGATAACTTTTGTTTAACCACCATCCTCTTATTGTCTCATTTGCTGATGAGAAGATGCAGAAATAATGGCAATTGCCCAATTTCTCTACATACAGGACTAAAACAATAGACCAATAGAAAAAAGTTTTAAGGTTGAATACATTTAAAAACAAAAGTAATTAAAATGTATGATTAAATTACTCAAATTGGAATAAAACTTTCTTGTGGGGAATCAGTAAACTACATCACCACAGTTTAAATGTCATATAGAAGTGAGATGTGTGTTCACTTTAAGTTGCAGCTCTGTGAACAGACTTGATGAAAGTTTGTTCTCCGGTGCACTTTGAGACTCCTTTGTTGAATAAACTGCCGTCACCACAGCGACAGATGAGGACTCGCAAGTTGTAGGGCCTCTAATTGGGGAACAAAGGTGTGTTGTTGTGGCTGCTGTGGGTGTGTGAGGTGGTGATGGTGTGTCTGTGTGTGTGTGTGTGCGCGTGTGGGGAGGGTGTCCAATTTCTTCTTCTTTTCAGAGCCGTCCACTTTTTTAGCGCCCGCTTCACTCGGTAATTAACACCTGCCTCTTCAGTGTGGCAGAGTGACGGTGCTGTGCTAAAATGCCCCAAGCATGTGTGCGTGTGTGTGTCTGTTTGTGTGTTTCTGTCTCAGAGAAAAAGTTAAAAAAGAGAGAGAGGGAGAGATTGACAGTCTTATCATTTCTTGTTCTGATTGCCAACGTGTGTGTATAAATAATGTAAAATTTGTGTGTGAGAGATACAGAAATAGAGCGAGAGTCAGCAGTATCATTAGTGGCATTGCTTCAACACACACAGACACACACTTCAATTTCAAAAATGTGTCTTATTTTCCTTTTAGCTTGCGGCTATGTTTTCTGGTGGCTCCATTTACCCCCCTTCCCCCAACGTAAAAAAAACAAAAAACTGCTGCTGGTGCCATAAGGCCGGAGAAACAACCAAACAAAGAGACCTGGTGGGCAGAGGCACTTCTCACACATCAGAAGCAAACAGCAACTTTTAAAATTTCTACACCATTTATACCCCATTTCAACTACCGCAAACTTAGTTTTTTTTCTGGGCTGGTGCTGGTTTGCAGTTGGTTTAACGATTCGTCTTAGAACCTATTTGTTTTTCCAACAGCCACATCGTTACGTCACTGTGTACATCTCCGTCTTTGCAAGCATTGTTCTGCTCGTCTTGAAAGCTATGGACGGTGACACTGCAGTGTTTCCTCTATGATTTTTCTCAGCAGCGGGGGTAAAGCTTTATTTGTCCCCTGGATGATGTGTACGTGTAAATATCAATCAGCTAGAAAGTATAAAAAATGACACTTGACTGCAAAACTGTAGAACTGTAGAACCTGTGTTTCCCACAGGATTTTCTGAGAGTATGATAGGAGGCCTGAACAAAGTAAAGGGTTCTGGGGGCATGCTCCCCCTGAGAAAATTTGTGCCCTAAAAGCCTAAACAGTCATCTTGTAAATTCTGTGGTTGAATCTGCTTAGACATCCATGTCCTCTTATTGTGAAAGCTACACGTGTTTGCTTTTATTTTGAAGGCGTTTTTTCCTTAATGCTTAGTAAATACATGTACCGGGAAAACAAGTGGAGGCTGCTTTGTTCTCTTCCAGTAACGTTAGCTAGCCATCCGCTCTAACAGGCAGTCTAACCTCACTCAGAAACTGGAGTAATGCTAACTCGCGCTATTTTTGGTTTTTATGACATGTCGAGTGTTTGACATCCTGACAATGTTCCATTGGCTCGTCCCTGTGACGAGCGAGAGGAAGAGGCACCTCCCACTGGGGTTACTGCTACAGAGTTAAAAAAATCGAACAATCCCCTATTCTGAAGTAGCGGCAGGCATAATATAGCAGCGGCTAAATGAGTATAGCTGAAACCCTGCACTGAATGTATGATGTTGGCATTAGCCTTTGTTGTAAGGTAACGTTTACGCTTGCCCGTAACCATCACATTACAGTTAAACAAATAAAATGAAATGAATGATGCATGATTTAGTTGGTCTTGTTGTGACTATAATCCTGCCCCCAGCCCTTGGTGTAAGTGGTTCGTGATTCAAGACCAGCAGAGAGTTGATTCCACTCTGGAACCAGTTTTCCTGGCAGAGAGACATTTTTTTGGCTGTCAAAAAGCGAGGAACTGCTTCGAGATTAGGCACCAGCTCCGAACCGGCCCTGGAACTTCCTCGGTCAAAAAGCGTTATTAGTGCATTTTTCCTTCTCTTCATCACTTCTGCCAGATCTGACCGAAATTTTGTGGAAAAGCACTAAAATCCCATGTGAAGATGCGTGTCCTGTGTAGTAATACATTTTGATATCAAATTTGAGTCGAGGACACATTATTAATATTAATATAGTTATTATATGAGCTAGGTCAAATTCAAAGAGCCATGTTCTATGTCCCAATTGTATCCATACTCCATGCAACAGTCCGTACTTTGTTAGGGAGGCTGGAGTACATACTTAAAGTAAAAAGAAAAGTTTGTGATTTAAAAAGCAGCTCTTGTCTTCCTCTATAAAAACATTAAAGCTGCTAAACTTGGCACTTGTGAAAAAGGAAGGTCAGCATTCAAACAAGACACATTAGTCCCACCTCCCACCACCCAGACTCTACTCCTATTTGCCCAAATTTCCATTCTCCAGCACCAGTGACGAGCAGCAAACCCAAATTTTAGCTTCCAAACGTCCCCTGAGAAACCTTTTGGATTACTCAGTGTGTGTTTGTGAGGCGTGTGACGCAGAAAGAGCACATATGATGAATGTGATGCTAAAAAAACAGCTATCCAGTTTTGCATGTGTTGGCGCAGAGCAGCATCTGTTTTCTTGGATCTGAGTGTGTGTGCTCAGTTTGCCTGTTTAAAGCTCTGGGGAGGGAGCGGGTGGTGGGAGGGGTTCAGCTTGTGCGGGTGTGTAGAATAATGTGTTGGTGTGTGTGGAGCGAGATGGCACACGTATCATCCCTTTATGAAGAAGTAGATTTCTATTGTCATCTTTTTTGTCTATGTTTGCTGTATGTGCATATATTTTTACTCATCTGTGCATGCGTTTGTTTGAGTTTCATGGATATTGTGAGCATCACATAAAGGTTTAGTCCGAAAAAATTATGATTTAGTCAAGGTTATTTAAAATAAACTTTAGGTGTGATTGCATGCAGGTGTATGGATTATATCTATGTAGTGAAATTGTGTCTGCAGATGACGATGGGGTACTTTAGATCTTTACACAAACAATTCCAGTGATAATAACGACAATATAATGTATTCTAAATCATAATAAATATTCATTATTTATGTGTAACCTGATTGGAAATTCCCTTTCATGTCATTTTGGGTCATAGAAAGGAAATGTTTGTAAAAATAAACAATTAAAATGGAATTAATAGCAGATATAAATAAAACAGAGCAATATTCAAGGATTAAATGTGTCAACCACGTACTGTATATTCTAAATAAAACATAAATGAGTGTATTCATGTAACCCTGTTGTGTAGATATAATACATATATATATATTTTCATAAATGTGAACATGTGACATTATCCTCTGTTTGCCCATGCACACATATGGGTGTGAGTGTGTGTCCCTGTAGGACAGGGTTCATGATTTTACTCTCAGTATTAATAGCCTTAGCTGAGGTTATGTGGGCCCTTGGGTGCCTGGTAAAAACTGTCCTCCTACACAATTGAGCATAGAGCCGTAATTTAGCCCGAGGCTCACCTACCCACAGCCACCTAATGCATGCTGGGTATTCACATGTGAAAGCACAGAGGCAGGAATAGTACTGGGAGGCTGCTTTCACTTTGTCTCCTCCTGTGTCATTTACTGTATGACATGCGGCGCTCGCTGCAGCTGCTAACTTTGATATTCTGCCTCCGATCTGCACGTTTTTTGCTTTTTGTTTACTGGGGGAATGTCATTGTCATGTTTGTTTAAAATGAAGTCATCACTGAACTTTTAGGGAACATGACCTGAGTAACGTGCATTTGGATACAAACATGGTGTGTTAAGGGTTGCAAACATTAAGGACATTTAGAATATGTGTTTTCTTTAAACGATCACCAAAAATACACCATGTAATGTAGAAAGAAACTGTAAAATCTGGCATTATCGTCAGAATTAGAACTTTGTGACAGTCCTTGAACGGATCAGTGGTCAGAAAGAGTAACCAGGACAAAGCCTAAAATTGTGATATTTCTCTCAAAATCACTTTATTCTCCATGTCTCATCTAAAATATCGCCAAAAAATTAACCGTTTGGAACAACTAGATTATGTTACAAACATTTAATTCAGCTCCTCAGTGACACTGTGAAGCCATGATTGTGCGGAGACGAACAGTGAAAATCTGTTTACACAGAGCAGAGAGGAGAGGACAGGAGAGGTTATAAAAATGCAAATAGTTCGATATGTATACGATGCGGAGAACCAATGGTGTTGTATATATAAATTCCATTTTATTCTAATTTTTAAAAAAAAATTATCAGAGAATATATTTTATATACAGGTAAATCTCAATACATTAGAATATGATAGAAAAGTCCATTTCTAGTAGTTCAAGTCATATAGCCCCAAGTCATATAGATGGACATACTTTTCAGAGGCCAACCTTTCCATATTAAACAAACTTTTAAACATTGGTCTTTTGTAATATGATTTTTTTTGAGACACTGAATTTAGGTCTTCATTAAATGTAAGCCATAATCATTATAATTAGAATAAATTAAATAAATTAAGACATGAAATGTTTCATTCCTGTGTGTAATGGATCTATATAATGTGTTATTTCACATCACTTTCTGAATGGAATTATTGACACAAATCAGCTTTTCCTAACTTATTGAGATATACCTGTACAACAAGAAATAAGGCAGACATGTTTAGTTTTTTGGAATCACTGGTAAATAACCTTTTCTGCTTATAATGTCTTATTTTATACAGAAACATACACAATGTACTTTTTCATCATTAACATTACACAACTTGGGAGAATTAAAATTTGACGCGTTTATGAAAACTGTGAAACTGAACAACTACACAAAAAAAGGATGTCATAACTTGATTGATGCAGACTTTTGTTTTGAAGGCTACACCTGTCGGCAGGGCTTGAAAAGCCTTCAAACACATCTTGAGCTGTGCTTTGTTTTTTGCACACACCCACTCGACACACATACAATTTGCTGTGAGATGGAGGATCCGGTCTGTCACTCTGTTACCTGATGTCCTTTAAAAGCAGGACAATGTTTATAATCACTTTATTGGGAGTTGCTGTCACTCATTTTAAAAGATGAATATCTCTTGGACTAAAACTTCAATGGTTATAGAAAAGTCAGATGGTAGTCAGTTGAACTTGTGTCTTTCATCGTGCAGAATCCAGTTTTTTACCGTCATTTAAATGTTGGACTGCTGCAAAGTTTGCCTGTGCAGTCTTTCACTCTTAATGATCCGCCTTCCACAAACTCGCCGGGTGAAGAAGTCATGCCTTGGGTCTGCATCGGCTCCTAATTTAGCACGTTTTTTTGGCTGAGAGCCGCTGAAAAGGCTCATAAGCAAAATGAGAAAAAAAACAGACAAAAAAAAAAAAAGCCTTGCAAATCTGACTTTCAGGAGTTTGGAAACCGGCCAACTTCATCAGAAATGAACAAAAAAAGACAAGCTCAGATAGTTTCATATGGAAAAAGACACATTCTGGTGAACTGCACACTAACATAAAAGGCCTGTGCAAATATTGAAAGTATCCCTGAGCCAAATATCCCTCACAGACACATTTATATATTTGCCGTTCCCCTGTTACTTATCAAGATCTCAGTGGTTAACATGCAGGGGGGGCAGTTGGCAGCGTATTCAGCCTCCCTCACTCCATCTCTGTCTCCCAAACCCCTCCCATCACATATGATCGAGTGTAAAGCCTGTGAGAACCCGGATGATGACAGAAATCACCATAAATCACTGAATAAAAAGAGAAAGACGAGGAGAAGGAGATATGAGAGGGGTTAAAACGGAGAGAAAGAGTGACGGGAAGAGAAACACATTAGGAAAAGAGAAAGTGAGCGAGGCTGTGGGAAAGTGAGGGAGTGATGAGGACACAGAGACAGAGAGGGAGAAGTGTGTGGCGGACATGTTGGCGGTCACGCTCCGCTGTCACCTTCTTTTTGACCGGAATTCATCCTCCCCTGGCGAGTTTCTCCCATCTGTTCCTCCACTGAGCAAAACTCTGCAGCCTCCACTGCTGCACGCTGCTTCTGCCACCGCCTTCCAAACATGACCAAACCCACCAAAACATAAAAAAAAAAACATGTTCAACGCATGTTTGTTTGCTCGCTTCAATAATTCAGCCTCATGCGAAATATTGACTCAAACACTGAATAATGTTACCGAAAAATTGTTCTTCCTCAAAAATATACTTCATCATTCATGTACATGCTGAGTGAAGCATGTTTTTTTTTGACAACCTTTCTGTTGTTCTTGTGTGGCATCCTGGGAAATGTAGGGAAATGATATGCACTTTATTGTGAGACATTTCATGCTTCGTAGTTTTTTGACTCGTGAGAAGCATTTCATCTCAGAAATATAAAACATGTCAAAGTTGGTCAAAAATGTCTCTTAGACATGTGGTGAGATAGTTTGGATGCCATTTAAGTGCCATATTTGTTTTCAATATTAATCATTAGGAGCCAGGGAAGAGGCACATATTCAGATAAAAAAACCCTCAAAGATTCCAAGATTAAATTAACTTAAATGTACGTGCAATAAATAGGATATTCTGTGAAATTAAAGTGGTATATTTCTGATGAAAAAATGATAAATTCTCGGTAGCTCACCTGGTAGAGTGTGCACTCAGTCTACAAGACCTTGGTCTCTTTTCCTTTCTTCCTTCCCTTCTGTTCTTTTCCTTTCTTTCTGACTTCTTATTTTTTCTAACTTCCTTACCCTCCTGCTTTATTGCCACCTTTTCTTCCTCCCTTATTTTCCCTCTCAGCCCTTCCCTTTACTGTAAATCGTCTCATTTGTCCCTGTCTGCCTTTCATCATCCTTCCTCCCCTTGAATGTCTTTCTTTCTCTTTCTTTTTTCTCTTTCTTTCTCCCTTTCTTTCTCTCAAATTCAAATTAAAAAAGGCATGAATGTTTCAAAAAACATTGCCAAAGCACAATAATACACAATAACAGTAAGATATATAAATTGACAAATCAATGACAAATATACAATTCATGAAGTAAATCTAGTAAATAAAGAGACAACAACAAAATATCAATATATAATCCAATGTGTCAGGTGTAGTAGAGGAGTGAATGTGTTCTATGTGTTTCCAAATTATTTTCAAATTTTCACCCAATTTTGTGATTTAATCCCAGTAAGGGGAAGGGTTAGGGTTCGCAAATTTATAATGTATAATTTATTCATATTTATTTATTTAATTTATAATAATATATAATTTATAACTACAGAGATTTTGTTGTTGTAAATTTGAGTGTTTTCTTTGTAAATGTACTGCCCTCTTTATTTAAAAAATATATCTCTAATTCTACAGTCACCGCCTTATACACCGTCATAGATAGAAGTGAAAAGTAAAAAAGAATGGAAATACTCAAGTCAAAATGATGGTGAAAGGTGCTGTATGTGACATTTTTTCCCCAGCTTGTCATACACGTACAGTTACCAGAACAAAGAACAGAGAAACTCAGATTACGGATTACTTCTAGGACGTCATTACTCCACCATATCTTTACACAGCAATTATTTGTTTACTGCTATATTAATGTTCTGAATGTCATTTACAGCAGCTTTAAGTAGAGCAAATGTACTAGATTGTTTTCCATCCTAAACTCACGGACAAACCTCTGTCGCCTGCTTGTTTTTGTTGTTTTTTTTCAACATTTTTGACAATCCCTACACCAAAGAAGTAAAATCTCCTTTAATTTTGCTGCTTTAAAGGGAGTGATGGCTTTAAACATCACTGGGGAGACAAAAAAAAGTCATCCTTGTGTTTTTTTCTATCTACTAAAGACATCTTACTGAAGGAGCGTCTTTGTATTAACTTTTTAAATTCCAATTACAAAGGAGGTTTAAGATCTCTCAGCGGAGTTTGACTTAGAGTCTGTGTTTGATCTCCCGTGCTCCGCCGGGACCTCCTCGTCTTCCTCCTCTCCTCTCCTGCCTCTTCACCTTCTCTCGCCTCATATTATGCTTCTATCACTCTTCCCCCTCTTCCCCTGTCTCTTTACCCTTTTCTTCCTTTCACTCCTTCGTCTTTCTCCTCTTCTTCCTTTCCTTTTCTTTTTCTACCTCTTCCTTCTTTGTTCATTTCCTTTCCCTCTTTTGTCCTCTTCCCCTTCCATCTTCTTTATTTCCCTTCTTCCTCTCTCCCTCTTATTTTCTCTCTTCCTCTTTTCCCTTGTTCACCTTCCTTCTCTCTCTCCGTCTTCCACACCTCATCTTCATTTTTCTCCCTGCCCACCCCCTTTTTCTACCCTCTTCATCCTCCTATTCCCTCCTTCCTCATCTCCTAGCCCCTCCTTCAGCTCTCTTTTCATATCTATCCTCTCATGCCTCCTCCTCTTCTTTCTAATCCCCTTTCTTCCTGCTCCTCTCTTTCTCAATCCTCCTCTTCTCATCATATTCTTCCTCTGCGTCTACCTGCCTCTTCCTCCTTATTTTTTAGGCCTCGACACCGGCAACAACCGGGAGGGAATCCTTTCAAATTTGGCACGAAAAACAACCACTTAGACTTGAGGATGAATTGATCGGCTTAGTGATCAAGGTCAAAGGTCAGGTGATCTCCTGTCTCGTTAACAAGATTCTCAGTCAGTTAAACCTAAACAAATTATTTTCTTTATTAGAGCTTGTCAAATAACAAGGACTGTAGTGAATCGTCATGTTCTAAATAATACCATATATTGATGCAGAACAGGTGAAAACCTCTCTAAAACCTACAAACCTTTATCTCCTCTTTTTTCTTCTTCTCCTGCTCTTCTCTTTTTCCTTCTTACTTGTCCCCTTCTTCCTCCTCTCCCTTTACTCCTTCCTCTTCCTCCTGGCCTCCTCTTTTTCTGTCAATGCTCCACTTTCCCTCCCTCCTTCCTCTTTTCTCTTCATCTTCCTCACCTCCTCCCTCCCCATTACAATGTTCTCCTTCCTCTTTCTCCCCTTAATATCAGTCCCTTGCCTTCTGTCTTCCTCTTCTACTTTTCCTCTATAACTACATCCTTTTTTTCTTTTGAGCCCTTGTATTCCTCTTTCTGCAATCTGTCTCCACATTTCCAGCCTCACCTTGGCTACACAAGTGGTATTAAGGGACAAGAATAAGGTGTGTGTATGCCTGCATCTGGTGTGTGTGCATTGTGTCTAATGTGTGTGTGTTCAGCAATCCTCCAGTGGGTGCTGAACGCTCCCTTTGTGGCTGGAATAACAGCAGGCGACAGCTTACACCTTGCTCAATACCTCGACTAACAGTGTGTCGACAGCACAACGCCTGAGCGTGTGCGTGCGTGCGTGTGTGTGCATGCGTGTGTGAGAGAGAGAGCAAATCCGAAGCTACCTCGCTACCTATTCGACTTAATAAAGGAGTGTCTCGGTAACCATTACCCCCACAGCCATGCAGAACAAATTACATTTAATGGGGTTTCTTTGCCCCCACAGTCGTTTTCACCGTTCGCTTCAAAATTTCAATTTAGTGCTTAATGCTAAGGTTTCCTTCAATGTATTATAGAGCAATATTATACCAATTACGGCGTCTGCGAACATTAAATTAAATGCATTAGCACAATATTGGAGAGAAAGGCAGCCGTTTGAAACAAGTTCTGTTTCAAAGCGATGCAGGCAAATGATCCGGGATATGAAAGCCGCGCAAAGAGGCTTGACATCGAAATGCAATTATGGTTGTTGTCTTACAGTTTTATCTGTGCTGAATCATTTACTTTTTTATATTCCATATGGATTCTGTGGAGCTGACACTGTCTTCATTTAACACGGTACAAATCACTGAATGAATACTGACTCAGTGTGTCAGAGTGTGGAGCTTTGATCAAAATCATCAGATATTAGGGTTCATAGGAGACAGGTGAACGTTTAACCCCGGCTGAGTGATGATTATAACTTTTGTCCCTGTGCTTGAGTGAGTTTTAGTATATGTGCACTTTTATAGATTATAGAGTTATTTGAAGTATAATGTACCATAAAGTCAGTGAAGAGGCGTGTTCTGGATTTTTTTTGCAAATTCAGAGTATCCACTCTATGGACTGTAAGAAAAAAGTATTGAGGGTCATCCAAAGATGTTTGCATGACAGATTTAGATTTAGAGTTTATTCATCAATTTTATAGAATATGTGGTTGTAGCTGATGGGTCCAAAAAAGTGGGGCCTCTGCAATTGCCTTAAACATGCATTACTTCTAGTGGCCAGCAGGAGGTAACTGTGTGGTTGCAAAAATAAGTCAGGTGAGTCAATGAGAGAATGTCCCTACTTTTCACTTGATTAATTAGCTCAGTTAATATTTTCATAATGAGTTTATGGTCTCAATCATTAGTTTTTCTCAATACAGCGTTCATTTTGTAAATTAAAGTAAAATAGATAAAGGGTAGGGGCTAATCATGATTGACAAGTTGCTACCACAAACACCTGTCAATAACGATGGAGGCTAAGCAAAATGTATCTATGGTGCACATTGAAATAGCATGAGCTTGTTGCTTGTTTTCATTTCATTAAGGTTATTGTAACATTTTGGTTGCCTAAAAATGTCTTGTTCAGCATTCTGTTGTACTGAAAGACACTTAGGAACGGTCTGTTTATTTCAAGTTAATGTGAACTGCACATGCACCTTGCCAACCAAGCTATCGCTAATGTTAGCTGGTGACTCGCTTTTGCTTCGTGGTTCCTGGCCCTGCTGGACTTGTACCCACCTTCTTGTCCAAATATGGTAACACCCAAGATGGTAACAGCCAGGATGACAAACTCAAGGCTTCAAAATGGTCGTCCACAAACCAATCGGTGACACCTTGGTTGCTGCATCCACTTCTTTTATAAAGTCCATGAGTTTGCTGCTTTTTGCTAACTTTGTCAGCTGTAATGGACCCTGCTTGGCACTGAGGTGTCCATGCATTCATATTGGAGCATACTGGGCCTGATGATGACCAAGTATTTCCTGTTTATTGAAGTGAGTGTGTGTTTATTCAATAAATGAATCTGCTGTCCTGCACCTGGCGCAAACTGAGCAAAATGAGATTAAATGGAACTAGCAGAACAATAGTCCCCTGTATACAACGGGTAGCAACCTCCGGTCTGAGCAGTGAGGCAAACCAGGAAGTGCCTTAAGCTGCATTCTACCGAAAATTCCAGCAGGGGGCGCTGACGGCGGCTGCAGAAGCATTTGAGTCCATTCATTTTAATACAAAATGAGAAAACTTCTCACTTGATTTATTAGCTCATATACACTATGGTCTCGATCTCTAGTAAAAAATCTTCTTCAAGACAATTTAATTTTAATAGTGTAAATAATGGCCCCATTTAGAAGAAAATAGAAGATAAAGAATGGTATGATTTGGGGCGTGGCTACCTTTGATTGACAGGTCACTAACAAGGCGAGACGCCATCAGAAGACAAGCAGAACAATACGTATCCACGTATAGGTGTCAATAAAAATATCAAGTCAAATAAAAATCCTCTCGCTCCTCCACAGTCCAATTATGGTCTGCTCCCCGTTTACGAAAACAAGATGGCGACACAAGATTGTGACGAGTGTAACGTTGAACTCAATAACTCAAACGGCCAGTCCACAAACCAATGGGTGATGTCACGGTGACTACGTCCATTATTTATACAGTCTATGGTCCTGCACCTGGTAGAAACTTAGAATTAAATGAATCTAGCAGAACAACATTCCCTTGTATACAACCATTGCATACATACAGCAATGTGTTTTATCTTTTTGAACCCGCGATTACCATAGATTTGGCGCCTTGCTCGCCACTTAAAACCAGCTTCTCCAGATATTCTCTCAAAGGCCACATGTGACCTGTTCGTCACCCAGCTAGGGGAGGAACCAAAGACGGCATCTTCGGAAGCAGTGGGGGTAAAGACGGAGAAGGAAAGAAAAAAAAAACAGATGGCTGGACGGGGACCAAGTTGGGGACCGGTCACGTGACGGGCGGCGTGCCATGGAACTTCCTGCTCGCTCTCCCTTTCTGTCGCAGCAGTTGGTGTCACTACTCGCGCCGTCTGCATGAATTCGAGGCCCCGGCTGAACAGATTGGCCAGTCGGCGAGGATCATTCGCAGAAAACTCTGCTAATCTCCCACCGGCTGCCTCGACCACACTCACATACACTGTCTCTCTTTCTTTCTTTCCTCTGTGCAGTCTTCTCCTCAAAACTGTGTCGAGGGAGGGCAGAGGATTTAGAAAACATGTCATCATGAGCTCAGTTCCAAACCAAGATATCCACCATTCGGAGAAAAAAAAGAAAAGAAATACCTACTCTTACAAAATAATGCTTTGAAGTTTTTGACCATCTTAAAGGGATATCCACCACATTTCTGTATGTTAGTGTTGGAGGAGCCTGGACAGATTTGTGCTACTTAAGAAGAGGTTTCTGTTTTCTGTACTTCATGTATTATTCAGCTTTGAAATACATCAGCAACTTTTGAATCATAGATTAAAATTGGCCATATTTTAATTGAGCTCTCGTTAACTTAATATATAATAGAATTCACATTTATTTACATACAATTTTTGTGCATAATCAAGTTCAAATTGATGTAAAACACCATTTTATGATATTTTGGTTCAAAGGGAAAAATTAAAAAGAGAAGAATAATAATAAAAAACACAATGCTAAGTGAAAAAACTTGATCAGGACATCCCGTGTCCCTATGAGCCTTGAGGCCAACATTTCTTGAATTTTAAAAAGTAATATTGCAGTGTTTTATAGCTGCATTTACAATGACTAGATTTTAAGTTAAATTAAAAAATAAAATAAGTACTTTTCTTCTTCTCCTCACAATGATGCCTGTTTCCTTCTTTTTGTCTTTTCCTTCAGCATTCTTCCTGCGTCCAGCCTGGTGGGGTTTTCCTTTTTTTTTTTTTTTTGTCTGAGAGTCGAGCGGAGCCGAGCATGAAAGTGACTTCCTCGATCATCTCTGCAGCCCGCGGCGTTCTGTTCAATCCCTCCATCGCCATGATGGACTTCAGGGTCACGACTCGCTTCCTCCTGGAAACTCGCCTTTACTGAGAGGAGTCTGAAGATGGTGAGAACACACACACACACACACACACACACACACACAGGCAGGCACACACATGCATCATATACACACTCCATCGGACCACACACAAGTACTCACTGAGAAATGCATTTAGTCATGCATATATATATATATATATATTGGTTGTTTTAAAGTTGGTATTAGCAGGGTTCATGCAATTGCACACATTAATGTCGGACTACATGTTTTAAAAATCTCTAATTGCATAACTAGTTTGTTTTTATGGTTGGAAATTAAAGTAACTCATTCCTTTAGAATGTAACTTACTAAATGAAATATACTGTCCCCTCTCTCTTAAATGCAAAATAAGTAATATTCCTTCACGAGGGGTCTCTCAATCAAAACAATAACAAAAGGCGGAGTTTGTCGACGTCTTGAAGTAGCAAAGGATCATGGGAGTTGTTGACTTCACCACCATTGTCGTCACTGTCGCCGAATTATCCGCAAAGGTGTCCTCCTCTCCAAAACAAACAGACCCGCTGATTAAAATAGATTTAAAAAACTGAATAAAGCAAAAGCACAGCATGTACATCCAAATAACCTGTTATTTATAATATAATTGTTCAGTCAAATCTTTAAAAGAATTGACTTCTAGGTTTGAAAATGAATGGAAAGATCGGGATAATTTAAGACCACAACTGAACCAAATAGTATGGTTTAAGTCATTTTAAGACATTTTAATGTGAAAAAGTCACATATAGACTTAATTATATTAAATTCACGTTAGGTGTTTCCATTATGCACAAACAATGTTAAATATACAAAGTTAACAAATACAGCAAATAAACTACGACATGGTACATGCTGATCTTCTGACTGATAGCATTTAAAATGATTGAGAAATAAAATACAATCTGAAAAAGGCTAGAAGAAACTTCTGTATAGCATATAAAAAACTAAAGAAGAAAGATGAAAAAACATGTCTCTCTCTTTGAGGTCTGAGCAGGTTACCCAGAGTACTCGAGCCGTTTGACACCAACAGCTAACGACTCCATAAAGTCAGACGCAACGTCGCTGCTCTTCTCCACCTCAAACAGCATCTCTCTCATGAATTTAATAGGATTTGCTGTAAAACTCGGTGCTGTGTGAGCGCTTTTGAGTCTTTACAAGGAAAATTCTTCCCGTTAAAGGGCCACTCTGTCATTTATTTGAAAAGAATAGGCCGAGTGCAGCACAGCATATCCAAGTTCTGCTTTTTTAACACAAAAAAAACTTTTTTAAGGGGCTGCTCACTTCAAAATCCCAGAAACTATTTGTCAAGAAACTATATGTTCTAAAGCTTTGATATAGCGTAGAGTTATGATTCACAAATAGTTAAACACGCCGGGTCAACAAGATATTCTTTATATAAATACAACAACCGATTAGATGTTTTAAAGTGAAGTTTTAGAAATTTATAGTCATCTCATGTCTCAGTTTTCTGGCACACGTCTGAAAGTTATCGTTTAGCATTAAAATCACGTCTTGTGCTCTTGGCTTCTGCTCTTAAGTCCAAAATCTGCACAATTACAAGATACAAGCACAGGGGTCAAAGGAACAGAGAATATATATATATTTTTTTTTTTTCAAATGCAGATCAATTCATGTTGCTGACCTCTGAAGGAGACCAAGCAACATGAAGAAAAATGAAAAAAATCAGTTCAACTTTGTGAGAAGCATTTATTCATGCTCAGTTACTTTTTACTTTTAGAAAAACAAAAATGTTATCAGTTACATTTTGTTATGCTGCTCATCATTGTACACTATGGATTGAATCCATACTGGTACAATAGGGTATGAAAAAAGCATATAAGGAGAATTTAAACTGTATTACATGTGATATAAGCAGGCATCTGTCCTTGAGATGTTACCTGGAGGTGTATTTACATGGAGTTGGTGCCCTGAGGCAGCTGATGAAATATGGTGGTAAATAGAAAAAGAACCTGACATACGTTCATGTGGCAGCAGTTCTTATATCAGTCTCGGCAGGTCAGCAGCTCTCAGTATCTCATCACATTTTCAGTTTCCTGAGCAACTTCAGGGTTGATTATCTGCCTCTTGTGGAGGAGACGGGCAGCACTCTGAATGTGTTCATGTGTTTATCTGGAAATGTGACCTCTCATCTTAGGAAGGAACAGCACTCACTCTCTGAAATGAAGGGGTGTGTGTGTGTGTGTGTGTGTGTGTGTGTGTGTGTGTGTGCGCGTGTGTGTGTGTGTGTGCGTGTGTACATAATTCGGATGCACATTTTGTATCACATTAAACATCCCCAATTGTGCAAAAGAAAGATTTAATGCTTGCTTGTGGTTTTTGCTAAAAAAAAAGAGTTGTTGCGATAAGTGGGATATGAAAACGCCCATTCTGAATAAGTTCTGATGTAGTGAAAATTTTATTCACATGACTGATCAGCTGTTTCCGCTGTCAGCTTTTCACAGTTAATATATTAATTTGTCTTTGTATCCGGACAGCATGGAACATATTCAACACTGACACAAAAGAGCAATGAAATTTGCCCAATTTAAGCAAATTCCTAAAGACCTCTGTCCATGTTTCTATAGTAGATGGGTTACATGTCTAAAGTAACTTTTTCTTATTTCTGGTTTGTCATGTCTAATTCTTCTACTCAAACTTGTGTTCTATACCCGGGACAGCTTTTCTACAATTAGCTTTTAAAAATCCCAATATATCGTCTTGCTTACAGTATTATAATGTATTGAACTGTAGCCCTGGTGTCATGTATTGTATTGCCAGATTCTTGCCAATACGCAGCCCTACTGACTTACCTAACCACCCCAGTGTCCCGTGAATTACATCCATATTTCTGTAGCCTAGTTTATTTGTTCCAAGCCAGTTGATCGAAACATGCCATAATTTCCATTTCTCTTTTGCAACATTTCCCTTAAAATTAGCTTTACATAAACAGTGGTTTCGGTGTAGTTAAGGTTACCAACCAACTCAAACACTTGGTTATGGTTGAGGAAAGATTGTGGTTTCTTGGATTGGGATTGTCTTTTCCATCATAACCCTGTTGACCTCCCTGACCTTTATTCTCTGCTTCACTCCATGAAGGATGCATTACATTTTGCATTAACACTGAATGTTTGCATGTGACGTAAATTGTGGGCTGTAATGTTGTTTGTTGGTTAGGTAAGTCAGTAGGGCTGTGTATTGACAAGAATCTGGCGATACGATACATGACACCAGGGCTACAGTTCAATACATTACAATAACGCTGGGCGATATATCAATATTAAAATATATTGATATATTTTTAAATGTGATATAGAATTAGACCATATCGCATATATCGATATAGTTTAAAAAAATTTCTTTCTTTATATATGAATGCTGCCCTTACTAGGGTTTGTCCTATTTAGTTCTTCTGTAATGTTTATTATTATTTTCTCATATAAATATATTTATTTCAGAAAAAGATTGGCCTATTTTATTTCATAGGCTATTTTTATTTAAGATATTCTTTTATTTAAATGTGCACTTTATGGAGCTTTGATTTTTTTCAAAAGGTACTCCTGTTGTTAAACAGTATTTATGTTCACATACATAAACAGTTTCAATAAAACTACTTGTGACATGTCATATTTGACTTTGACTTTGACTGAACATTTGCTCTCATGCGATAAAAATATCAGGATATATATCACATATTGATTTTCAGCCTTAATATATCGGGATATGACTTTTGGTCCATATCGCCCAGACCTACATTACAATGCTGTAAGCAAATCGATATATTGTGATTATTAAAATCACACAAGTTAGCTTTTTTATGCAATCAGAGCAGCAGGATCTGCACTTGCATTTCTCACACCCCCTACTTTTTGTGCAATCTGACCGCTATAATTGTTTGCATGTAAACTATTAATAAAAACAGTGTTTTTAGAATTGTTTCAATATCACAAAACATAATATCGCGACACTCTAACTGACTGATATTTCGTTCCAGCCTAGTTAGTAGCAGAGTGCTAACATCCTCCATGTTCTCTCTCTCCTTACTAAGAAGTTGACTTTTCCACTAGTGTGTCTAATGTTGCTCACCCATTAGAAACTGTTAAAGACGAACTCTGGCCATCTGAATTTAACCCCAGCAATGAGATTAGGCGTGCTGCTGCCCTCGGAGCAGCTCCGCCTGCAGAGAAATGTGTGTACAAGTGAAACTCCACCGCGCGACAAAGCCACACTGGATTTATTAAAATCCACTCCAAAATGTACTCGTGCTTTATCCAGCAGAAAACGAGAGCACCGTTTATACCTCTTGGCTGCGGTTTGCGAAGCGGCTGAGGAGACGAGCACCCAGTGTACTTTAAATGTGTGAAATGTGGCGAGGAGAGGCAGCGGGGACCACCAGGTGCTGCCTCTCCACCTCGAGCCGGCCGAGGAGCGCTTCTCCTCTCCAATAACCCAAAGGGCTGAGATGCCACTCGCAGCAGCCGAGCCAAAAGACATTTCAAGTGTGCACTTCAAAGGGGCCTTGGATTATGTTCGCGCACAGTCTATCCTGAGGGGATCCTTTGAAGGGAAACTTACTGCAGAGCCACTGGTGGCCGCTCAGTGTGTGTGTATGTGTGTTTGTGTGTGTTTGTTTGTTTGTCTAAACCCATTTTACTCACTGCTTTTGCCACTGTGCTGCGGTGTTGGGAGGGGTTTCCTCCTGCAAAAGTTTCAGTGTAAACAGAATTTTAAAGAGTTTTATTCCAAAAAGTACAAAATTCACTTTGGGAATATGAAGTTTTAAGTTAAAATTTTCTGAAACAAGGAGCATAAGGTGTGTTCAAATACCTACAGTGTTACATTTGTGATAAATATGAATGTAGGTGACTTAGAGTATAAAGATGTCTAAAAAAAAGTTTAGAAAAAAAAGGTGAATCTTATAAACAAGACGTTTTGAATGGTCTGTAACTTAGTCCACAAACAGATCCATATTTCATATTTGGCCTGCAATCATATTATACTGTTAAGTATAATTGTTAAGCATTCTAACACTGATTAGATTTCCACTCTAGGGTTTTAACTGCTCATCATTCTACCTGCCAAAAACTCATTACATTCAATCATGTTGTATAAAAAACAGAAATTTTGATAAATGACGACTCTTTGTTCAAACCAACAGGATAATATTTAATCAAAACTAGTTGAAATTGATTTTGAAGGTAGTTGTTTACTAGAGAGAGATTGGGTTGTCATTTTTGGAAACCAAAGAGCTTTATTTCAGGTTTCCAGCGACCCGATGTAACATCAACTTCTGATTCAGTTCAGCGTCTCGGCACGTGTCACTGCAGCGATGCAAAGGTGGCGGCTGATTAGCAGCTAACAAATTGCACGGCGCCGAGGGGAGGAAACCAAACATCTGTAGGACACCTGCACCCGCGGATGCCAGGATATGAAACACCGCTGAAAATAAAGGGACCGAGGGGGGGGGGTTGTGTTAGGGAAAACGAAACAACAGCAACTCTGGCAGGCGATTATCATAATTAAAGCCGCATCAATTAAAGGGGTCAATCACTGCGCGGCTGCCACCTTCCTCCGCAGATGGTGAAATTTGTTTCGGGCTGCCTCCTCCATCCTGACACTGCAGAGGGACGGAAACAGAGCTGCACTTTTACCAACACTGTGATGAATACACAGATGAAAGAGCAGGACTCGACCCACAATTAGCTTAAAAATACTACAAGTTTAAAGCATTCATAGTATCAGGTTCCTGTTCCTGTGGGATCAGCTCTCATTCTGAATAGACCTCTAAAGTTATCAATTCCAGACATGCTCATAGACTGACTTTTGGTTTTCAGTAACACACCTATAGACATTTTACTTCTTCGTGAAGACAGAAAGTAAGAAAAAAAGTGTAATTTAACGACTTGGAAGCAAACTTTTAGCAGAGTAACCAGATTTTCTTCTACATATTTATATATAAAAATGTCTCTTTATGTCATTGCCAAGGATCAACAAGTCTTCCAGCATAAACTGCAGAAGAGGTCGTGTGTCAATACCACAAATTACGGCACGTAGGCACATATCGTGGCTCGTGGTACAACAGCGCATTCTAAAAATGGCACACACGTTCGGTCCACGGTTGTTAAAAAAAACTTCAGTTTCTGTGGATTTATATTAAACACTCACCTAGGTTAAGGGTAAAACATTTCCTGGTAAGGCGTTATAAAAGACAGTTTTTATTTTTGTATTTTTTATTTTTATAGAAATATGTTTATTAATTTTCAAGAGACAAATAAATAAGGAGAGAGAGAGAGAAAGAAAAAACAACAAATGAAAGAACACCTCACAAAGATCACATAACGTACAGAACACAGCACATCTTGGATAACAACAATATTCCATGGTCATAGTTAAGATGGATACTATAAACAAAAACATCTAAAAGTAGCAAAAAATTAATTAATTCGACATATACAAAATCACATACTAATTTGCATGGTGAGGTTTTATACAATAGCCAGTCTTTATAAAAGACAGTTTAAACAGTAAATAAATGTAAAGGAAGTAAAGTAGTTTAAAAGGGTCACATGACTGCTGCAGCTTCCGTAAAAACGTAATATACGTTCAAAAATGTCATTATTGTTTTTTGCTGCCTGTACACAAGACCTATAGTGACATTTTTGACTGGAGAACAGGCTGCCCAGGATATAAGGTTGAACTTTCAAGCCCCCTGTTGGCCCATATAGAACTTTGAGAGCCATTCTCAAGCAAAAAACGCTTTAAAAGATCAAATGTGTGTAGATTAAAAATGTTAAAGTTTATAGATCAGCTTCTAAAGGAACTTTAGGATACTGCCAAATGATGATTTGGACATTTTGATTTAATTTGGATATCAAATATTGGGTGCATCTTGTGGACATTTACCAATTAAGGTAAATATTTTACTTTATAGTAATATATTACTGTATTGTGTAGGTATAGTGCTGGAGATGAAGGGTTAAATTTCTTTATGTATGATAAGTAAAAGAGAAATCTGGGGAAAAGAAGGGTCCCATCTTTAATTGGCAGAAGGATGCAGTTTGTTATAGCATTGAATTATTCTTCCAGAACAATTTGAAGAATGATTTATGGCTTCTTGCTCATGAGGTCATGTGACAGTATTTCAAGCTATATGAATCAGTCTGATGAAGAGTGGTGTGCTCCATCAATTTTGCATATGAGCATTTCACTATGACCTGATGCAATCTGATATTGGTATTAAGGTCTTAACTGTTGCTTCAAAGCTTGTTAGAGCCAAGTGTTTCTATATATTGGCCTGAGCAATTGCAGTGTTCAAATTTAGAACACACTTGTGCATTTTGGTGGGAAATTCTGCTCTTCTTTGCTAGGTCTTACCCCACTTGACTCGAACTGAGAAGTATTTCCATTTGCAGGAGGATGCTGTGAACTCCAGCAGCTGCAGAGTGAAGCAGGATTTACTCTTCATCCCGGGGGTCCACCTTAAAGCAACAGGGAGTGATTAGCTGCGGCAGCTTCAGCCAAGGTGGGTGCCACACAGCTGGCATAGTGCATTTTAATCATGCCGGCCTGGTGACAGGAACTGCAGGAGAAGATGGAAAAGAAAGTGACCTGTGGTGATTCAGTTGAGGCAGATGGAGAGAAAGTCTAATACCACTGCAAACATTTTATGTATTTATCTAATTCTGGTAATTGCTAACCAGATATCAGCAGTGGTGGAAGTATTCAGATCCCTTACTTCAGTAAAAGTACTAATACCACATTTTGAAATGTGGTATTAGAAAAACACCACATTTCAAAATGTACCACCTTAAAAATCCTGCATTCAAAACTTAATAAAACTAAATAACTGAAGTAAAAGTACGAAAGTATCAGCATCAACTTGTACTCAAAGCATCAAAAGTAAAAGTGCTCGTTTTGCAGAACAGCCCCCAACAGATTGTTTTATATATTCCAAATATATTATTAGATTATTATTATTGGTGCATTTAAACAAGCAGGGTTTTACTGCTGTCAATGTAGAGCTAATTTTAAGTACTTAATATACTAGTATGTGGTTTAATTTACAAACATGCGTAATCACTTTAAATGTATCATGTTTTTATGCTAAATTTCCTGAAAAGTAACTAAAGCTGTCAGCTAAATGTAGTGGAGTAAGAAGTGCAATATTTGCCCTCAAAATGTAGTGAAGTAGAAGTATAAAGTTACAAATGTGGAAATACTTAAGTAAAGTACAAGAACCTCAAAATTGTACTTAAGTACAGTACTTGAATAAATGTACTTAGTTACATTCCACCACTGGATATCAGTGGCTACAAACCACTAGGTGTTGTGGTGGACACTCTCATGGATGTTGATGAAAATACCAGCCACTGGTTGGATTCATCATGACTATTAGCAGTGAAGTGGTGTCAGATTCTCTCGCCTCGAGGTCATCTCTAAGAGCAGTAAACAAAAGGGGCGGAGCTGTGACTCCCAACTTTCCCTCTGGAGTCGGGTTGAAAGCCGCCGCTGACCTGAGAGGGGAAGTGTGGGTGGGTATAGCGGCCGTGGGGCCCCGGCGGGGGGCCAGCTTCCACCCAAGATGAGGACTGACACCGGGGTTCAGGGGTTAATTTGTGTAACAGGCGAATTTGCATACAAATGAAAAATGACAGAATTTTTCTGTTCTCCGCAACTTTCAATGTCATCCGCATCAAGCCGGGCCTATCTGCCGCCCCCTCCCCATCCTCTCTGCACGCCGTTTGAAGAATATTCATTACTTGTGAAGCTGGGGCACCTTGTTTGCTATTAATCTCCACCGCAGGTCAATGACTTAATTTGCTCAACTTTATCAGTGGTGCCATTCACTTTTTCTTTCTTCCTCTGCCCGTCCGTTCCCTTTGTAGCTTTTTCTAAAGTGTTCTCATTGCTTCTCTTCATAGAGACCGGCTAAGCTTTTTAAAGCACAACAAAGGCACAGTAACTCTGGTCTCTGAAAGAGTTTTGAAGACATAAATGAATTACTTGAGAGGGAAATATACGCCGGCCCTCTAGATTGCTCCTTCTTCTCTTCTCCCGCATCGCCCAACAACTTCTGGAGAGATTTCCTCTCAAATCTCCCTTTTTTTCCTCCCCTCCTCTCTTAGTCTTGATTGGATTGATTGTTTTTCTAATCCAGGGGAAATTACTTGCAAAAAGGGGTCACATAATCATGGTGAAAATAGTGAAGAAAGCAGTGAAGTGACGAGCGCTTTCCACACAAACGCTGCACATAGGTGAAATCTGCGTACAGTATGTCTTGTCTCCGCTCTTTTCCAATTAAATGCCTTTTCAGATAAAACCACACAACACACTGAAGCCATGTTTGATCTTAGACATTCTTTAGACATGTAGTGATGGATTCAGGAAACATGTGGAAAACTAAATTAATCAGATATCAATCACAAATCAAGTCAATTAGTCCTTCCCAAACTGATCTATTTCCCACTGAGCTCAACTAAATATGTTTAAAGGTGTGTTTCATTATGTACTGGCTATGTGCTACAAAATATTAGGGTGCAATATTTTACCTTGCAAGTATTACAAGATGCAGTGATGACACTGTTCAAGATTGTGTGCACTTAGACACAGATAAACCTGCAAACTGAAATGAAGACCTGCACCCAAACTGAGTAGACAGGCTGGACGATACAGTGACTCACTACTGCCTCTTGAGGCAAAAGTGATATTTCTAGACAGGACCAGCTGGGGCTAGCTGTTTAGCATGCTAATTTCAGTAGAAATCTCTGCAACACATTTCATAGACGTCTTTGAAATAATGCTAGTTCATTTCTCTGTAAAGCTGAAAATACCTGCAAATAGGGCTGGGCGATATGGAGCAAAAGTCATATTCCGATATATTTAGGCTGAATATCGATATACGATATATATCCTGATATTTTTATCGCAAAGTGAGAGCAGATGTTCAGTCAAAGTCAAAGCCAAATATGACATGTCACAAGTAGTTTTATTGAAACTGTTTAAGTGAACATAAATACTGTATAACAACAGGAGTAATTTTAAAAAAAAGGTCCATAAAGTGCACATTTAAATAAAAAATAGCAAGTATCACAGTGCAAATTTATATCGATATATGTGCTATGGTCTAATTCCATTTCACATTTATTAATATATCGATATATCTTTTTTATCGATATATTGCCCAGCCCTACCTGCAGAGTTGGTTGATAAATATGTCAATTTGTCATTAAGAGTAACACCATTTCATAGTAGTATTTTTTAAACACAAGTTATCATTTGTGCAGGTTTAAAAATAGGCCTTAAAAAATAGGTCTTACTTTCTTACAAGCAATCTGTTAGTCCAACAATGTAATGTGTCCAAATGCATTGCAAGGGTCTAACAAACAAGTATTCTCTGTGTGTGCAAAGTTAGATGGACCTTTCCAAAAAGTGGCCTGGCTGTAGGAGAGTTCATGAATCATTACCTCAGTGAAATGGAAGAAGTAGTGCATGAGTCACCTTTAGCTTCAGCATGTGTCTCAAACAATCAAGCTTATTTAAACAAAATATCTCAGCATGTTTTATTTCCTCATAAACAGACTAAAATGCGTATGTTGTATACTTTGCAGATTTCTACATTCCTTTTAATCCCTAATCTGTTGTTTAGGCTAAACTGACCAAACAAGCTAGAAGTGCGTAGTCGGGCTTTCCTGAGACATGCATGAATTATGAAACCAATAGCTGAGGATTAAATGCTTCCATCTATATTGTGGAGTATTAAAGTAGCATTGTACAATATCTGAGAATCCATAAGTTTGTTTGTCTCAACATACGATGCACGTCTGGCAGAGTGGTGACATTTGTTTACCTTCAACAATATTTGAGAATCTGTAAGTGAATCCTTACATTGGAGCAACCAGAGCAACATATTGTACCATCCGGAAAGTAAAGGCTAAACATGCTCAAAAAGAAATTACTGTGACTTTGGTTGTTTGCCTCCTGCAGGCGTTTTTGAAGGGCTAAAATCAAAATTTCCAGCTTCATTAAATAACCCTCCTTCTTCAGGAGAGGGAAGTTAAAGGGAAGGCGGAAAAAAGTGAAAGAGAGAAAGTATAAAGCATAAAGCGAGAGAGTGAGGGAAAAAAATGTCTTGTGAACCATTGTTTGGATCTTTATGCAAAAACCCCCTTTGTGTTTCAAACTCTTGATCCCCCATAGGCAAAGGAGAGGAGTGTATTGATCTGTGCTGAAAGGAGACGGCCCTTTCATCACGCTTCCTCCTCACCTTAGACGGCTTTGAGGGGGCTCCTTCAGGATCGCAGCACCCTCGCCTGGCTACTGGCCAGAGATTAGTACGGCGATAACCTACCCAACCCTAATAGGTAGCGAACGAAAGCAGAGGCTGTCTAATTAGCGCTGATCAAAGCCGAGGACTTTATCCCCAAAACAAACCTGCACATTTGAATGTGCTTAGGAGAGGGGAATGAAAGGGTGGAGGAGGTGAAGGTGGAAGGAGGAGGGGAGAAGTTGGAGGTTTTGAACTTTTTTTTTTTTTTTTTTGATGATGATATGCACAGCCTCGCCTGTTCTCCATTTCTTCTTTTCTACTTTATCTGCATGCAGATATGTAAGCACAGGGAGGGCTGTGAGCAACACTCGGAGGCTATTCATGAGTGGGAGCTTTTTTAAATTTCTTCATACCTGCCAACATAAAACTGAAGGTGCATTGCTGTGAAAAGTAAGATTTTCTTGGAAAGAGGAAGATTGTTGTTACTTAGCAATAGTACATGTGACTTTCCCTTAAAAGACTGGTCCATTATCTATTGTTTTTTTGTTTTGTTTTTTATGTCGTTGTGTAGTGTTCTTTATATATTCAAATCCAAACATTCACATTTTGGTCGATTGTTTTAGTGTCAAAATGCTATTTTTCCAGCAGGCCCCTCTGAAAACTTTTCCCACATGGCTTGACATAGGTTCCTGGATGATGTTGCTAGAAATACAATCATGGAAAAAATTATTAGACCACCCTTGTTTTCTTCAAGTTCTTGTTCATTTTAATGCCTGGTACAACTAAAGGTACATTTGTTTAGACAGATGTAATGATAACGACAAAAATAGCTCATAGGAGTTTAATTTAAGAGCCTAGTTTTCATTCTAAAAGCACGAAAAAGAACACTGATGGAGTCGACCTTTATACTGTTTTGCACTGCGCAGACACTGCATTTTCTTCCAACTTCTGTCTTTCAGGGAATAACTCTCCAAAGGTGGGCTTTATTTTGAAAAAACCTTCTACACGTACACTTAAAAACATCTTGTCAAAGTGTCAGGATGCTCCAATGCCCTGTTTCCCAGCATTGAAATACATTAACTGTATCACATATGCTCCTCAGATCCGCTCTTCTCTCTTGATGAAGCTTTTTGTGTGCTCTGTTTATTGCTCTGCAGTGAAATAGTATCTATTATCCAGGAAGTAACATGAATCCTTATTGAAAATATTGACATTTTCATCAGGTTTTTGGTCATCTGTTCCTTTGTCAATCCTAAACACAACAGTGAAATGCAAAAAAAAAAAAAAAAAATCATTTTTTTGCCAGTCGCCTAGCAACAGTATCCTTGAGACTTGAAACATTTGAACAACAAGCAGAATTTGTACAGGATTTCCCTTGACAAATACAGATGGGTGACAAATGAAAGTAAAAACCAACATAAAGCATCTCAAGAAGGTGTCGGTCCACTACTTCCTACTCATTCTCAGACTCTCCAACTCTGTGGAACTCTTTAGACTCCTCAAACAGCTCCGGAAATCCTTTGCAGTCGTTATTTTCCTCTACCCGTTCAGGCTTTACCTTTATTGCCTCGCCCGTCTGTACATCCTCACAAGTTCCTTTTGAAGGCCGCATCTGTTCTGAAGTCTGTCCTGGTGCAGCTCTAACCACAATGAAGTCATAACGCCACCGCTTCAAAAACCCAATCTGACGCCTGTCTGACTGCACTTTGAGATAAGAATCACACTAAAGGTTTTCTGTGCTGGAAAACACGCCAAAAGTCATATGTGAAAGCAATTAGTGTGATTGCAGAGAGGAAGGAGAAAAGTGCAAATGTGTCACCGCTCAAGACATCATACACTTAAGTGTCTCGCTTTTTATGGCGGAAACTCTTTGAGGGGACCAGACTGCTGTACATGGAGGTATGAATGTCTGGTGATGAATGTTGCAGACTGAGATGCAGAAAGTATGGCCGACATCCATAGATTTTGCTGTTCCACTGGGCTGGTTTGTTTTCACCATACGTCCATTCATCATATCATCTCCTTTGCTCTTCCAATTGAATTTAAGTGTTTTCTTCATTAGTTGCCGTTTCTTTGAGGGCGGGAGCCAAGTAGTGCTGATGAGGAGGCTAAAATGCAGCCGCAAATGTGTCGAACCTCATCCCATTTACTGTCAGCCGTTCCCCCCACAAGTTTGATGCAAATGTACAAATTGCCACGACTGTGAATGTATTTGAAATTTGATCACATTTCATACCCGCGCACCCGGCCTCTGCCCCCAGAACTTCACTCACCATCAAAAAAAACATGCACGCTTGACTTCTCTCCTAATGAATTCCTAAAAAAAAGTTTATTTTTCCATATTTTTTACTTTTTGTATTAAATTGACACATTCCCAGCCAGTCAAGGCCACCGAGATATATGTGCCGCGTCCTAATCTTAATGGAGGCATCCGGTTTTGCATACATTTCCTAAAATATTAGATGGGAGTGTTTGGCCTCACTGCTCAGGAAAGTTCAGACTTTTTAACACGCAAACTAGGTGAACACAGACTGCTTTTTCATGTGCTGATTTCACTTTCAACCATCTCTTTGCTCCGTGTTTAAGATCTCGTCTACCTGTGATCCTCAACACGTGGGAACCATCTTTCCTCTGGCATTAAACATATGCTCCAAACATATGTTCCATGCAACATATGCTCTGCTGAAGCTCCTGTTGGCTTCTGTTTTGTGCCAATATACAATCGTTGCATGTTGAAATTTGAATTTCAAGTATTCAGCACCTTTCTGGGAATTTAAATGAACACTGCATTCAGATCATATTGAAGAAAAATGAGGAATTTCACGCCCCGTGAGGCAAAATAGCATCTAGGGGAGTCGTATGAGTACAGTATGTCTGTTTATTCATCTACATGTCTATGTGTGTGTGTGGCCAACAGTGCATGTGTGTGTTGGAGGGAGGATTATTACCCATTGCCTCCGTGCATTAAGCCTCCCCTCATCCAGTGCCAAAGGCCTGACCCAAATATGGCTGAAAGACAACATGTGACCTGCTTAGCGTTTCACCCCCGGCTCCGCTAGCTCCAGGCTGTGGTGATGGTGGCGGTGGTCCGGTGTAGCGGGGGTGGGGGTGTGGCGGTGTGCAGGGAAGGTGGGGAGGTGGGGGGGGGTTCAGTCTATTAGTGGGAGAAAGCACAGATGCCGGCAGATGGCTAACATATTGTCCAGAGCTGACCCGAGCACGGAATAATTACTGGAAAGTTCAGCGCTCTCAGGTCTGCAGCCTGACTTCACCTCCGGTCAGCGACTGTTGGGACCACAGCAGAGAAATCAACTGTATTACAGCAGAATTAATATAAAGTCCTTCTGTCCATTAATTAAAATATCATTAAGAGGGAGAACACCTTCAGATTGCTTAGAACTGCAAAGCTAAGCCAAGTGATCGATTAACAACTAATTATCTAAAGAGCTACACTTTTTTTGTCAATGGTCTAAAGTAATTTTTCATGCAAAAATATCTGAAAATTATATTTCCCTGCTTTACTCTGTTTTATGTCATATAAAATATAATATATTGATATAAAAAATATATCAATATAATTTTTAAATGTGATATGGAATTGGATCATATCGCATATATTGATATAGTTCAATTTTTTTCTTTCTTTCTATATAAATGCTGCCCTTACTAGGGTTTGTCATATTTAGTTTGTAATGTAACTTTTGTAATGTTCATTTTTCTTTTGTCATATAAATATATTTATTTCAGAAAAAGATTGGCCTATTTTATTTCATAGGCTATTTTTTTAAAGATATTTTTTATTTAAATGTGCACTTTATGAGAAGAAGGTACTCCTGTTGTTAAACAGTATTTATGTTCACTTAAACGGTTTTATTAAAACTACTTGTGACATGCGATATTTGGCTTTGACTTTGACTGAACATTTGCTCTCACTTTCTGATAAAAATATCAGGATAAATATCGATATGACTTTTGAAATCGCCCAGCCCTAATATAAAACTGAATGTCTTTGAGTTTTGGACTGACATAAGGCTTTTAAAGAAATCAACTGACTTAGAATGCTGAGACATTTTCACTATT
Source organism: Centropristis striata (assembly GCF_030273125.1). Taxonomy (NCBI): domain Eukaryota; kingdom Metazoa; phylum Chordata; class Actinopteri; order Perciformes; family Serranidae; genus Centropristis; species Centropristis striata. The sequence goes on along the minus strand of NC_081540.1, from coordinate 11,688,652 downwards.
ATATGACATTTTCTACATAAAGATTCATTGATTCATTGAGAAAATCCTGATCTGACTTTAATTTTAATTAATTTGTTGCTGCTGAAGATACTCTTTTATTCTGTGTTGCTGCTATTGAATAACAAGCTTGTCAGAAATAATGAAATAGCCACTTTGCTTATCACATTCTTTCATGATAGTTTGGAAATTATTTTAGTTTTGGAGCAATCTAGTTGTTCCAGCAGAGTATAATTATTTAGTTATAATATTAAAGTTTTAAGGTTACAGGGAAAGGTTTTTAATTTTCAACTTTTTGTCTCCAATAACGAAATTGAGATGAAACTCTAATTAGTTGCCAAATTGTCAGCTACAGTGACACAGTACAAATGTATTCCTACCAAATACAATAAGACAGGATAGGACCATACTGTAGCTATTTAACAAGAAATAAGCCAATAGAAAAATATCAAAAGACAACAGTAGAAAAATAGCTGCAAAATACCATAAAAAGTTTTTTATCGATAATATTGCACTTAATATGTATGCATACATTCTCTGTAAACAAAGGTCTTTTGCAGGTTTTAGTGGAAAGATGATTTCTGCTCGAAAAAATGGTTAATATATAACCACACGGATATTTTCCCACTTGCTTTAAGAAAACAAGGTTTTAGTTCTCATTTCTAAACGGTATTGAGCAGTTTTTTTGCTGCAGTTATGAAAGCCTTTATGAAAGAGCAGTAATGTGCCGCTCACTGTAGAGGTACACGCTTATGAGGTGTAACATTAAATCTGTAAAAACACACTTAATGACCACAAAATAGCAACTTTGAAACACTTTACAGTTATGTGTTTTCTAAAAACATGCGCGTCTTCTTATGAAAATCTGAATTGTTTCCTGTTTCAATGACTTTGCAGCACTTTGTTTTGCAGAAACATAAATAACTCAAAGAAAAGTATGCTGTATATTCACGCATGCAGCACTTTTGCATCAGCCTTTCATTGCTGAAATTGAGCTGTTTATGAAACTGCACTCTCTTTGGTAACCCCCCCCCCCAACACACACACACACACACACACACACACACACACACACACACACACACACACACACACAATCAGACACACATCCACAAACACACACATGGATGCAAATGTGTCTTTTGGCTATGAAAAAGCTGTCTGTACTCATTTGTAGTCTCCGGCCTGAGGATAAATCAGATCACGGTGATGGCGGCTGCCTCCCTCCTCCTGCTCCTCTAACCGCCCCCCTCCCCTCCCCAGCTCGTGGCTACCGGCCCAGCCGGGGCCCAGGTAGCGCTGGAGGGGCCCCCGTTCAGTCAGCAGGCTGCAGATGCTGCTCTGAATCGGGCTCTGTGTCCCCCAAACGTCCCGATGCCGCAAGACCAGACGTATTACTGCTGGAGTGACACTAAAACCAACAGAGAGGAATGTAAACCCCTGAACTCACCATTCAGTCAGTCACATGACTCTCCCTGTTAGAAATATGAGTAAATATAGCTCTATTATGCCCTCAGTGGCAGTAGACACACAGAAATGTATTGTTTATGTTGCTATAATACAGATCTGGCCCTCATTGATGTCTCGTCGCCGGAATTTATTCACCAGCGCACAATTGATATGGATCGAGAGTCGACCTGCAACAGTCTGCAGACATTAATGTAAACAAGGTTGATGTTTGCCGAGGCACAGTTATCAGCGTCCTCGTACGGAGGCGGGTTCAAAGCAGCGCACGGCAGCTACAATAACAGACAAAACAAGCCTGTGGCCCGACGACGGATGAATATACATTAACTCATAGCAGCGTTCCCCTTTTGAAAGGCCAGAATTCATTTCATGCTAATGATAATGACAATAATTCACAATGGACAAGAGAGGAGGCCTTGCAAAACAACTGCGTTCCCCTCTTAATATGATCAGTCGTGATGATTTTCTCCACGATAATGATTCATCAAACGATCCTGCAGCGGTCACAAAAGGGCTCAAGTCATTAATAAAAGAACAGAGTCAAAGCACCTTGGGGATTTTTTTTTTCCTTTCCTCCCTCTCCCTGCATTCGGACCTACTTATCATTAAAGCAAGTAAAAAGTGACTGCTACATCTGAATGAAATCTCATTGTTGGATTTCAAGATGTGAATAAAATTCCATTTCAAATTAGGGCCCATTAGCATCACTAAGAGTCGTAAGATTCGGGTGACCTTTTCGTTCCGGATATCTAGATCTTGGAAGTTTTTCTCCGTTCCTTTACAGAAGTGAAAGGAAGGTCTTCTCTTTTTTTTTCTTTCTCCTGCTTTCACTCAGAGATTACCTCCAAATGGAGATATCCAGCATCTAAAAAGAGGGTGACACCTATTTTTCTTGCATGTTTAATAGAACTAAATTAAACAAAAACTAAGATGACTTGTCAGATCCTTAGTTTTTCGTGTTCAGATTATCACCTGTCCAACAAAATATGCAACACTGCTGCATATCTCTTATAGTTTTGTAATTTGTGTATATATATATATATATATATATATATATATATATAAGCATTTTAGGTGCAGATGCATCATCGAAACATGGCTAGAATGAGAATTTAATGTGAAATATGTAAAGCATCCAAGACCTTCATGATCTAACAGTGAAAGAAGGATGTTATGAAATGGACATTTATTTATCTGACATTTTCAAATTACAGGAGATGTACTTGTTTGTTGGGATGACACTGAACTTGGATCAGAAAACAGGACATGAGGAGAGACAATGGGTAGACAGAGAAGAGGAAGAAGAAAGGAGGAAGGGGTGGTGGGGGGCAGCAGTTCGGAGGTCAGACCAATAAACAAACAACGCATCGATTTCCTGCCGCTCTCTGCCGTTCCTGGGGAAACCCCCTCGCCTCCACCATCAGGTTACACTCATCTCCACTTATGTTAAAGACACTCCTCGCTGGGGGAAGCCCTCCCTCCCCCACTCCCCTTCTCCCTGGTTAATAGCATCCTTCGGACATCTCCCGGGGACGGTGCATCTGAGGTGAGCCACTACCAGAGATTGGTAATCATTTTATTAGAGGAAGTCAGAGCCGGGCTCCCACTCAGAGAGACGGATAAATGGTCGGGCCTGCGGATCCGAAGCTCTCAGCCTGTTTACATGAAGGAAATAAACAGATCTACCCTCCATGCTTTAAAGGCACTACACAATTATTATTTGCACTTATAAAACACTTGTAAAAAAGCTACTTGTGATTTGTGGCCCAATTGAACATTGTCTTTAAATAACTGGGTATTGTGATGTCATGACCAGATATTTACCAAAGTAGAAACAGAAACTGTTCAGTTATTTAAATATTGATGCTGAAAGTATAACATCTTCTTTAGAGACTTAGGCAGGAAACATGTTTTTGTTTTATTTAATTTTTAACCAAAGTTCAACAGTGATACAGTCATGGAAAAAAATTATTAGACCATTATTTTCTTCAATTTCTTGTTCATTTTCATGCCCTGTACAACTAAAGGTACATTTGTTTGGACAAATATAATGACAACAACAAAAATAGCTCAAAAGAGTTTAATTTAAGAGCTGATATCTAGCCATTTTCCATGCTTTTCTTGGTAACAACCAAAATCATTTTCAAGAAATCCATGGAAAATGGCTAGATATCAGCTCTTAAATTAAACTCTTATGAGCTATTTTTGTTGTTTTCATTATATTTGTCCAAACAATTTACCTTTAGTTGTACCAGGCTTTAAATGAACAAGAAATTGAAGAAAACCAGGGTGGTCTTGTAATTTTTTCCATGACTGTATATGAAAATGTCAGTGGACAAACAGGTGTCTACAAGACTTTTGAATCCAAATATTGTGACTTCGCCCGTTTTGCAGACTTCTATAATTAATTATGCAACGTCAAAATAACAAGTCACCAGTTTATAAGGGGACTTGTGGATTTCAAACATGCCCACCTCAGGTTGATGATTCTCAAGACTTTACTTGGAAGAAATATTTGTAATAATTCGGATTTGATGATTCCAGCCAATGTTACAGTAGGTTACACACATTTTAAAGACCAACTATACCGGATGCATTTTTATTCATTTTTAAATATACACATTTATTAATGTAGTTAGGTTTGATATTACATTTGTAAATTCTGTAATATTAGGGTCTGTATGCAGGCAAGCAGTTGTCTTCATTTATCTAAGAAAAGAATAAAAGAGCACCTTTCCCATCATGCAGCAGTGCCCATGAAGTTGTGATGCAGCAAATGAAACAGGAATGACTCATGTCTTTAAGTTTGAGGGTTGGATACTTTGATTCAGCTGAAATGATTTGAGAAAGGCAGGCTGGTAAATGTAGCACTTGACTAATGTGATAAGAAATGGACGAGGCAGGTGAAGGAAAAACTGTTTTACCCGAAACAGTAAATTCTAATAAATTGGCTGAAAACTGTGAACATCCCAGATTAATGACATCCAACAGTAATACAAGGTGGACTTTTTTCCTCTCGGGACGACTGGCAGGAAATAACCTCACACCTTCGTTTTTCTCTTTAATTTCACGATCATAAAGTGCTGAGCTTTCTTCTTTTCTTGTATTTTCATCCTATAGCCTGTCCTCCACCACAAAAGTAGAGAAATGTAAAAGCCTTTTTTCTCTCTGTTTTTAATCCCTTTGCACCCTAATTGGCCTCTCTTTACTGTGAAGTGAGTTCAATCTGCAAGCAGATAAAACAAGTGTTGGGTGAGGGCGCAGGCACCGTGGCGCTGTGTTCTCAAGCATGAAGTGAGCGGTTTTGAACTAATATCCAAGCCTCTGCAATTAAAAGGCTCCAGAGTCGTTAAAGTAACTCCCTTTTTTATTCTCTCCTGGAATACTGCCTTACCTATTCTCTGCTGGAGATGAGACAATGATAGCAGCTCTCAGATCTCCACCTCTTGTATGTGTGAATGCAGATTGGCCCGATTACAGCTGAGGATCCGAGCCCGCTCGTTTGTCATTTGCAGCCTAAACACGGCCTTTCATCACGTCAGGAAGTTGAGTATCGAGTGGTGCGGCGGTCAACAGCATGCCTGACCCTTTGGAAAGGCGAAGAATGGCGACAGGACCCCTTTGTGCGGGGTGATTTCTTACGAAGCTTTGGCCCACCCATCCAAACACAATGGCGCTGTTGTGTCGGTACCAGGATTAACAACGACTGGTATTGATCCGGCGTTTCTTTCTTCCTCCGTGTCAGTATGAGAGGACGGTCAATATCTGCAAGCTTTGATTTCTTTGTGGCTGTCTCTGCCTCTCAAGCAATTCTCTAATGTTATCACTGACAGAGCAGGAAAGGTTTGATATGCCGATTTGAGACAAGGTTCCACAGCAAACGTCTTCTTTAAAGAAGTGATTACAGCAAAGGAATGTGGATGAAAAACAGATTTAACAGTCTGCAACTATCTGCATTTGCTTCAGTATTTGGTGTCTACTAGTTCACACTGTCCATGCATGATATGATGGATGGTAGGGCTGGGCCATATGACAAAAAAAAATGATCACGATATATTTTTTCATATCGCCCGTTCTTGATTATTATCACAATTTTTTATATTGTTTTTAAACTGACAGTTTCAATGCGTCTGTACTGAAAACTAAAGAACCTAGAGATTAGTTCTATATTTCATGAGCATACAAAGTAAATCACAAAGCAAATTAAATAAGATGAACATAGAAAAATATAAAATAACACAGTGAACTACTTTACAGTCCTGAGTGTTTTTGCACGTATGCAAGACCCAAAATAAACAAATTGTGAGATTTATTGTTGTAAGAAAGCCCATGCTGTTAATGTTTTGCAGACTTGTTTATTAAACTAAGTTCCATTCAGTCATAACTTGTTTCTCTGTAAGTTTTCATATGTCCCACGCTCTTTAACGCACCATAGCCGTTCTGACGCTATTGAATGCACCATACCTTTGTGTGAATCGCCGTGCTGTGAATGTTATGAATGTTTCCTCTCGATACATTTGCGGATAGATTATAATTTCCTTTACTCTTTCCCAACATTCAACTGTACCTTCCTGGTTTATTGCTCCAAGTCATGGCTGACATCTATTTCGCTGGCCTCAGCTCCAAGTTTAGCTCCATGTTCGGTCTGATCACAATAATTGACCTGAAATTTCTCACAATCACTAATCGCGATCATATAATCACCCAGGTCTAATGGAGGGCCATCTCTGATTAAAAAATATTGTAGCCAGTGCAACAATATGTCTTGTTGGTGGGTTTTAAGAGTTTTTGGACAACACTGGAGCTCTACCAAAGAAGCACAGATAGTATTTGTTCAAGGATATATTATAGGTTGATATTTCTATTAAGTTTTTAGCAATAACCAATACTTGGATTTTCCTTTCTCGGCTACTGTAGAAACATACCAGACTCCGTAAATAGGACTCGTTGAATATACAGGCTCATTCTAAGAAATTCTAACAAAAATAGAGCAATTCTTGGTTTCAGGTAGTTTAAATCACCTGATGCAGACTCTTTGGATAAGCCTGCCAATATGGAGACTATTTCAGGTGACATTCTAGCATCCGCAACCTATTATGCTATGCTATTTTTTGGCACGGCCCAAGACGAATGTGATTGGTTTAAAGAAATACAAATACATTTGTTTTTTTTAAAGCATTTTGTCCCTTTTCACAGAATGATGATGAGTGTAGCCTGACCTTCGCACTAGACACAGTGCTGTGGAGATAGTTTGGGCACTGGTGGATTCAGCAGCGAACACTGCTGCCCCCATGTTAAATAACCAATGCCTTCTTGGATGAAAGCATGATAAAGGTTCCTCTAAGGTGTCCTTTCAGTGGAGAAAACATGATGCAGTGCCTCAAAGGCTGCCCTACATTTGAGAAAACCTTCAGCCAGCTGGTGCCCCACCGCATGAAACAGGCTCCCCGCTTTTTGTTTTTGTTTTTTTACCCCTGCCCCTCAGACAGTCTAAGTCCCCCACTGGGACTGACTATGCGAGACTAAGTTTCATGTGATTATACACTAATAAACATCAACATAATGATTAACTGTAAAGATCCATCTAAACCCTACACACTGCTCGTGTGAGTAAATTCCTGACATAACAGTATTACAAATCTATAATTATTATTATTTTAAGAGATTTTATAGAGATTATAAAAACCAATAACTTCGATGAAAGTCATATATGTTTCACAGAACTGCCTAAATGCACTAAATCATTATCAAGAAATTCCATGATTCACATGGAAGTTAAATTTTGGCAGAACATATTGAAACAGCTCTTTAATATGTGCCAGATTAACTGGAGGGCACATATAATACTCTTTAAAAGCCTATTTGTTGCTTTCATGTTAATTTAAAGCCTATTTTTGAACTGGAAATATCCAACAGCAAGTTAAAATCCAGATTGTTTTGCCCCGTCTTTGCCACAGATTTTGGCAGCCCTCTCCAGTGCCATAATATCCGTATTCGTTTATTCATTTGTTTGTCTGTTTACGTTATATGTTTGCTTATTTATCCATCTCTTTATTTTTTAATGAGTTGAAAATCCACCAGAGAATCCGAGCTATGAAAGTTTAAAACGTGTACAGTAGCAGTGAGGGGAAAATATTTACATTGAAGCTGGCCACAATCTCAGAAGATCCTCAAATGTAGGTTAGAACTGCAAAGTTAATATGCAAATGTCCTTATCTGCTGGGATTCACAAACAACCGTCATCCTGATTGATTTAATAAACTGCTTTTATCTTTCAAAGTGTTAATTAGGAAGAGATGGGCCTTGCTTTGAATCGCAGCTTTCTGTGGCACATTTGAGAGCTTTCAGACAAAGAGAAACTTTGTGTCCCTTAACATCACTGAACTCGCAGCTTCTGCAGCATTTTACAGCTTGTTGTTGTTTCTGAGGCACAAAGCTTCCCAGTAACACTGAAATACAAGTTAAACACTCTCAGTGTCGTCTGCTGAACATATACACGCTGTTTGCAGTTTGATTAGATACTGAAATTATCAAACAAGTGATCAATAGTAGGGCTGGGTGACATATCGATTTATTTTTAAATGTGATATGGAATTAGACCATATTGCATATATCGATATAGTTCAAATCTGCACTGCGATCCTTGCTCCAGGCAAGCTGCTGCATTTATTTAAGATATTTTTTTATTTAAATGTGCACTTTATGGAGCTTTTGTTCTTTAAAAAAAAAGGTACTCCTGTTATACAGTATTTATTTTCACTTAAATACACGGTTTCAATAAAACTACTTGTGACATGTCATATTTGGGTTTGACTTTGACTGAACATTTGCTCTCACTTTACGATCAAAATATCGGGATATATATCTTATATCGATATTCAGCCTAAATATATCAGGATATGACTTTTTGTCCATATCGCCCAGCTCTAATCAATAGAATACAAGTCTTCTATGTGAAGTCAGTGGATATGTACTGAAATACAAGACCATGAGCACAATTTAAGATTCTGATTAAAAATGTAAGGTACCAAGGTTAGAAATATCACCAATTTTGTCTTTATTGTCTTGGGATTATTGCCAGAGAGTGTGCTTTTCTCTCAGCCAGCCTCTGAACCTCCGTCTCTATCCGACTCAATTCCTGTAAGTCCTTTTAATTTAGTTTAACTGCAGATTAGCCAAAGCGCGGCAGCACATGTGCTGACCAAGACCCAAAGCAGAGCACACACCTTCATTAATGAACTTGGCTGCCAGTTAGTTTTAGAAACAAACTTTTAATACTTTGCTTGTGGTTTTTAATATTGGTAAATGGAACACTCTGTGTCTCTACAGTGTTCTTTGTAGCAGCCTTTAGTGTATGTTAGTTAGTTCCTTTAGTTGGATTATTTGATTAACAAATGCTTGCCTGTGATAATATTTGTCTGGAAAAAATGTATTGTTTTAAAGCTCAATCCCTGAGTAAATAGTAATATACTGTCATGGAAAAAAATATTAGACTACCCTTGTTTTCTTCAGTTTATTGTTTGTTTTAATGCCTGGTACAACTAAAGGTACATCTGTTTGGACAAATATAATGATAACAACACAAATAGCTTTGATAGCTCATATGAGTTTTATTTAAGAGCTGATATCTAGACATTTCCCATGGTTTTCTTGATGATAATTTTGGTTATCAAGAAAACCATGGAAAATGGCTAGATATCAACTCTTAAATTGAAATCTTATTATTGTTGTTATCATTATATTTATCCAAACAAATGTACCTTTAGTTGTACCAGGCATTTAAATGAACAAGAAATTTAAGAAAAAAAGTGGTCTAATATTTTTTCCATGACAGTATATTACTTCTACGTAATCCAAAAAATGCATATAGCTATTTACTCAAGGATTGGGCTTTAAAACAATACATTTTTTCAAGACAAATATGTATTCTTGTGTGTTGTAGATTCTCTGTTTTATATAAATAGGCTCCAGTGCATAATATACTCACCAATTGGTCTGTGGAATCTTTTGACTAGTTTTGATGCCTTTCATTTGGCATTTTGGATGTTGCTGTCTTGGTTTTTGGCCATCGCTTCTTTTTTAACTAAACAATGAAATTTAAGAATTCAAAATATTACCATTAACTTGGATTAAGTGAAAATAGTTTTAAAATAAAAACACAAAATGCACTGTGGTAGCCACCTGTCAATCACAAGTTTGCCCCGCCCTAAAGTAGTACCCTGCTTTATCGTTTGTTTTACTCTAAATGGGACCATAATTTGCAAAATGAACAAGATGCTGTATTGACAAAGATTTGAGATTGAGACCACAAACTCATTAGTAAAATGTTTACTGACATAATACATGAAGTCAGAAGTCGGCTCATGTTCCTGCAGATTTCATCTGAAATTGTTTCTTTTTTACAAGCAGTGGAGTCGCCCCCTGCTGGCTATTAGAGAGAATGCAGGTTTAAGGCACCTTCACATTGGCTTCACTTTTCAGGCCCTGAGGTTGCTGCTTCTTCCAGTGCTAGATATCCCATTAAAGAATCAGTGTAGCTGCAGATTGTGCTGTTTTGATTTGAAGTTGATATTTTGAGTGCTCTCTGGTTTATTTTCTTATGATAATGGCATTTGCACATGACACTAACAAGCATTTCTCCTTGCACTGCCTAGATTAACCTTCCTCTAGATAAATTTCCATGACGCATGAGTTGACGCATCCTCCTGGCGTGAAGTTTGCGTGTGCACCGAGGTTGGATTGTTGCTGGATTTACTGTACAGGTGGAGAGTTGGTTGTGCCGAAAGGAGCCAGCAAACATGACGCAGGTGCAGCGTTTGGCTCTGACTTTCAGGCAGCAGCCAGTTTGTGTGTGTCGCTTTCCTCTGCCAACCTGCAGGGCACAAGAGTTCACATTGTGAGGCGACATACTGACGAGCTGCATGCCAGTGACCAGAAAAACAAGAAAAAAAAAAAAAAAGGGATTCCCCTCCAGTCAAGGGAACCACGACATGAAATACTGAAGCTGCCAAGGCCCCTGAAACCAAAAAAAAAAAAAAAAAAAAAAGCCCGGACATGTCTGAATGCTTCCTCTCATTCGTGCATGTGTCTCATGGTATCACAGAGTTTTGATCTCATCCGGTCGGACACTTTGAGGGAATATTTTTCCCCCTGCCATCCCAAAGCAATCTGAATAATTTTCAACTGCATATTTTAACTCTCAATCTATCTTTGATGTCTTATTTGTGTGATTATGTCTCCCTGCTTGGAAAAAAAACAACCAATATGCACCGACTGTCAACCACTCGTGGCACTTTCCTCCTTTTTTCTTTCTTCCCTGTGCACGGTTGGGACTGTTTTTGATTTTTTTTTTTTTTTGAGGGATCAAAGCAAACTCCCTCATGCTTCACTTCAAGTAAACATGAAATGGACGAGATGAAGAAACTTTAAAACATTGTTGAGGCGTCCTGTTGAATCCCATCCTCTCCTGAGAAGCATCTTTGACGCTGCTCGTCTTTAAACAAGTTAAGAACTTTTTGTCGGGCGTGGGCGACCATCTTAACCTGAGCAATTAAAGCCGAGACAAACCGCCGAGGCTGCAGAAAAGCCGACGACAGCGACCGCGCCACCTCTAATTATTGACTGGCCCCTGGCTTGGCGGCGAAAAACCTTCATTATTCTTCTTCCTGTGGTAATTTGTATTTGCCTGACATTCATCATATATTGTTGGTAACCTTTAATTCATCTGCTGTTAGCACTTTTGTCTGCTGAAGTAAGGCTCCGGGCAGGCCGGCCATCCTCATGCAAATGGAAAAACTGTAAATTGGCAATGTGGAAACGTGTGTCGGCCCGAACTTTACAAATAACAATAAATACTATCAGCTTGATTACTTTATTTTCCTTCTAGTTTAGTT